>NC_069688.1:20524872-20835997 GCF_023699985.2 Odocoileus virginianus
AAAGGTCAGGGCGGAGTGGCGGGACAGATGGCCAGTGTTCAGGTGCAGGAATGGAGGTCCTATGTGACGGCGGGCAGGCAGGATTTCAGAATACGCCATGCCACACCCTTCTAGTGCCAAAGTCCATCCAACACGGGACTGATGGGGAAGCCCTGAATGGCTGAGCATGGGTGGTGTGAGCCCCACCAAAGCAGAAGAGTGCTTGAACAGTCAAGTCCTCCCTGTGTAAAGGACCCCACTCCCCCACCCAAGGTCAAAGTGATGTGTCTTTTAGAGGCTTTGGGACTTTTGTAAGTGTGAGCCCACAGGTGCAGTGAATATGCTGTGAGAAAACCCTTCTGAACTGATTGAGGGCTTATCACTAGATCCAGCTAAGATCCGTATTTCAGTCATTTTGTAAAGTCCCACTCTTACAACAAGCTTCTGGGTTTTAAATACCTCTGTCCAGCAAGTAAACATCCCCCACTTTCTGTTCCCAGTGTCCCCCCGCCCCACCCCCTGTCATGGTGCTTTTTGTTGCATTAAAAGTGCCGGTCAAACTTTGATAGTATTTTTTTATAGTTGGTGCAGAGTGGAATAACTCATGGATTATTTCAATATTTTTGTAATAAAAAATATAGGGTATACATATAGGCATCATCACTTTTTTTATAGACCTGGGATCATTTAAAATACTTTAAGCATCATAATTACTTGGGATGTAGAAACTGGTCCACAGATCCCATCTGCTTGCCTCAGCAGATCGAGAACACATGTCTCTTGCAAGATCATCCTACTTTGCCATGTCGGTGCCCCCAGGAACCTGGCCAGGGGTGCTATCAGAATATCAGGGGATGAGAGAATCAGCTTAACTAGAAAGGGCTTGTCAAGACTGGCCAATGTTTCCCAGGAAACCAAAGATGGAAGTGATGACTCTTCCATCTCTTAGGACAAACCTGACCACAATGGGCAATGTCTTGGATGTCCTTTCCCAGTTTTATATCTACCCAACTGATGCACTAAATATTAGTCAAGTCACTTTTTAAAAAAAAAATGTCAGTTTAACTTAATTATTCAGCTATTTGGACTGTCCAATTCACTTAACAGTCAAGTTCTAGAGCCACTACCTGTCACGATTGTGTCGTACGGAGGCAGCCGTCCCTATGATGACACCCACAGCAAGTGACAGGGGGCTCGAACTAGGACTTCTTTTGGTACTTAAGTCCAAAGGCAGTGTTTAAAAAGTAGGAGATTTTTATCAGTAGACATATTTTCCTAGTACTCCGTGATGGATCCTCCAAGCAGCAGTCCACTAAAAAATAATAACCTTTGGTTTGGATGTGAAAACGTTACCTAGTCACCAGGAAAGGCCCAGAAAGATGCTCTTCCTGCCAGCAATTGGTAAAAACATTCCACTCCCCACTCTAGAAGGGAAAAATGATTATATTGGCAAATTCTTCACTTTGGTGCCGGCCCATGGGTCATTAGCTTCCTTAATTAATGATCTTATGAAACTGAATCACTCAGTGGAACTACCCCTTTGATTCCATGAGTAAATCGCAGATGATAATGTCAGTCAACAAACACAACAGGTCCCATCACTCTTCAATCATGTAAATCCTAAGTTATTTCTCAACTTGATCCTTCGTTTAACAGGTGAAGAATCAAAATGAGTGCTGTGTGACTAAAAAAATGCTGTACTGTGCTTTGTCTTCAAAGTGAGAATGCAGTCAGGAGAGTGCAAGTTTGAAATTTTCAGTGATTTTACCAAATACTGTAAATACTCTGTTATCCAACATACTTAAAAGGTGAGGGTTTAGTCAAAAATGCTTGTTAAGGAAATGACATCTCCACCATGTTATAAATAACAAGACTTCTCAAGATTACAGACAAGAACAACAACACAACAACAAACGTTACTTCCAAGGAGAATCATGGCTTAATCTTGCTTCCATGATTCAGAAAGCCCTGTGTTGCCATCAAGAATGTATTTGTCTCAGATACACTGATAACAGAGCATTTCCAGTATTAGGATTTAAAGAGACATTGTCAACGTACAAAGGAACAAAGTTTGATTTTCATATTTATACTTTAGTGTAAACCCTAAGATTTTCTTTTCAGTTGACCACTAAATTCTCCACAGAGAGTAGCTCAAGAATCCAAAAGGAACAAGCCTTACAAATCCTGAACCTACAAATTGTTAGCATACAAATTGGAAACACTGGATTCTTTATCTGTGAGCTCCAACGTCCTGTGCTGGGTCTGTTGGGTTACTTGGGGGGGGGGGGGGCAGTGAAGGGTTTGTCCTTAGTACTTAATTTTGCATAGGACCACGAGTTTTCTAAAAGAAAATATTATAAATTTTCTTCACTTTTAAATGAACATTTCTCAATGAAACTTAAGATGAGGACTGTATGTATCCTAACCACACTGAGACTTTAAGTATTTGTGTGGAAGAAAAAAAAAAAATTTCAATATAAGTCAAAGTTTGGTCCCTCAAAATGACTATGTCCTTTAAATCTTCTCCCATTCCTGTTGTTCTTCTTAACTATGTACTATCTAGTTCAGTAACCTGGACTTTGTAGACACTTTGTTACTCTTCTTTTATGATATTGCTGTGAACCCAACAAATGAAATAAATTCTCCTACCGACATGGCAAGAATATGCAATTCAAGTATTAGCAAAAGAAAAATACAGAGATGATCTGAAGATGTATTTATACTTAATTTCTAAATGGCCCATTTCTTTGGCTCTATGAATAAATGAAGTAATAGCACTGACCAATTAAAAGTGAATAGGAATAATTGAAATCTCAATGACTTTTTAAAAAAGATATTGTATAGATGTGTGTTTAGTATGGATAACACACATATTACATATAATATATGCACACACACAACTAATGGATGAAAATAGTAAAATATATACTGTTGTTAATGCATATAAATGTATGTTATTGACACATAAACTTTTAGATAAAAAGTTTTTGCCCACTCTTTCAGCATCAGCTCAAGTGTAGAGCCCATATCTGTAAGACATCAACACACTTGAACTTGGGTTGGAAATGCTGCTGTTCAGTCACTAAGTCATGTCTGACTTTTTATGACCCCATGAAATGCAGCCCACCAGACTTCCCTGTCCTTCACCATCTCCCAGAGTTTGCTCAAACTCATGTCCATGAGTCAGTGATGCTATCTAACCATCTCATCCTTGGCCACCCTCTTCTCCTTTTGCCTTCAATCTTTTCCAGCATCAGGGTCTTTTACAATGAGTCAGCTTCGCACCAGGTGGCCAAAGTACTGGAGCTTCAGCTTCAGCATCAGTCCTTCCAATGAATATTCAGGGTTGATTCCCTTTAGGATTGTCTGGTTTGATCTCTTTGCAGTCCAAGGAACTCTCAAGAGTCTTCTTCAGTTGGAAATATCTAGATATAATTTAGCATTTTTAGCTTGAATGAGTTTTCCCACTCCTCAAGGAGCTCGTCTTTAGAGAGACAAGAATAACTTTGAGTCATTTCAAAGATTCTTTCTCTGAACATATTGAAAGGAGTAAAGAAAACATCTGGTGTCCTTAGCAGGATTATGTAAGGTTACGTATTTGCCTTTCAGTGTACCAAATACCATTGAGGGAAACACGTTCTGACACAATGTTTGGACAAGAATCCAGAGATTTTTTTTAATCTGATGAACCATTTCTGAGATTACATATATGTTCCCCGGCATTCTCTTGAGTCTTTGCTCTTAGCAATTGCTGTTTCCATATAAAGCTTGGATGAGGTGCCTACATTTTGATGTTTTTAAAGCCTTTTAAAAAAATTAGCTCAGGCTCTCTTTCAGAGAAACAACTCAGAAAATGGTTGATGTGTGCAGTGCAAACACAGCAGGACTGAGGTGGTCATTTCTCTAATTTCAGTGATGGGCGCAAATCGACTCATGTTCGTTTATCTTCAGCAACCCGGTCACATTTGAAAACAATCAAATTGCTGGTTTCTGCCAGTTTGTGACTCATAGCCCCGCCCCCCCCACCCCCCAACTTCTACCCATCTGAAGCAGAAGCCTTTTAAACTGGCCAAGTATCGGTCATTCCTCTCTATCACCCCCAACCCATCCCTCCGTTTCTAAGTTTCTGGTCCCCACTTGTATCAGACCATCTGGATATTGGGGTAGCACCTCCTCTCCTCCACTGGGCAGGCTGCACTATCTCCCACAAAGCACTCTCTGTGGACATGCGTCTTGTCCAGGGGCTATCCTAAAAATGAGCTCATGGAAAGATGCAGTAAGTGTCTGTGTCAACAGCCTCCAAAGTGAAACTCTGTGGCATGTGGGTGGAATTGTATAAAAACACAATGAGCCATTTAATTTTGCTAATTGTAGCAATTAGGCAAGCTCTCACACAGCAGAAAGCCAAATGGTAGACGTGGCAAACAGCCATTTACCCACAGAAATAAGGGGTTCGGAAGTTCTCCCTTGAGTGTTTGAGGCATCATGTTTCACCATCCATTTGAAGCTCTTTCTCTAGATTCCATAAGGAAAAAAAATCAAACTTCTGTAATATTGAATGTAACGATCTAGCCAAGAAATCAAACCTTTAACTTTTTCTGGACATGTTGTTGTTGCTCAGTTGCTAAGTTGTGTCTGACTCTTTGCGACCCTATAGCCAGCCAGACTCCTCTGTCCATGGGATTTTTCAGGCAAGAATACTGGTGGGCTGCCATTTCCCTCTCCAGGAGATCTTCCCAACCCAGGGATCGAACCTGTGTCTGTTGCATTGGCAGGTGGATTCTTCACCACTTGAATCACCTAGGAAGCCCCCTTTCTGGGTCTATATTCTGCTAAATGAGGGTCAGTTAATGTCCTTTAAACATCTAGCTACTTTGCCAATATCATTTTCATAATATACCAACGTAAGTCAGAAACACTGACTGAATCAAATTTTTGCTTTGGTTATTCCCCTGCCCTACCCCTCTAAGACTTAGGCCGTTCATTTCCCTGTATTAATGGGAACTAACTGAGTCCAAGAGCATCAAGGATTAGCCAGCTTTATCTCTATGATCTCATTCCATCCTCTCTGCCTTCTATGAGTTAAGTTCCATTTACAGACAAAACTTAAGCTCACAGACACTAAATTAGACAAGGGTCACAGAACTGGAAACATTGGAGCTGAGAGATGGACACAACTTCATGACTTCTCACAACCGCAAATCCTTCTAGAAAACCAAGGAATATTTTCCCACCAAAATCTCTTCTGTTCTTGGCAAGATCTCAGGAGAAACAAAAACATGGTCTGATGATCCAATTTTTCAAAAGAATTTAATTTAAAAGTCAAAGAGGTCCTTCAAGAGGAGAAGTTAAAAATAAAAAAGTCAGTGATGAGAAACAGAAGTCTTTATCGCTTGTCATTGAATTTTACTGTGACCCCCTAATTCAGAGTAGGCAGATAAATGCTTGTATTTCATTCCAAACAACTGTCTCTCCCCCCTTCCATGGCCCTACTTTGCACTAAAATAAGTGATAAATATAAATTAGCCTGATGGTTCTTTTCTTGTATTCTCTATATGTATGCTACTGTCCTCCAGTTAGATAAACAGAAAGACAGCCAAACCCCACTACTTGCCTTGACCTTCAGACTGAGGAATAAAAGAGAGATGGGGGTGGGGAAAGGAAGAAGGAAAGATGAATCTAACAAATCTTTGAGTGACATTGAGTGTGTGTGTATGTGTGTGTTTTAGTCACTCCATTGTGTCTGGCTCTTTGTGACCCCCATGGGCTGTAGCTCACCAAGCTCCTCTGTCCAGGGGATTCTCCAGACAAGAATACCGCACTGGGTTGCCATTCCCTTTTCCTGGGGATCTTCCCAACCCAGGGATTGAACCCAGGTTTTCTGCTTTGCAGGCTGATCCTTTACTGTCTGAGCCACCATTATTTTCATATTATAAGATAACTCTATTCTATTGCCATAATTTGCCCTAAATTTCATTTACTATCTTGCAGGTTACAGAATTTAATATGTACACAGATTACTATACCACCAGTTGAACCATCATATAAATCTGGAAATTTCCTCTTAGATGGGAAGTTTACACCTAAAGAATTTAGCATTTACCAAATTTGTGGGGTTGGATTATAAAATAACATGTGTCTTCTCCATCCTCAACTTAAACATAATGTGTCTGGGATCCACAGGATAACAGAGTTGTGACCCATTCAATGATTCTGTTGTGTAGGAAGTAGTGTGTGTGGGCTGACTTCATGCTAAAAAGGTGGCCACAGCAATAAAGCAAAAATGTTCTCAATCCTGCTGTTTATTTTAAAAAATAGATGCAGCCATCAGTCTGAATGTAACATGTTAAAAATACAAGCAATCTGACTTCTGACTTTGATATGATTTAAACAGATCTTTATGAAGTTAGGTTAAATTAGGCATCATGAATTTTTATAGAGAATAGCATCTAAACAAGATCTCAATGTTACTTGAGAAACATGTCTTTTAGAAATGAACATGGCTGGGGATCCAAAGGGATCCAAAGGGATCAGGCATTTTTCATTATCAGAATTCCTTCAGCCGTTCATCTATCAAGTGTGATCTATATGCCTGGCATTGCCAGGCAATACACAGTCACACGCAGAAGGAATTCCATATTCCAGCAGCTCACAATTTGGTCTTTGGTAGCAGAGGAGTCTTCTGACTTCAGCTACAGTTCTTTCTATCCTATCACACTGCTTCTCTTCTTAATGTCTACATTTAATTCCATACCAGAGAAATAAAGAAACATAAGTTTTTCCAAGATTGTGTTACATAGCTTTGCAATACACAGTTAGCCTGCATAGTGGCAAACATAAGGTTACAGTATAAATATAAAGATAAATTAACAATAGATGGCTGCTGATAAAGAGAAAAGTAGTTTTGTAATTTGTTCTTTTGCCTCTCCAACACTAGATATTTTTAAGTCAAGACCACAAAGCAAAAGTAAATTTTGAGACACTCTTTGGCATAAAGTATTTGACTCAAGGGTTTCCCAGGTGGTGCTAGTGGTAAAGATCCTAACTGCAATGCAGGAAACACAAGAGACGCAGGTTCAGTCCTTGGGTCGGGAAGATGCCATGGAGAAGGGCATGGCAACCCAGTCCAGTATTCTTGCCTGGAGAATTCCATGGATGGAGAAGCCTGGTGGGCTAGAGTCCATGGGGTCACACAGAGTTGGACACACTAAAGTGACTTAGCATGCACGCATGCACATTTGACTCAAGCCAATCATCTTTGAATCAGCTTTGGAGATATTCCTGAGGATTTATTTTTAAGAAGAGATGTGAAATCAGGATGCTTCTGAGACGGCACTTCTCTGATCTTCAGGAAGCATCTTTGATGAACACTTACAATACCTTTTTGTCCTAGTCACCATTCTGGGGTTTTTCGTTTGTTTGTTTTCTTTTTTTGGCCACATCATGCTGCATGTGAAATCTTAGTTCCCTGACCAGGGATTAAACCAGCACCCCATGGTGCTTGGAAGTCTTAACCACTGGACCACCAGGGAAGCCCCCAGTTATGGTTTTTAATGGAGTTCTGGCTGGTCACAGAGGAATGGAAGAGGGACCATCAGTTAAGACAGAATGAGGATATGTTATGAGGGAGTCAGAAACCCCCTCTGGACAAGGGGCATATGTGTTTATAAAAGTGCACATGGGGCGTGAAGGCTTGTCAAAGATTTCCCTTTCCCATCATCAGTAGACTTTCACTGCAAAAAAATATCTCTCTGTACACAAAAGTTAGATGTCCCAGTAGGTTTCCCCAGAACACAGTCTGCAGCATACATGTTGTTTAGGAAGAACAAATTTTCAGACATAAACCTCAGTTATTGCAGCCTGAGAGGATGTTCTAAAGCCCCATGCCCAGATGAGCAGCAGTGACCTCAGTCACATTTCAGGAGTGAAGCCTGCCAGTCCCACCCTGTGTGGACACATGCTGGCATGGTACCCATTCCAATCTCTCCTTCAATATGGCCCACAGTGATTGGCTTCCCACAGATGTAAAGAGAATCTTATTTAAAAATAACTATTAATGTACGTAACTAATTTCCTCTGAGTTAAATAATTCTGGCTAGGGAAGGCTATAAACTCAGAGGTCCTCTGTGGAATAAAAGGAAAGAGAAAAGAAAGCATATTCATTTTTATGAGCCCAGAATAACACCAAGAATCCCTTCAGCAAAACAGCTGACCTAATAATAGTGCTAAGTCAGAGCCCAAATAGCTCGGTTCCTGCCACGATGAGTGGTTCATTACGACGATTGCCCCCGTCTCAGGGGTGGTACCAGACAAGGCAAGTATACTTACTGATGTTTGCAGAGAAACATCACATTTAACACAACAGATTGACATCAGAACTAATAATCAACTTGGTAAGCGAATACTACCAGCACAGTACCAACACAAAATTTTCTCTCGTGCTAATATTGAAGCCTGTCACCTACTCTGTTATTAGAATTTCAGAAAATGTAAGGTTTATTGTTTTTATTTTACCTCCATCTACCAAATTCAGCTGGTGGCCATCCACTCTCTCTATTTCTTGATTTGCATTCAAATGGAACTAATCAAATTCTTACTTCATTTAAGTGCTACAAATATTAATAAATGAAGATGTTGTGTTTAAGCTAATTTAATTGAGCTGTTCTAGTGGCAGTCTGGTATTGAGTTATATCAAATCAATGCTCTTAATTGTTTCAGATTAATTCATCTATCAGGAAGTTCTAAAACACCCTTAAGTGTGTTGAAAATACATGTTGGGTTTCTATCATTGTAAGAAATTTCTGTTTTGATTGCAAGCCAGTAGAATGGGTTGTAATCAACACTGGCATTTCAGTTCATTGTGATTCTGGCAGTTGGGTACCACTATGATAACTTGGCAATTAACCTTCCACCTGTGGCTTTCTATTTGTGTTGCTGAGGGTTCTTCTATTGCAATTGGGAGCAATAACACATCATCCTATAATCAATGGAGATCTGTCAGTTAGTCAAGAATTGTCATTTCATATCCTTCTTTCAAAGAACTAAGATATTCAACTCCCCTTGTTAACCTTTCTAAGGTATTGTACCTAGAAAAAGAAATACATCTCTCATGTGTGTCTTGAAAGCCTGGGGTGAAATGTCTTCTTTGGTCTGAACCAGAGTTTTGGAGCTCTATGAAAAGACAGCAGCCTCTCCTGCCTGGAGGAAGGGGAAGGGAGCCGAAGATGAACTAGACACACCAGAAGCACGAGCCTCCACTGCACAAAGGCTCACACTGCCGATGCTATTGATTCCCTTCTCTTTTTTTACAGAAACACCTTGGAACTTGTCAAGATTTACTGAAGGTGATTTGCATTAATTAATTCAACAGACCCTTTAATTTTGCGAATTCTTGACTTGTGAGATTGCAGTCAAGCTACTGCGAAGGGAAATGAGTCAGTTAGTAGGAAGGAGTGCTCATTCAGTGTGGTGAGGTCCGCAGGCCTGGAAAGAAAGACCTCTGTGAAGTAGGGTGCTCCAGAATCCCTGCTCCCTGCTTCTCACTCCGGCGATGAACTTCTACCTTCTTCATTTGTTTTTGCCTTCATTTGCACAGCTTTGAAAGGCCTTCCCCTAGCCACTCAGTGGTAAAGAATCTGCCTGCCAATGCAGGAGACACAAGAGACCTGGGTTCGATCCCTAGGTTGGGAAGATCCCCTGGAGAAGGAGATGGCAATCCACTCCAGTATTCTTGCCTCGAGAATCCCATGGACAGAGGAGCCTGGTGGGCTGAAGTCCATGGGGTTGCAAAGAGTCGGACCCAACATGGTGACTAAACAATAACAACTTTGAAAAAAGAGAAAAAAGTGAATGGATTCCTGGGAGCTTACATAGCTCAGTGCACTGGGTTATGGAGACTCACCTTAAATGGATACAAATCTATTTATGTTTGGAAATGAGGGGGGAAAGTCATTGTCATCTGTTTAATGATTGATCTGAGTACAGTTGCTGTTCTTCATTTTTTGAGAGTTCTGTTGTCAGCATTGTAATAACCAATTTATAAAATTGAATTTATAATTCAATTTTGGAGGTAAAACCCGCATGGCTATAGCTATGGAATCATTTGATTCCTGCCTTCCTAGGTGGTGACATTGCCAGTTTCAAACTGAAATACTTTTGTATGTGGACCTGGCTCTCCCCTTGCTTCTCCAACCCTGTGTAACCTTGGTTACCAGCTCTGAGATCACCAAGCTGACATTCTGAGCGCCTGAGTGTTCACTGAAAAATAAACAGGTGAGCTTTTAATTTAAAATCATGGTTGGTTCCCACTTGCTTCTCTTTTTAAGAAAAGGTTTGAGCTGTAAGGTAAGGATGAATGTACTTCAGATCAAAGTTTGCAAGAGAGTCAAACATCCATATGTTGTTATATAATTTTCTGTCTAACCTCTCAGTAGAACAGCTTAAGATGTTAATACTAGAAGAATGAGTGAAAGTCTTCAGATATGTCTGATAAACAATCTAACAGAAAAAGAAGACAATGCTGTGGTCCTTTTTGTACCTGTTCCAAAGGTGTTTCTCCTTCATCAGTGACCATCTTGGTGATGACCTCCAAGATGTACCAAGAAGTACCAACTGAGAGTCCCAGTTTCAGGCACCAGGGTTGTCCTGTGCTTCAGCAAATCTAGCGCTGAGCACAAGCGCTGAAGTGTTACGGTGAAACAGTGGCCTGCTACCATGCAACTTTCAATTGCAAGGCAATGAAAACTAAGAAGTTGAAGAAAATGTGAATTTTCTCAATCTCTTCAAGCCAAAAAAGGCACAAATATCCTCTATCTTGTCCAATAAGTTGGTTGGCTGTTGTCACTTAGGAACAAGAAATCATTCTCTAAAACAAGGCTTTTGAGTAGGAGTGACTACGACAGGTGTTAGAACACAAGTTTCCTACTACTGTAAATGTGCAGGTGTGGGGGCTGAGGAGGAAATCTGTCAGTGGTTCATCAGGAATATTTGCCTTTTGCAGAGCAGAGGTCGCTGTGGACCCTGCTACTCTGTGGTGATGACAATAGATACATCCACTAATGAAAGGCCAGGGCATGGCTGGACAAGGAGGAGAGAGATGACCTTGGTGGCTCTGTGTCTAAGACTAACTCTGTCTTTAAGGGGATTCTCCTGCTTGAGCTTCCCTTGGCCATTGGCCCGTTCCCTCCTAGCTAACTCTGTGTGCTGAGGGCTTCTGATGGGTTTTAAACTGAGATATTTGAAGGTATAGTAAGTACTCTTGCTTGTAAAATGTGACCATTGAATCATCCTTTAACAACAGTGAAATTCAGGGTGACCACAGCCCTATTCAATCATCCCATTATAAATACATCATGACATCCCAAGAACCTCTGTGTTCAAATCCACTAAACTGAGTCAACAAACTTATTATATGAATTGTTTCAACATATTTTGGACCTTGATTCTGTCATCACCTAGACTGCATCTTTGTCCCAAGGGAGCAAAACTAATTCTCGGGAGAACAATTTTCAGAATAATGGAAGTGAAGAAAGGTGGACAGTGAAGAAATTTTTCAAGGGAGACAAAACCTCTGGATCACCAGCAGCCCTAAAAGCTTGATTTTTTCCTTGTGACTATGTTTCTTTTCATTTGCGGGCTTTCAGCATCTGAATTTTCCAAATGATTGCCAACTCATCTTTAAAACCAGAAGTAGCATGGTATTATTAAAAAATAAAAAGATTGTCCTACAGGAATGTAAATATCCCAAGAAAAAGTAAAGAAGTGAGTCACTCCAGGAGCAAATTTGGCATTTGTGATGTCAAACATCCAGATGTTTGAATCCTTGTGTTCTTTCTGCTTGTCTGGTGTTGTCTAGATAGACAGAAAATGCTCAGGTGTTGTAGGGTTATAGAACTAAACTTTCTTGTGCATTAATCTATTGCTGGCAATATTCTGCTGCTAAAGATCTCTTTGTTGTGCAAAGAGAAATAAATAACGCAGAGTCAACACTATTTGATTTCTATTTGCTTTCAGCAAACATAAATGGGAGAATTGTGGGAGGCGGTCCTGGGGTCCCGGGAGGTGACTGTGGAACAGACTTCCTGCAGGGTGACCATTCCAGAGGCCTGCCTCTCGGGCCCTGCCTGGCAAGGAAACTTACTATTCAGCTGTTTTCCATCTTCTAGAATTTTCTAGTTGCTCCTCTGCTGCTCACACACTTTTAATCCTTCACAGAGTCTGCTTGACAGAATCATTCAAGGGAAATACAAACATGTGTGTGTGTTATTCTTCAAATAGGAAGCTTTGATTTCAAGGATTTCTGAGACCTTTGAAGCATAAAAATAGTTAAACTATTTCCCTTTTGGGAACAAGGACATGGAGGGGCTGGTCCAGTGATGGGGACACAAGGTGAGGGAACATGAGTGCCCATCGTCCCCATCCTTGGCCACATTTTTTACCTACCTCACAGGGGTTTTGGGAAGATTAATGTGAGTTGGAAAAGTGCTTTGATACCTGGGGACTAGTGTTCACACAGAGAAGAACTCGGAGTTGGGAGGGAGCAGGTGGCAAAGGTTAGGGATGGAAAAGCACTCAGCCAGCCAAGTGACGATTGATTTGATGATTCTTGATCAAAGCGCAACTTGTTCTTCAAAGGTCTATGGAGAAATTCTTTTAAATTATCAACTTTTTAATAAGAAAATTAACTCCTTTCATACAAACACTGAGAAAGACAATTTTTCTCTTAGCGAAACTGAATGTTACTAAATATTTATTAAATGTACCCAGAAAAGGTGACGTCTTTTGATGCCTGAAAAGTTTTCATGCCTGATTCCAAGCTACGTTTTCCAGAAAGCTTGCATGACACCCAATTCAGTACTAAGGCTGGCAGGTGTTACTCTGAAACCCACTACTGGGAGGGAGAATTTGTTCCTGAGGTTAGATTTCTTCTTGTTTACAATGAGATTCTTTCTCACCCCTAAGTGGACACATGCCTCCCTTTATGATCCAATAGAAGAAACCAGAGCCTTATTTCTTCCCCAATTCCTGAGTTGATTTATTTTCAGAGTATAAATATATTTTAAATATTTCAGAGAAGTGTTTGTTTACACAAGGGCTTCAGCCGTACATGGATCCACATCTGTGCTTACACATACACAGATCTGAGTTCTGCTCCAGGACAGAGGAGGTGGTGGGGGAGGCCTCGCCAAGAAGAGCAGCTTGTGTGACTTACTTCCTGCCAAAGGAACATGTTTCCTCTCAAATATTTAGTCCTGAGAAGAACTAGTGCTAAGTAGTATGATTTGTCATTTTTGAGTCAGGGAGGTGATATGGTATTCATAGAATATTATTCATGGGAATATACCCGTGAAACTATACCAACAACGCAGAGAATATTTTCATGATGTGACTTCATGAGGCAAAGTTGTTGAACATAAATATTATCATTGTGCCCTTATTTAATAACTATATCCTTTGCAAAAAAAGATTGCATGCTCTTAAAACTATGAAATAGAGCTTCAGAATGTTTACTAGATAAGTGGGTCTGGAGGTGGCATAACGTACATGTTCAACAGAATCTCTTCTGGATTCTAAAAATCTTGTTGCTAGTGATACAACCAAGGCTTAAAACTTCAGACTGGATAAACATATCTAATGCATGGTATTAAGTTTCCTGAAGCATGAATTTAACCTAAGTGATTATCTGACCCATCAAAAAAAATTCATGTTGCCACATCAGACTTAAGTATCATTTTGCTGTTGTTTTGGTTTGGGTTTTGTAGGATTTTGAGATTCAAAATATGATTGTAGTAATAAGTGAGTCAAAATAATTTTAACTTCTCTGGGTTTTTTTCCCCAAGTTCCTAGCATCAAGACTTTTTCAACCAAAAGTGCAGCAGACTATCCTTGTTGCTGTGAAGGGAAATACCTGTGTCTTTGTTTTTGCACAAGAAAACTGAGGTTGAGTGGCCTTGGTGCAAGGGTCTGGAGATGCGAGGGCTGAAGCAACTTCTCAGGTGGATTTGCTGGGAGGAGAGAAAGAGGTCAGTGGGCAGAATATGTCCTTGGGAGATTTCACCCCAAGGGTACAAAATGGAATCTGAAGGGGTGAGAGCTGGACCATTCTTCAAAATGCTAGAATCTAAATTCTAAACTTAAAAAGAGTGGAGTCAAAGTGTTATCACATGTAGGCTATAAATCTGATCAGTGGGGAAAAGGGGATTTGAACGCCCCAAACATTTCAGTCTTTTTAAGACTTTTCAGCCCATGTAAAACTTTCTAATATCCTTCCTGAAAATAAGATACTCTTTCAGAAAAGCAAGTTTTTAACAAAGATAAATCTGATCATATGATTGTGGACCAGTCATGTCCTCATCACAGGTGACACATTTTAAATGCAGTCTTCAACTTCCATGGCTATTTCCGGTCAACATTCTATCCTGTAAGAGTAGAAAACACATGGAAAATTCTGTTTTGCTCAAAAAGAATGTCTCCCACCTTGTTTATATCCCTTCTTATCCCTAGCATGTTATTATCACAAAACTCCTTTCATATTTAGGTGGTATGAGATCGCTGAAAAATGAAACTTTCAGTCAACTGCTTTTTTGAAGGGCCCAACTGAAGCCTCTCTTTAGGCAGGATGTTGAGTGAGAACCTTGCTCCTAGAGAATACTCTCTGCTCTTCTCAACTAGCAGACAGCTCACCAGCTTGGAGAGAGAGAGGATAAAGAAAGGTACAAAGTAGGATTTCCCATTCTCAGAACAAGTTGAGCAGCAGATAAGCCAGGAGGTTCCTCTCCCTATGTATACCTATGGCTGATTCATGATGAGATTTGACAGAAAACAGCAAAATTCTGTAATGCAAATATCCTTCAATAAAATATAAATTAATTTTAAAAAATGGTACTTTGAATTCAGGGCTAAAGACAAAAACGTCCTCCAAGTAAGAGTGAAACCATCCTTCCTACTGATTTGTCTCTCCGTCTTTACTAAACTCTTTCTACAGTTTAGTTCAAAATTTCTAGGAATGATAACTAGTGCCATTTTATGTTATAGCTTCAGTGCAGAAATTGGGAAAGCATGAATTATAAAATTTGCTGGGACTATAGACTTCTGTACTGACATCCCACCAAGCAGATTTTCCATGCTACTCTAATATTCCAGTTTAATTAATAATATGTGAAAGGAAAATAGAAGCATTTTGCTCAGCATTAAACCACTTCATAATTGAAACCGGCTTCCTCACAGCAAGGATTTTTTGCTGCTGACATTTGTTCTTCATCCTCCAGTTATTTTAAGTAAATAATTTTCACATCGAACTACCTCAGCTACTGTTTTATTTCAAAACGTGAAATCATGCACTTTGTAACCAACCAGTTTTTCATTTAAAATTCCAAAAGGATTCACTTGGTGCAAAGCAATTTTCAAAAAATATTTGTACATGACATAAGCAACCCAACCTCAAGAGGTTGCCCTACATTTTGTTTCTAAATTCCATTGGGAGTGAAATCCTCATTTCCACACAACACCAAGAGAAGCTGCTCTATATTTGCTTGATTTGCCTTAAACATTCTGTGCTCCTTTCCCAGTTCGATCTTTTGTTGTTGCTGTTGTTCTTTTAAATTTATCTTTAAAGAGAACATATACCAGGTGGGAGGGGAACAGCCAGCGATGAGAATGGACCATCATTTCTCAGTTCTCTGTTGTCAACTCTCTCTGCATGACCTTGCGAGTGTGGGGAATGCCCATTCCTGTGCTTCCCTCTCCCCTGCCCACCCTGTGACCAACACTGAAATTAGGTCTGAGAGACCCCGTGTGTGTGTGTGTGTGCGCGCGCGCGTGTGTGTGTTTAGGGAATGGAGTTGACATTCCCCAGCCCCAGCCCCCCACCCCCAGTACAAGCACAGTGCCTGGACCGGAGTGATAACCTTGGCAGTTCTTGTGCTTTACTTTGTAAACACTGTACAAATGTATTTGGGATTTTATTTGAAATGAAGAAGTAAACTACTTACTAAATTTTTTTCTTCCTGTAAATATATATATTCAAATTCCAGGTATACAAACATTCCTTTAGCGTTTGGATTGTAAGAGTGTCTTTATCGGCTGGAGGCTGCTGCTTCCCGGCGCAGCCTCCACCTGCTGTAGCTGAAAGCACAGTGTGTGGAATATTTGCTGTGCTGCAGTACCATCGTCATTTTGGTTTGTTGAGTAAGTTGCAATTTGTGATGAAATGAAGTGGAAAGTAGTGCTTCATAATGAACAGATTTCCTTGGTTACATGATTTTTCTTGTAAAACTTTAAGAAAAAAAAAAAAGGAAACTTGAAATTTTCTATATTTGGATTTTGTAGATTTTTTTTTTTATTTTATTGCAACACAAGGTACCAAAATCATTAAATAAAGTACACTGTGGTCATTTTAACAGAAGTCTGAGTTGCTGATTCTTTCTAAGTCTAGGAAGAGAACAGGACATTGTGGGTCTAAGGTGAGAAAGCAAAAGAAGGCTGTATTCACGGGTCCAGTCTCCCAACAATGTGACTGAAACCTGCAAACAGAGCCGAGTTCTGTTGAATCTGAAATAAATTTAAAATTAAATTATATCAATTTCTAAGATATGTTTCATCTATACATTTTAGCCCTAAAAAGTGATAACGTTTCTCTAAAACCACTACAAAAGTTAAGAGATGTTTCAGCTCACAAAGAGGCTTTAAAATGTGAATAATTGGTTTAAACATTAATAAAAGGAAACATTGTCAATGAACAGAAGTACTTTTTAAAAGGACAGTGTTTCTAAGTGCCTGATTTTTCTACGAAATTAGGGTTAATGCTATACATAACTGTTTTCCTTAAAATATTTTAATTTTTTAAAGAAATGTTCCATTTTCTATACAGTTAGGTAAGCGTTCTACTGGTTCATTGTAGCCTTTCTTTGTAGAATATTTAAAAGGAGCTGAAGCATCAGCTCTATGTATAGAGAAACTGCTATACATAACAGATGGAACAAAGTCTAAAACTATTAGAAGGAACAAAGAATTGAAATAATCAAGAATTCACTTGTTTTTTTTAGAGAAATTTATCAGAGCTTTCTTTTTTCCCGACTAATAGAAACACATGTTAAATGTAAAAATACTGGAAGCCCATCCAGTATTTTAAAAACACTGGAAAGACTCTTTCCAGTCTTTTTGGAAGCATTTATATTTTTTACACTATGATTTTTAAAAGTGTTTTTGAACATCACAACCATTTGACATGCACCGTATGGAGTCATAAATATGAATAAAACATGAAGAGTCCAGATATGCTAGTAGTTATATTATCTGGTGGTAAAAACAAGGGCACGGGCTCTTATGGGAGCTTCTAATACGCCCTGTGGGGGTGGAGGTGGGGAAGCCACACCATGAAAGGAATCTGAGTCTCTGAATGAGTGGATGGAGCAGAGGCCCCCACTGCACCCCCACTCCCACCCCCACCCCCAGCTGAACCACACTGGACACCAGCAAAACATACACTTCCCCTGGGTTGAGCGATTGCTATTTGGGATTGTTTGTTATTTTCTGCTTTTATGGAGCTTTCCATGGTCCAGTGATGTACAATTGGTTGTACACCATTGTACAAAGTGAAAAAGTGAAAGTGTCAGTCTCTCAGTCATGTCTGACTCTATGTGACCCCAGAGATGGTAGCCCACCAGGTTCCTCTGTCCATGGGATTCTCCAGGCAAGAATAGTGAAGTGGGTAGCCATTTCCTTCTTCAGGGGATCTTCCCAACCCAGGGGTCAAACCCGGGGCTCCTGCATTGCAGGCGAGTTCTTTACTGTTTGAACCAACAAGAAAGCCCTCAACTATCAGTACAATTAATTCAACTCTCTCTACCTGTGGCCCAAAATCAAGGAGGAAAAGAAATAGCTATTTATCTGTTTGGTTTTTTTTTTCATATTCTCTACAATGAATAAGTGTTGTTACTATAATCTGCAAACAAATGAAATTTATATTTAAGGGGACATTTTTTTAAAAAGAAAGAAAAACACACCATACTCTGAGTTAGAAAACTTAATTTGGTAAGGAATGCAATTTGCCTCTAATTAACCCAGAAACATAATGCAACAAAGCCCAAAAGATATTTTATAAAACTTGACAAAATGACTATAAAGTTTATGTGGAGGAATAAAAACACTAGAATAAAAACGTAAAAGCTTTTAATGTTTTTAAATGCATATGGATGAAGGTTTTCCCACCCAATCTATCACAAGTTGCAATAACTGTAAGAGTTTACTACAAATGAAAGATGAAGAAGGAAACAACAACCCAGCCCAGTATACTTGCCTGGAAAATCCCACAGTCAGAGGAGCCTGGTGGGCTACAGTCCATGGGATTGCAAAAGAGTCAGACATGACCTAGTGACTAAACAACAACCACCAATGAAAGGACACACTTTAAAGTCCAAAAACAGAATCTGTATATATAATATAAATAAATAGAATGCATAATCAAAAATGAGAAAAAGGATGGTCTTTTCAATAGATGGTCTTAAGATAACTAGCTTACCACTAGGGATACTTCCTACCCCAAAATCAGATGGTACAGATTAAAGATACAATTGTAGAAAACCACAACTGCAAAACTACTATATTAATATCACCTGAGGTGGGAATTTTATAAGTTTTATTCCAACTGAGATAGAGAGATAGAGTTTATAATCAATATGAAAGTAGGCTACAGAAATACAGGTAAATAGGTGATAGATTGATCTCCATTGTTTCCCTTGAAGGAGAAATACAAATGTCCAAAAATCAACCAAAGTCTTGAACCTAGAAGATTGGACAAATATCCTACAAAGTATATGCAATGATATTCATAAGAGGGAAGATTGGAAATAACTGAAAAGCAAACAATAAGAAATAAATTAGGTACATTCTTATAATGAGACACCCTCTAACAACTAAAAATAATAAATACTCTGAAGGTATCATTACTGTATTAAATAGCTATATTGGGAAACTGAGGAAGGGATAAATTAAGAGTTTTGGATTAATATGTATGTACTACTATATATAAAACAGATAACCAACAAGCATCTATTGTGTAGCACAGGAAAGTATACTCAATATTTTGTAAGCACCTATAAGGGAAAAGGTGGCCCTGCATCGTCTAAATGTGGGTAACTCTGTCAGGTTCATCTCTTGTGACTCTCTTTCCTGGCTGTGTTCTAGCCACAGAGAAATTCTTTCAGTTGTTTCTCTAACAGTTCTGACACCTTCTCCTGTTCAGAAAGCTTGGAGCTGAGAGTGACCTTGAAGATGCGCCTTGTGGGTGAGTATCAGGATCTTGGTCAGCTCAGTCAGCTAAAACAGAATCCTGTAGACCAGGTGGCTTGAACAACAGACCATCATTCCTCTCAGTTCTGGAAGCTGGCAGCTGGGTTCCTGGTAAGAATCCATTTCCGGCTCCTCCATGGCTGCCCACTTGCCGGGTGCTCTCGTGGATTTTCCTCAGTCAGAGAGAGAGGAGGCTCACCGTCTCTTCTTCTAAGGGCTCTGATCCCATCTTGAGGACCCCACCCTCACGAGCTTACCTAAAACCAATTATCTCCCAAAGTTCCCACCACATTCAGGATTAGGGCTTCACCGTACACATTTTGAGGGACACATAATTCAGTCCATTGCAATCTGTAACAGCCTTCCATTCCCAAATCTGAAATTTTATTCTTTTAACTGAACCTCTTAAATACATAACATTTTTACAGATTTCTTTGAATGAATGCTTCCTCAGGAGCACTATGGTGATGGGCAGTTGCTAAAAAACTATGGTCTTTGTTAATTTCTGAGATAATGAATTCAACTTTTAAACTTACCTTTAACAAGAAAAGAGATTTAGGGTAATTAGGATATAATTAAGTCTTTGCCACATGCAGCAAATGATTTTTTTTAAGCAGGTAATTGTGCCCTGGAAATGTCATAACAACTACAGGTTCTGTGTTTTGGAGTTAGTGATCCACATAGGCGTTTTTCCCTACCATTTTCCATTCCCAGAACATACGAGTTTCAGTATCTCAGTGTATGCAGCCACACGAGGCAAAGAGCAGTTCTTTTACACTTGTGTATAAGTTGACTCTCATGATTGTTTTCAGCAGAACCAGATATTCAGGGATATTTTGGAAAATATAGTCAAATTGGACTAAGAGAAGATGACTGCTGATTCTAGCCATTCTTCACCTGAAGCAAAATTGGAGGAAGTGCCTGGGAGGCGAGAAGCAGGAGCAGAGGCTGGAAACTGAGTGGGTGCTGTGGTTTGCAATGACAATTGTGTGTGTGTATGTGTGTGTGTGTGTGTGTGTGTGTGTGTGTGTGTGTGTGATGATTTCTAATGATGAAATTGCACAGGAGAGTTTCCCAGCATTCCATGGGAGGAGCCCCAACATCTTTGGGAAGACAACAGATCTATATCCAAATAAAGCACCTGCCAGCCTCCTCCCAGTCTTACCAAACATCCTCCTCTTAAGTGTGGACAGACGTATTCTATTAATGCTGCTGCTCAACCAATAATTCTGTGCTTCTTGGAACTTTTGTGCCTGTTTCTCCAGGCACCACACCATTTGGTGTGGTGAGGGTAGTCCAAACAAATTGAAGGTGAGGAGAGTGGGGTGGGAGTTGGGGGAAGATTGATAGGGAAAAGACAAGAAAGATATGAAATACCCAGTGTCTGGTTCAGCCTTGTCTCTCTCCCTTCTTCCTTCATCCTCCAGCTCCCACTGCCAACTCTCTTTCATTGATATGTGTTATTGGCTGAATCGTTGTTTAGTCACTAAGTCAGGTCTGACTCATTTGCAACCCCATGGAGTATAGCCCACCAGGCTCTTCTGTCTGTGGGATTTCCCAGGCAAGAACACTGGAGTGGGTTGCCATTTCCTTCTCCAAGGGATCGAACCTGCGTCTCCTGCATTGGCAGATGGATTCTTTATCACTGAGCCACCAGGGAAGTGAGCTCCAACTGGATAAGTTAGGTCCCCTCCAATTTCTATGTTGAAGTCCCAACCCATAGAGCCTCAGAATATGTCTGGAATTGAAGATAAAGCCTTTAAAGAGGCAATAAGCTAAAATGAAGTCTCCAGGACGGATGGGAATCCAATATAAGAAGTTTGGACACAAAGTTTGTCCATGGTGAGGACACCCTGTGAGGACATGGTGAGAAAGTAGCCCCCCGCAGGCCAAGCAGAGCAGCCCCGGGGAAACCACACCTGCCAACACCCTGGACTTGTAGCCTCCAAAACTTGGGCAATAAGTTTCTGTTGTTTAAGTCACATAGTGGTGCATTGTTATAGGAGTTTCAGCAAGCTAGTGCAGTATGTTTATTCTAATTCCACTGCAATACTGAACACTGTGTCCTATTTTTTCTATTAAACAGCTTTCAAGTAGTCTGTTTTCAACCAGCTCTCATGGATCCACTTCACTACAAGCAGAGGTGGCAGGGTATGCACACACACCAAGGTGTAAGGACCAGCAGGATCAGGGATCTGCAGGCAACACTGCGATAAAGGGAACAAGGGGAACCCCAAAGTTTTTTGATGTATAAGAGGTGGTAGAAGACTTGAGAGAGAGAGAGGAAGGAAGGGAAGAAAAAGTACTCTGTCGATTTTTGTTCCCCTGCTGTGGACTTACTAGACAGTTTTAAGCAGTTTTAATAAGGTTTCGGGGCTTCCCAGGTGGCTCAGTGGTAAAGAATCTGCCTGCCAATGCAGGAGACACAAGAGACATGGGTTCCATCCCAGAGCTGGGAAGATCACCTGGAGGAGGAAATGGCAACCCACTGCAGTATTCTTGCCTGGAAAATTCCATGGACAGAGGAGCCTGGTGGGCTAAAATTCATGGGGTCACAGAGTTGGACTTGACTGGCAACTAAAAAGCAAGCAACAAATAAGGTTTCCAGGTTACAGATTTTCCTTCCCCAGGTAAGCGTCAGGTCCTAGGACTTGCTCCTGGAACCCGAGACACATCTGCTGATAAGCAAAGAAAAGACTAGGAGGGAGAATGAATGCTAAATTACACATCTGAGAGTGCCCTAGGCAAGATTGTGCCGCACCTCTAAACTTAAGCAGATTTACATTTGCTTTCTTTATAAGAGAGGGCTTGCCGGGCAGGCATGAAGTTCCCTCAGGCTGGGGCACTGACAACATTTGCATCTCCTTAGGCCACATCAGGGTGGGGTCTCTGTCAAACTTTGTACTTTCAAACCTCAACTATAAATTAATTCAGAGTGTTAACACAAGATCTAGTGCCTGAAGCAGAGTGAGGCCAAACAAAAGTTTGGAGCAGAGAGAGTGACTCAAGTCCTAAAGAGCCTCAAGCTCCCTAAAGGGTTTCTGCAAAGCATTTTCAAAAGACAGGTAAAGGGGATGGGGGTGGGAGGATGAGGGGCGGGTGGCAGTGTGTATGATAAGCTCCTGCACAATTCTCTGATTGGCCGATGGTGAGGTCACAGGGGAGTGTCACAGGGGTTCACACTGTCAGTCCTTAGGCTTCATGAGGCCTGGGACTGTGTACTCACAGTCCTCAAGTAGTTAACATCTTCCATTTGCTGGGGGGTTTTTACACCTGCAAAACAACTCAGGAAATGTGCTTAAATACTATTGTATAGATCCTTCAGAGAGGAGCTAAAGTGAAAAAGCGCTTCCCTGGTATCTCAGGTAGTAAAGAAGCCACCTGCAATGTGGGAGACCTGGGTTCAGTCTCTGGATTGGGAGGATCCCCTGGAGAAGCAAATAGCAACCCACTCCAGTATTCTTGCCTAGAGAATCCCATGGACAGAGGAGTCCAGCAGGCTACAGTACATGGGGTTGCAAAGTCGAACACTACTGAGCGACTTAACACTTCATTTCACTTCAAAGCAAAGGAAACTGAGGAAGTCCTGTCTCCGGAAGGCCCTGTAGGGTCCTGCTTGCTTACAACAGGTGAGTCATATTAGGTGCAGGAAGACTAAGAATATGACCATAACTACTTCTGCATAATCTAGTCTGAGTTGATTCTGCTACTTACTCATAAGAAGATTCTGATTAATACACCAAGATTCATATCTGTAAGCCAAAAGGCCAAAATTATGCGTTTACAATGACAATGAAACTGGCAAGATATTATATGTTTCCTAATAATTTTTTTTCCTCTGCTCTAGGGAAAATATTTCTTCTTAAGTCACCTGAAACTGTACTCTACTCATGAAATATTGAAAAAGTCTTACTGTTCCTTATTTCTTATCCAATTTCCATGCAGAATATCACCCTCCTATCTTGACAATAATAAATGTCATCATTAATTAGACCAAGTTTATTAAATTATATTCATATTACTTCCTTGAGAATTTTTTCAGATGATTTAAAAGGCTTTCTTTCTAGTCTCATCAGTAACAAATTATCTCTGAAGGTGATTTCCCCGTTTTCATTTCACTCTCAAATCCTGAGGGTACATCCTATTTGTGGTTGACGTTGCTCTTGCCCAAATTATGGTTTCTGCTAAAATTTCGTCTTTAGGAAATTGTGATTGGAAGGAACTTCTTCACCCATAGTTTATCCCTTCAGGGATAACTGCTCGAATCAAAAAAAGGAAAATATTGGGCTGAAGTTATTTATCAATACAAACTTAAAATATTAAGAGGCAAATTCTGCAGTAAGGTAAAGGGGATTTTTCCCTGTTCCCTATCCAAGGGAACAGCCTTATTGACTATTTAATAATTATCCTTCATGGCTTATTTCCATTTTTCAGATGGATTTCTAGACTGCTGAAATCAATATGTCCCCTTCAAATTTATAACGGAGCTCAATGTTGCTGACCCTGAATCTTACTGGTCCTGTGGTACATGCATACTAAGTTGCTTCAGTTGTGTCCAACTCTTTGTGATCCTATGGACTGAAGCCCACCAGGCTCCTCTGTCCATGGGATTCTCCAGGCAAGAATACTGGAGTGTGTTGTCATTTCCTCCTTCAGGGGATCTTCCCAATCAAGGGATCGAATCTGAATCTCATGTCTCCTAAATTGGCAGGTGGGTTCTTTACCTCTAGCACCACCTGCAATGCCCCACTGGCCCCGTGTTAATAATGACAAGAAAGGGAGATTGGGATGTGTAAAAAGAGCAGGAGCTCTCTACTTCCATGATTTAATTCCCTAGGGCCTGAGGATTGCAACTGAAATAATAAGAAAATAATGTCATGAGTTCAGAAAATTAATAAACTGACTCCAACAAATTTGATAACTCTATTTTTAAGATTAACGAAATTTGTGAATAACAGAAAAACAACAGATGTTCCCATTTGGAAGTTCTTCAGTGTATCAAATATAACAATTTTTGAAAATTTACTTGCAAAATTATGACATTAATTAACAATACTTTCAATCATAGAAAGATACTGAAATGATCATGGCTATAATCCCCAAAAAGGGGATGATTCATTAATTCTAAGAAAAAAAATATTGTGTTTTTTTGATATGCCATTTCTGAATCATTGTCCAGGTTTTTTTCAGAGAAATTCACACCACCCACGTCATCATCCTTCTCAAATGTTCACTAGGTTGTGCTATCCCCCTGCTCCCCTTTCTGCCTGACTGGACAGCTTCATTAACTGACTAACGTCTTCCCTGTTTTTCAGCTGCACTTCAAGTATCAGGAGGGTTAACAAAGAGCTGAGCCAATCCCGCTTTCCTTTAAAAGAAGAGAAAGCCTGTGTCTTAACCAACTGCAATAACAAAATACCATAGACTGCATGGCTTACCCAACAGATATATATTTCTCAGTTTTGGAGGCTGAGAATTCCAAGATCCATGTGGACTGATTCAATTCCTGGTGAGAGCCTCTTTCTGGTTTGTAGAAACCACCTTCTCATTGTGTCCTTATATGGTGGTGGAAGGTGGGTGCCCGCCTCTTCCTCTTCTTACAAGGACACCAACCCCATCATGGCACCCCACCCTCATGACCTCATCTAACCCAGATCACTTCCCAAAGGTTCTAGCTCCCAATACCGTCACAGTGGGAGTTAATGTTTCAACATAATAAATTTGTGAGGGACCCAAGCATTCAAGCCATAACAATCTGCAAACTGGAATAAGACAGTAAGTAAAATGTGCAGGCATAAATCACAATTCAGGTGAAAGAAATATTTTTTAATTAATCAATGTACATGCAATTCATTAATATTAATGCATTACATTAAAAAATACTAAGTACTGTACTGAATAGGACAGGTTATATAATAGGAAACCAATCACTCAGATGTGTGAGAAACAAAGATATGAGCTCCGGGCACATCATGAGATTCCTCCTTCCCTAAATTTTCTAAAATATTTTTGATTAGATACCCTCCTTTCATTTTGAGTTTCAGCTGTTCACAACATAACCCCATACATAGTTTAGTGATTGTTTAATTAGGAACCATTCCAGTTTGGAAAAAAAAATCAATGGTGAGAAAAATATATACTCTCAAAAGGAGTTCATGAAAATACAAGTCTAAATGTGAAGAAGAAACTAACTCTATAAGAGTTAGAGTTCTTAAATCTACCTGAGCAGTAACAGAGTGGAATATAGGCAAGATACAGGGTTGTCTGACTACAGAGTTCTATGAGAAGCTGGACAAACCACTTTAGAGAAGTGGTCCCTCAAAATGACTTCATTTCAAGCAGTCATACTAATGTACGTCTACTATGTCACTTGGGTCTTGAACACCCTTTGCATTATCCAATTATCAGCTTCAAAAGAAGATTGAGCATAAAATCTTACCAGTTTATTCTTCAGTAAAAACTAAAATAAAATCTAAAAATGACCATTTTGCTGTTTTCCATACCAAAATAAGTCTTTTTCACAGGAGTGGTTCTTTGATATCCTTCCAATTTTAGCTTATTTGCCAACCATTTATAAGAAAGGCACAGAGTATTTAATGTAGGGGAATACTTAATCATCCCAAATCAGCACATATAAGCTTTGAAGATACATTATTTTCATTTTGCGTTTTTGCACTTTTAATTTGTTAATAGAGAATGCTGTTCTTGGCTTGACTGAGATTCTAAAAATAAGCTGTTTTTAAAATGCTCTTTTTCCCCCTCTAAGATTAAAACTGTTTTATCCAGCATTCTCAGATGCTTCATGCTCACTGTCCAGACTTTGATAACATGATATGTCTTCTCGTGACCTGTATTTGCTTTCCTAGAATTCTTAATACTGTTGGCCCAAGTCTTTGTGCCCAGCGCACAGTGAGGCCAAACAAGCTGAAATGTCTGAGTTCAGAGCAGAGAAAGTTTTATTCCAGGGCCTTGCGAAGAGATAGGTGGCTCATACTTTAAAAGCCCTGAGCTGGGTCACAGTGTCTGTGATCAGTTTGGACACAATTCTCTGATTGGCTGGTGGTGAGGTCACAGGGTGGTGTCACAGGGGTTCACACTGTCAGTCCTTAGGCTCCAGGAGGCCTGGGGCTGTGTGCTAATGGTTCTCAAGTAGTTAACATCTTCCATTTGCTGAGGGTTTTTACATCTGCAAAACAACTCGGGAAATGTGCATCCAATACTATTATCTAGGTCCTTCAGAGAGGAACTAAAGTGGAGGATAGCTGGGGAGGCCTGTTCCAGGAAGGTCCCTGGGTCCTGCTCAGTTACAGTACCCGTCAGTGACAAGCTGAGGGGGAAAGGAAGGCAAGTGAGGAGGGGTGGGGTGGGAGGGCAGGAAGGTAGTTCTATTTATGCCATTTCATTTACTTTTCATTAAAACCCTAAAGAGAAGATCCTATTAAAAACATTTTCAAATGGTGAACCACAGACCCATGGAGGTTCAGCCACTTGGCCAAGATTAGACAGATAAGCAATAGCAGAACTCAAGAACTCGACCTCAAATCGGAGTTGTCTGACTCTAAAGCATACGCTTAGATTACTCCTCCCTGGTTCTTCCCACACGTCCACCATTGTTCAAAAATATTGGAGAGTTGATTATATCAACTGATCTATTTCATTGTTCAGTCGCACAGTCATGTTCAGCTCTTTGAGACCCTATGGACTGAAGCACGCTAGGCTCCCCTGTGCTTCACCATCTCCCAGAGTTAGTTCAAATTTATGTCCATTGAGTTGGTGATCCCATCCAACCATCTCATCCTCTGTTGCCCCCTTCTCCTCTTGCCTTCAATCTTTCCCAGTATCGGGGTCTTTTCCAATGAGTCAGCTCTTTGAATCAGGTGGCCAAAGTATTGGAGTTTCAGCTCAGCAACAGTCCTTCCAATGAATATTCAGGGTTGATTTCCTTTTGGATTGACTGGTTTGATCTCCTTGCTATCCAAGGGACTCTCAAGAGTCTTATCCAACACCACAGTTCAAAAGAATCAATTCTTCAGCACTCAGCCTTCTTTATGGTCCAACTCTCATATTCGTACATGACTACCGGAAAAACCATAGCTTTGACTATACAGGCCTTTGTTGGCAAAGTGATGTCTCTGCTTTTTAATATGCTGTCTAGGTTTGTCATAGCTTTTCTTAGGACACTGATTTGGGGGAGGGGGGAAGCACATAGTACTTGACAAAGAGAGAAATCTCTCTTTCATTTGGGAGCCTATTGGGGAGGCGGGTAAATATCTCCAGCATGGCCAAAATAAATAAATAATACAAATAAAATAAAATATGTTTAAAAAAATATTCATTTCCTTTCATTCCAGCCTTGTGGAATGAATTCATACTGGCCACACTCAACAGTCAACTTTCATTTACAGTAAATGTCTAATTCTATGCACTAACTTGATTAAATCTGGAATCTGTGTTCTTTGTGTCCTAAAACAGTCTAAATAAAATGCAGTCCTTGCTGAAAATGTCAGACTGCCCCATCTGATCCTGTGATGATGTCAGTCACTCTAACCAAGGAGTTTATAATTATTTCAGGAGGAAAGCTTCTAATTAGCACCAAACAGTTTTCCAGCAGCAGCTGGAGCATCCACATCCAGGACACAGGAAGCCAAATGGAAGGAGGGATCCAGACAAGGATGCACACAGAGGGATCCAGACAAGGATGCACACAGAAGCGCAAACAAGGATTTACACAGAGGCACAGACAAGGATGCACACAAAGGCTCTCTTCTCACTCATTCAACGTCTCTACTTCCTGTGTGCTTTTGGGCTTTGAAAGGAAGATGAAACTTCCTGTATTTGCATGCTTCCATTTTCCTAGGCTTTTCCCTGAGAGCTTTCTTTAGGGAAAAGTGATGGTGAATGCTATATACATTCAGGCACACCTTGGAGAAATTATGGGTTCTTTCCAGTCCACCTCCATGAAGCAAATATCAAAAGAAATTGAGTCACATAAACTTTTAGCTTCCCAATGCATGTGAAGGTTATGTTTACATTATACTGTGTCTATGAAAAGTGCATCACATTATGTATAAAAATCAACACACATATCTTAATTAAAAAATACTTTATTGAGCTTCCCTGGTGGCCCAGTTGTAAAGAATCTGCCTACCATTACAAGAGGTGTGGGTTCCATCCCTGGTCTAGGAAGATCCCACATGCCACATGCAGAGCAACTAAGCCAATGCACCACAACTATTGAGCCTGTGCTCTAGATTCTGGGAGCCACAACCACTGAAGCCTGGGTGCCCTAGAGCCCCTGCTCTGCCACAAGAGAAGCCACTGCAATGAGAAGCCTGCACACCACTATTAGAGAGTTGCCCCAGCTGACCGCAACTAGAGAAAAGCCCACACAGCAATGAAGATACAGCACAGCCAAAAATAAACAAATAGATAAATAACAATTATATAAAAAAATACTTCATTGCTAAAAGAATAGTAACCATCATTTTGAGCCTTCAGTGAGTCCTAATCTTTTTCCTGGTGGAGCATCTTGCCTCGATGTGGACTGTTGCTGATGGATCAGGGTGGTAGTTGCTGAAGGCTGGGGTGGCCATGGTAATTTCCTAAAATAAGACAATAATGGACTTTGTGCCATCAGTCAACTCCTCCTTTCATGAAAGACTTCTCTAGGCATGCAATGCTATATGGATATATATAATGCCTAATTTCAATATTGTTGTGCCTCAGAGAGTAAGGAGGCTAGAGGACATGTATGGAAATGGAAGAGTGGCCCATGAGTGGAGGAGTTAGAACACACATAACATTTATCGATTAAATTTGCCGTGTTTTCTGGGAGCACTAGGCTTCCGAGGTGGCTCAGTAGTAAAGAATCCACCTGCCAGTGCAGAAGACGCAGGTTTGATCCCTGGATCAGAAAGATCCTCTGGGGAAAGAAATGGCAACCCACTCCAGTATTCTTGCCTGCAAAATCCCATGGACGGAGGAGCCTGGCAGGCTTACGGTCCGTTGGATCACAGTCAGACATGATTGAGTGACTAAACAACATCAACAACCAATGGGAGCACTGGCGTCCAAAATAGTTACAATAGTAACATCAAAGATCACTGATCACAGATCACCATAACAGATATGACAATAATGAAAAGTTCTGAAATAATGTGAAAATTATGACTTTTGAGAATTCAGGGAAACACACATTTATTTAGGATTTTCTCTCTACTAATTTCCATTCCTAGACAAGTGCAAGGAGGGCTGTGCAGATGAACAAAAGCCCTGCAGGGGGGTCAGAGTCCTGGGAAAGAGAAACACTGACCCTGCAAGCTGAATGCAGGGCTCACTGTGACCTGCAAGGCAATGTAGATATTAACAAAGGCTTCAGAAGGACTGGGAAGGAAGAGATTTATGTCTTGAGGATCTGGGATGTTCTGTTTGAAGAGAAAAGGACTTAGGTGTAAAAATTATCTTTTAAAAAGAGTAGGATTCCATGTATAAAACACAATTGACAAGAACTTACTGTATAGCCTAGGAACTCTACTTAGTGCAATGTGGTGACCTGAATAAGAAGGAAGTCCAAAAGGGAGGGATATATGTACATGCCCACAGGCTCCTCTGTCCACAGGAGTTCCCATTCAAGAATACTGGAGTGGGTAGCCATTCCTTTCTCCAGGCAATCTTTCCCACCAAGCCATCCAACTCAGGTCTCATGCATTGCAGGTGGATTCTTTACCATATGCGCCATCAGGGAAGCGCATATGTATATGTATGACTAATTCACTTTGCTGTACAGTAAAAGCTAACACAATATTGTGAAGCAACTATACTCCAATAAAAATTAATTAACTTTTTCTAAAGAAGCTTCCAGAAGGACCAGTCACAAAAGACCTTGCCAACCCATTTTCAACTTCTAACTCCTGAACTGTAAGAAAATAAATTTGTGTTGTTTTAAATCAAAACAAACAAATAAGAAAAGGGGTAGGATTTTTACAGATGGAAAAAAATTGGCTTTGAGGAGTTCAGTAAGGTTTTAAACTTTAAGAATAAAGCCATTTATTTTTAATTTAGCACTGACATTAATTTATTGCCGATGGTACTTATTTATAGAGCAGGATCGCTTCCCTTTCCAAAAACTCTGCTTGCCTAATTGCCAATAATGTGCTTGGTTATAGGCTTTGGTTGATTTAAAACAATATTTTCCTTTCTTTTTATTCTCCCTTGGAACTTTTCATTCAAAGAAAATTCTATTCAGATGCCAAAAACTTGCCAGGCCCTTCCTCATGCTCCCTGACCCTCCACCACTTCACAGTTTAAAAACCACAGATATAAAGAAACAGTTACTGCAATGCTAGAAGCTCACATACCAACACTAATGTTGCCTTAGATGGAGACAGAAATGTGCCGACAGCTGATGTCTAACGCATTTCTAAACACAGATGTGTCACAGAAGGTGCCCCTGGGGGTATCACTTGTCTCAGCAAAAAGCTTTTCCTTGAATGTGCCATACTCTGCTCCTTGGTTCTGATTAGATTCTGTGCCATGTGCCCCACTGGAGAAGGGGAAGGAATTAGAGAACTGATTTCCTTGTTGAACGTTCCAAGATTAAGCCAAGATCTCCAAGACAACTCATCTCCTTGACTTGAAAGGAGGTACATTCTGCAGAAGACTAACCACTACATCCCATGGGGTACAAAGCACATTGGTAACTAATTTTCTCCTTTGGACACAACTTTGGTTTGTGATGTCTGAACAACCCTTGGTAAGATGGCTGACAGGCTCCAAACCTACAACTAGGAAGGACAGATGCTCAGCCAGAAGGCAGTGAAGCCATGAAACCAGAGTAGAAACATCCCTCACAGAATCATTTAGGGGGTGCTGGCCCACTAATGCACTATTACCTGTCAGCTGGCCCTGGTCAGACTTCTTGTCCACTCCTTGTTCATATCTTCTCCCAGGACTCCTGATCTGACAGGGGTCTGCCCCCGACATGCTGGTGACTTAATGTATTCGTTCCTGGGGAGACCTTCACTCTTCTTTCAACGTCTCTGCTCTGCCTGGTTGAACATTTCAAATTTCTCCTTCAGGACAGGCTCCACCTATGCAGACACTTCCTCAGCCCTCCCATGCAGAATCATGACTTTTCCTCTGAATTCAAATAATTTGGATGACGGCACACAACTGTGCCTGAGTCCATCTCACCAGGGAGCCAAAGAGTCTCACCAGTATCTGAACAGAACTGGACACCCCAGCAAAGCTTATCCGTTCTCACCAAGCATCTCAGTCTCTGCAGACTTCAGGAGAAAGTCCAAGGGCTTGTCCTCGTCTCTGCAATCCTGCAGTTGGAATTTACAGCCCAACCACAAAACCATCACGTCAACCCCAAATTACCAGTACACTGCAGTGTTTTGTGTCTGGAGCCCATTTTTGTAAACTTATCCTGTTCTCTGCAGAACTCCAATCTACCTGAGGTTTTTTGTATCCTTAAATGCATCATTTTTCAAACATTAAAAATGACTCCTTTTCTGTCGAAGTTTCTACACAGGCAGGTATGTGTTTGCTCTTCAAATCCTTTTTGGGAAGAAGTATGCTGGCATTTCTCACTAATCAGCTGCAATTGTTTGTAAGAATTCACTCACTAGATTTACAAGTTTGCAGCTGCAGTAAAGCCTGCATGCTTTGGGATTTTTCAGATTGCTTCCCATACTTAATTATGGCTCAGGGTCTAAAAGCTGCACCTGGTTTTAGAAGTGTAACTATCATAGTGAATGTGGTTTTAGGAACAAGGGAAAATATATTTGGGTTTAATAGAAATACCTAGATGATATGACTATTGTTGTTGTTTAGTCACTAAGTCATGTCCAACTCTTTGAGACCCCATGGACTGTAGCCCACTAGCTCCACTGTCTATAGAATATCCGAGGCAAGATTACTGGAGTGTAGGTTTCCATTTCCTCCTCCAGGGTATCTTCCTGACCCAGGGATTGAACACAGATGTCCTGCAATGTCAGGCGAGTTCTTTATTGTTAAGTCACCAGGGAAGCCAATGATATCATTACCTTTAATAAAACTATCCTTAGTAAAAGGATCATAATTTATCTAAGGTTAAAAAGGCTGAGTGCCTAAGAACTGATGCTTTCGAATCATGGTGCTAAAGAAGACTCTTGAGAGTCCCTTGGACAGCAAAGATATCAAATCAATCCTAAAGGAAATCAACCCTGAATATTCACTGGAAGGATTGATGCTGAAGCTGAAGCTCCAACACTTTGGCCATCTGATTCGAAAAGAAGAGTCAACTCTTTGGAAAAGACCCTGATGCTGGGAAATATTGAGGGCAGGAGAAAAGGGGGATGACAGAGGATGAGATGGTTGGATGGCATCATCGACTCACTGGCCATGAATTTGAGCAAACTCCAGGAGATAGTGCAGGACAGGGAAGCCTGGCGTGCTGTAGTCCATGGGATCGCAAAGAGTTGGACACGACTTGGCAACTGAACAGCAACAAGAAGACCCTATAAGGTTCTCAGCATCAGGGAAAGTTTTCCAGTATCATCTTTCCATAAAGACAAGGGTGGCTATAAGGCTGACAAGGAGTCTGGAGACCTAGATTTTAGTCCTGGCTCCAGCATATGGCATCAGCTTCATGATTTAAACAGATGACACTTGTCTGGGTCTAAAATTCCTCATAAACAAATCAGAAATTTGACTCTCTTCTCCTTAAGGTTATGTGATAGTGTCTGTTTGAAGGTACTGAGGTGTCTTTCAAAGAAGTGGAAGCAACCCAATGAGAGCCACAGAGAAAAAGAGATGACAACTAGTTGTTCTAGACTCTAGTCATTAACATGGAGACAGACACTGCATTTACTCATGCTCAGCTTTATTTTAGAAACACAGTTATTACTGAGTCTCTTAGCATCTGTTCTACTGTCATGGGGTTTTCCCATAACAAAGGCTCACATTTTATTTTGATATTGCAGTTAATGGTTAAAGTTGGGAGGTAAAGGGATTATAACTTTAATGCGCAGACAAATGCATTTTCTTATTGATTCACTGAGAGATTTGATATTTAAGACTGAAAAATACTTTAATATTATATGTACTTTCTGCTGTTGCTGTGTAAATTCTTGCACACGATTCCATCTTGCTTCAAACACAAGAGTGAAGCAGAAGTTAAATTTCAGACGCCCCTTTCAATGAGAAAAAGACCTGGGTTCTTCCTTCTGAGTGTTTCACTGGTGCTGACAGGGACCATGAAAATTTTATAACAGCAGAGCCTAGGCAGCTCATTTTTCCCTTGGAAGATCTATGGAAGTGAGGACAGCTATTTTTGTCCTCAATGTGTTAAAGTTACAATTAAGAAGAAAGTTGACAGGCTTACTGCTACATTAGACCACAGGATGACCAGAAATGATGATGAACTTACAACTTCCGAGATAGAAAATCATTCTTTCCTAGGTGTTCACCTCTTTGGCTGTGCTATTGAATTTCCTTGGGAAATTTCCTCCAGATTGTAGGACTATTACAGAAGCAGTTCCATTTCTTATAATACATAGTCTATAGCAAAATTCTATCAAATGGACCTGAAAAAGTCATAGCAAATGAACAAAAACTGCCCTTTGTAATAATAATAAAAAAAATCTTTATTTAGTGCAAATTATTCAGGGAAGATTTTTAAGATTGTAATAGTGTCATTATGAAACATTTCTAAGCAGGACTCTGAGCTCAAGCAACCAACATTCTCAGCAGATTTTCTGAGGCTGGAGTGTGTTCACCTCCTGTGTGTGTGTGTGTGAGTCACTCAGTCGTGTCCGACTCTTTGTGACCCCGTGGCTGTAGCCCTTCATGCTCCTCCATCCATGGAATTCTCCGGGCAAGCATACAGAGTGGGTTGCCATTTCCTTCTCCAGGGGATCTTCCTGATCCAGAGGTCAAACCCAGGTCTCCTGCATTGCAGGCAGATTCTTTCCCATCTGAGCCACCAGGGAACCTGGCTCTATCATTTATTTATTTGCTGAGCAACCTTGGACAAGTCACTTAACATCTCTGTGTTATTCTTCCATCATAAGTTAATGGGAATATTAATAATCCTGACCTCACATGGTGTTTGGGGATAAACTGTTCTCCTCAAAATTGATGTGTTGAAACCCTAATCTCGGGCACCTCAGTTCAGTTCAGTCACTCAGTCATGTTCAGCTCTTTGCAACCCCATGGGCTGCAGCACACCAGGCTTCCCTGTCCATCACCAACTCCCAGACCTTGCTCAAACTCACGTCCATCAAGTTGGTGATGCCATCCAACCATCTCATCCTCTGTCATCCCCTTCTCCTACTGCCTTCAATCTTTCCCAGCATCAGGGTCTTTTCCAGTGAGTCAGTTCTTTGCATCAGGTGGCTAAAGTATTGGAGTTTCAGCTTTAGCATCAGTCCTTCCAATGAATATGCAGGACTGATTTCCTTTAGGATTGACTGGTTTGATCTTGCAGTCCAAGCAACTCTCAAGAGTCTTCTTCAACACCAAAGTTCAAAAGCATCAATTCTTTGGTGCTCAGCTTTCTTTATGGTCCAGTTCTCACATCCATACATGACTACTGGGAAAAACCATGGCTTTAACTAGACAGACCTTTGTTGGCAAAGTAACGTGTCTGCTTTTTAATATGCTATCTAAGTTGGTCATAGCTTTTCTTCCAAGGAGCAAGTATCTTTTAATTTCATGGCTACAGTCACCATCTGCAGTGATTTTGGAGCACAAAATAAAAAGTCTTTCACTGTTTCCATTGCTTTCCCTTCTATTTGCCATGAAGTGATGGGGCCAGATGCCATGATCTTAGTTTTCTGAATGTTCAGTTTTAAGCCAACTTTTTCACTCTCCTCTTTTACTTTCATCAAGAGGCTCTTTAGCTCCTCTTCTCTTTCTGCTATAAGGGTGGTGTCATCTGTGTATGTGAAGTTATTGATATTTCTCCCGGCAATCTTGATTCTAGCTTGTGCTTCATCCAGCCAGCCTGGCATTTCACATGATGTATTCTGTATATAAGTAAAATAAGCAGGGTGACAATATACAGCCTTGACCTACTCAGCCTGTTACTATACTTGGAGCAGGACCTATTAAGAGATCATTAAGTCAAAATGAGCCATTAAGATGGGCCCTGGGAAGGTTCAGTGATTAAGAATCTGCCCTGCCATGCAAGGGACTCAGGTTCTAGCCCTGCTCCAGGAAGATCCCACATACCTTGGAACAACTAAGCCTGTGTGCCACAACTACTGAGCCTAGAGAGTCCAGCCACTACAATGAAAGATCCTGCATGCTACAACTAGGACCTGATGTGGCCAAATTAATTAATTTAAATGTAGGTGGGCCCTGAATCCAATCTGACAGGTGCCCTTATGAAAAGAAGAAATTTGGACATGAGGGACACCAGGGAAGAGCACACAGCGGAAAGGCCATATGAGGACACAGGAAGAAGGTGGCTATCTTCAGGCCAAAAAGAAAGACCTCAGGAGGAACCAGCTCCGCCCACACCTTCATGCTGGACCTCCAGCCTCTAGGACCGTAAAATTATAAAGCTCTGTTGTTAAAGGCACCTGGTCTGCAGTGTTCTGTTGTGACAGCCCCAGTTAACTAGTATACAAGGTTGTCATGAGGGTTGTCAAAAGAGTTTGTAGGTTTGACAGTATTATTTCATTTGTTGGATTTGTTAATTTTGCTTCTCACTTATGTGTTCTAAATCTGTCATAAACATGGGTAACACTCTACTGATGAAATTATTCTCCTCTACCAATACCCATTGACCCTTTTGCAAGCCACTTGCTGCTGTGAATTTCAGTTTCCACATCCATAAAAAGGGGAGACTAAATTTGAAATTTCTAAGAAAATCATGGTCATCTAAAATCTGTGTTTTAAGGTCAAAAACAATGAATGCTGGAAAGGGTGTGGAGGGAAAGGAAGCCTTTTATATTGTTGGTGCTGTGTGCTGTACTTAGTCACTCAGGCATGTCTGACTCTTTGCAACCCCACAGACTATAACCCTCCCAGCTCCTCTGTCCATGGGGACCCTCCGGGCAAGAATACTGGAGTGGGTTGCCATGTCCTCCTCCAGGGGATCTCCCCAACCTAGGGATCAAACCCCTGGTCTCCCACATTGCAGGCAGACTCTTTGCCATCTGAGCCACCAGGGAAGCCTGATATTGTCAGTTGGAATGGAAATTGGTGCAGTCATTTTGGAGAACAGCTTGGAGGTTCCTTAGGAAACTGAAAGTAGAGCTTCTGTATTACACAGCAATCCCATTCCTGGGCATATATGTGGAGAGAGACATGGCTCGAAAGCATACATGTACCCCAGAGTTCACTGCAGGGCTGTTAACAGTAGCCAATACATGGAAGAAATCTATATTGATGGACATATTCCTCAACAGAGGAATGGAGATTCCTCAACAGAGGAATGAGTAAAGAAAATGTGGTACTTACATACAATGGAAAGTTACTCAGTCATTTAGAAGAATAAAATAATATCATTTACAACAACATGGCTGGACCTACAGATTGTCATGCTAAGTGAAGTAAGTCAGACAAGGACAAATATCATATGATATTGCTTATATGTGAAATCTAAAAAAAAAAAAAAGAAATGATACAAACTAACTTATTTAAAAAAACATAACAGACACACAGACTTAGAGAACAAATTTAAGGTTACCAGAGGCAGGGAGGGCTGGGAAGAGGGATAGATTGGGAATTTGGGATTAACATATACACTTACTGGGAAAGACTGATCACAAGAGGAGAAGGGGATGACGTAGGAGGAGTGTTTGGATGGCATCACCAACTCAATGGACAAGAGTTTGAGCAAACTCCAAGAGATAGTGAAGGACAGGGAAGCCTGGCGTGCTGCATGCAGTCCATGGGGTTGCACAGAGTCAGACACAACTTAGTGACTCAACAACAACAATCAACAAGGACCTACTGCCCGTAGCATGGGGAACTCTGCTCAGTACTGTAATAACCTAAATGGGAAATGAATTTGAAAAAGAATAGAACCATGTATATGTATAACTGAATCACTGCTGTATGCCTGAAACCAACACAACACTGTTAATCAACTATACTCCAACATAAAATAAAAACTAACAAAATAAAATGCAGTGATTTGAAAATGGATTCAGGTCTGATGAAAGGAGCTATTCTGAGCAGCAGCATTTGGCTGCAGCAAGAAGCAGTGAGGCCCAAGCTAAGACCAGGAACAGGAGGATTGCCTAGCCTCAAGGCTCACCAGCTGCAGGAGAGACCCCCCGTGCCCTCCGGAGTCTCCCGTCCACCCTGGGCCTAAGGGACACAAAGAGAGGATGCTGACCAACTTTCTGAGCAGAAGGAAGGATAAAAACACCATACAAAATCTGGGGTTGAGAAGAATGAAGGACATTTCATTAGAAAAACTCTGGATAATATCAAATATTGAAAAGGAATCCTAGACTCCAAAAAAAGACTTGGAAATTAATTTAGAAGCCATAGCTAACATTTTTAGGAAAAGAAGGACATAAAGAGACCAGGGAATATGAACAGATGGCAAAAATAGAGCGTTTTATAAATAGCCACGTGCAACCCGCAGACTGTTAATATCCAATATTCTTAACTCTGGCCGAGAGTCTCCATTTCTTCTTGGAATAAGATGTATTATTGGAAAATAGGACATTAAAAAAAAACAGCTCAGACGAGGGAAAGCTGGATGCATTCAGTCTACATTTTAGCACATTTTAAACTGCTTTTCACATAAATAGAAAATAATTAACACAAATATATATTACCCAAGTCATTGGCATGACATGACATGTAGAGATCAACCTTCTTATCCACATTTAACCCTAGAAGGTAAACCAAGGGTTATCTAGGAGTATGAACTGCACACAGAATCATACTTTGTCAATGTTAATTTAGAAAGTACCAGCCTCCTGTGAGCTGTCTGAAGATATCATTCAAATTTTTTTTCCTGTAAAGTGAGTATGCATTTGAGAGGTCTTCTCCTCAAGCAAATATTTGCAAACTCCAGCTCCACCACTGCCGGGGAAAATATCTCTAGACCTGGCAGCCGCTGGCTGGGGACACAATTACTCCAGAGGTGTTTCACTCCCCTCCCCTCACAGCCCAGATTGCTACTAAACAGAAATGAAGCCAAACTCCAGCTCTCTCCAGATGGCTTAGGGTATTTTATCAACAGGAAAATGAAAAGCAGCAGTAAAGATGTGTTCCCTTCATATCAAAAGTATGCTGGTACCCTTACTAATGTGGGCAAAGAGAAAAACATTCTAGAGTCTCAATTTTATGCTTCAACTCTTGCTAACTCACTAAGTAGTCTATAAATGACAATATCATGGAATTTTTAGAACTGGTATGTTTTCTTTTCATACGTACCTTCCGTGGAAAGTTTAAAAGGCAGAGACTAGGAAGAACTGAAGTCTCCCACACTTTCATTTCAAACACAAAAACCCTCTTATAGCTCAGGGCAGGGAAAGAAGGTACGATCTGTTAAACTTAAAAGATACATTGGAAGACACATTACATGTAGACAAATACTTTTATATTCCACTTGTACTAGGTACCCAGGTGGCTCAGTGGTAAAGAATTTGCCTGCCAATGCAGGAGATGCAGGTTCGATCCCTGGGTCAGGAAGATCCTCTGGAGGAGGAAAAAACCCATTCCAATATTCTTGCCTAGAAAATCCCATGGACAGAGAAGCCTGTCAGTCTAGAATCCATGGGGACAACAGAGAGTTGGATGCAACTAAGTATATTCAAGACAAACAAAAAAAACATACTAGGTGCAGAACTTTTTGATTCCACTTACGGCAGATACCTGGAATAGTCAAATTCATAGAGTCAGAAAGTTCACTGGTAGATGCCATGGGCTAGGGGTTGGGGTGACAAGTTGGGAAGGGGGAATGGAAAGTTAGTGTGTGATGGGGACAGAGTTTCAGTTTAGGAAGGTGAAAAATTCGGGAGCTGGATGATGGTGAGAATTACACAACAGTGTGAATGTAGTTAGTGCCACTGAACACACAGTTAAACATGGTTAAGATAGTTTTGTATTATGTGACTTTTACCACAATAAAAAAAATGTTTTTTAATCCTCTGCTTATGATTCTAGAAGGGATAAGTAAAGAAAATTCAGTAAACTGATGGTATCCTGGGCCACTCTAGCCTGAATTTTGCCACCAACTAATTGTATGATCTTAGCAAGGTCACTTAAATTAAAAAACAAACAAACAAACAAAAAAAAAAACCCAATTGCCTCATCTATGAAGCTTGCAACACAGGAGACCCCGTTTCGATTCCTGGGTCGGGAAGATCCACTGGAGAAGGGATAGGCCACTCACTCCAGTATTCTTGGGCTTCCCTGGTGGCTCAGATGGTAAATGATCCACCTGCAATGCAGGAGACCTGGGTTCGATTCCTGGGTTGGGAAGATCCCCTGGAGAAGGGAAAGGCTATCCACTCCAGTATTCTGGCTGGAGAATTCCATGGACAGAGGAGCTGGCAGGCTATAGTCCATGGAGTCGCAAAGAGTCAGACATGACTGAGCGACTTTCACTTTTTTTTTTTCACTTAGAGACAAGTTAATCTCAAAGATCCCTTCCACACCTAATATTCTTGAATCTCTGGCAATCATAGGTTACCATCTAACTCTGTATCTCTCCTTCTAGTTTCCCCTTCTTTGGTTAACTGCTCTGTGCTCTGCACCAGAATGTACAAGCACAGCATCATTTCCACCTTCCATCAGGTTACAGTCTAAAGGCAGCTCACAGGTCTTTGGGTCCAGAAGCCCAAAGTGAAGTTATCAATGGGTTTAATGTATATGCATCAATGTCACTGGTATAAAATTAAGTTTTAAGAAGTAACTGCAGAATAAACAAACAAAAACAATGGGAAAAACTCCTCTAAAAACAAGAACAATAGGGAAATCTAGTCTTCCAAAAAGTTTTAATATGTTACAAAGCTACAATAATAAACAGGACTGGTATTGTGGATAAATGAGGCAATTGGAATAGAAAAAGAGAGTCGAGAAACAAATCCTCATACAGATGAGCATATAGTTACAAATAAGAATGCGTGCTCAGTCACTTCACTCATGCCCAATGCTTTGTGACCCTGTGGACTGTAGCCCACCAGGCTCCTCTATCCATGGGGATTCTCCAGGCAAGAATACTGAAGAGGGTTGCCATTTCTTCCTCCAGGGGATCTTCCTGACTCAGGGATCCAGCGCATGTCTCCTATGTCTCCTGAACTGGCAGATTCTTTACCACTAGCACTACCTGGGAAGCCGCACACCCATGTATCTACAAATGACCCAGTTTTGTTCCTCTTTAGAAGTGAGTAATATTCCATTGTATTGGGAAGCCTGAACTATATTGTAGGTTCTCATTAATTATCTATGTTATACATAGTATCAATGTGTATATGTGTCAATCCCAAACTCCCAATTCATCCCACCACTCCCCCAAGGCTGATAATATTTTTCTACGAGATGAAGAAAAGGAAGGCTCCCTCCACATTAACTGGAACTCTCTGTTTCTCAAGAAGCACCCTGCACTTAGCCTTCACTGCAGCCCACAGCAGGGCAGGGCTTCCAGGCAGCACGCACCAGGACTCTCACCCCAGCTCTGTGCCGGCTGACACATCTTAACTGATTTATTCACCTCTCTGAGTCTCAGTTTACACCATCTTCTAAGTGAGGAATGAGAACTAAAAAGAGCCTCTCCCATCAGTATAGGCACCACGCAGCCTAGCACACAGTGGGGGCCTCAGAAATGCTTGCAGAAGAAAGCAAACAATCTCAACAGGTAGGCTTAAAACAATGAGACACCGAGCAGAAGGTTTATCCAAGATCAAGGACCTCTCCAGTAACAAGGCCAGAACTAAAATTCATGACCCAACATTTAGTTTCATATCTAGCCCTATCTGTAAAGAATTCACCAATTCTTTGCTCTCAGACTCACAGTCAGAAGAAAATGGAAACAGGACAATGTGTTTTCTTTCGCATCAGTGGCTTTGTTATCTCTGAGCACTGCTTAGTTCTGTTTTCATAGATGCTGGAGAACACTAAGGTTTTGATCTGAGGTCCATCTTCATTCTCTGTCCTTTTTCTCAAACAAATGCGAAGGAACCATTGCATTGCTGTAGTTGCATGATTGCATTGCTTTATCATCTGAAATAAGCCCTTGAAAACCACTCTTGTGAAGACATGCTATTTTTATCTATCTGTGTTCAGTGATTTGAAAATTCCTCATGGAGACAGTTTTTGCAATATTCATGTTTTGCTTCTCTGAGCTCTAACTCATTCTTTCTCAGGCTTTCTTCTGCACCGTTCTTTTGTCTTTCATAAGCATCCCACGTGTGTCCCAAGTTGTTCTTCATGTCCTTTCTTGACCAGATGGACTTCCTTCACACCCATGGTTATAAACACTCACAGTTTTCTTTCTGTAACTGCAGCCTTTCTAACTCTCTTTGATGCTTAGGCAGACGTGGTTTCACTCTGTTGCCTTCAAGTGATGAATGGACTAAGGCAAGATGATATTTCCCTAAGAAGACAACCTATTTTTTTTTTTTCCTGGATTAGTTTGGAAATCCATGAACCATGTCTGTGAGGCAATAAGAGGGAAATTGAATTAACCACTTCCCCTATTAGGGCAATTTTCTCCCCTTCATCCTATTTATTCTCATCTCCAAAAAGCTAAGAATGAGCAGTTTACCTTTCACTGAAACTAAATTATTTTCCTGGTTACCAGATTTCTTTTCCTGTGTAATTCTCTTGTTATGAATCTCAGGATCCCTCTTGAAATAAACAGGTAGTGAGGTCCACACTTGTACCTATTCATACCTACAACTGCATAAGCCAGTGAACCAGGGGCTCCATGCCCCAGCTGCCCCCTGGACCCTCCATGAGCACAGGTATGCCCAGTCCTTATGGAGTTCTGATGGAGGCCAGCAACCTCTCTAGGGGACTATCATGAGGGGAGTGGATGAGTCAAGAGTAATCCCTGGCTTTTTGGGATAAGGAAAAAACAAGAGGACTAGCAAGTTTCATGTGCATTTTGCGTCTAAGAAATATTTATCTACCACAAGGAATATTTTTTCCTACTTTTTTCTGCTTTTTAGCATCTACATTTAGGGTAATGATACATGTCAAATTAGTTTTTTTAACTTTTTATCAAAGTATAGTTTTGGGGGATTTCCCCAATGGCTCAGCAGGTAAAGAATCTGCCTGCCAATGCAGGAGACACAGGAGATGCAGTTTCCATTCCTTGAGTCAGGAAGATCCCCTGCAGAAGGGCATGGCAAGCCACTCCAGTATTCTTGCTTGGGAAATCCCATGGACAGAGGAGCTTGGTGGGCTACAACCTATGGGGTCTCAAAGAGTCAGACACTAGTGAGCATGCATGCACACATGGTTGATTTACAGTGTTGTATTAGTTTCTGGGGTACAGCAAAGTGATTCATATATACAATCACTTTGCTGTAATTATATATGTGTATGTATATATATGTGAACATATGGATATGTACAGTATTCTTCATATCCTTTTCCACTATGATTTATTAAAAAAATATTGAATATAGTACCCTGTGCTATACAATAGGACTTCATTGTGTATCCATTCTATAATAGCTTGCATCTGCTAAACTCAAGCTCCCACCCCATCCCTTCCCCATCCTGCATGCCCCAACTCTTTGGCAACAAATTAATTTTTACATATAGTGTGAGGTATAGGTTACAGTGCATTTTTTTTGTCCAGTTACACCACCTTCAACTGTTGAGAATATTATCTTATCCCCACTGAATTACTTTGAAACTCTTGTTGAAAACCAGTGTGCTGTTTATGTGCTCTATTCTACACATCTATCCAACAGCTCACTGTCTTGAAGGAAGTCTTGAAACCAGGTAGTTTAGGACCTTCAACTTTGTTTTCCCTTCTCAAAAATCATTTTGCATCCCAGTGTAGATTTTAGAATCAATTCGTGAATTTCTACTCACCTCACCCGCCAAAGAAAGCCTCCTGGAATTTTTTAAAATTGAAACTGTGTTAAATCTATGAATTGATATAGAGAGATCTGATATCTCATCAATAATGAATTTTCAAAAAAATGAACATGGTGTATCTCTTTGTTTATGTCAGCCTGTTTAAATTACTCCCAGCAATGCTTTATAATTTCAGTGTAGAGGCCTTGCACATGTAATGTACATTTATCTTGAAAATATTCAATTTTATTATAAAAGATGAAAATGTCTGTACTTTGTAAAACACTGGCAAAAACTTTTAAGTGTTTTAAGTATAGATAACTTCATAAGCAAAATCTTTGTGCAAGTAAACAATTCATGAAATGTTAACATCTGTAAAATGTGTTAAGCAAAGATAAGGAGTTACAAAGTAGAGAGTGTGTGTGCTAAACATAGGTAAAAAGGGTAGAAGGAGCAAAAATACCTAATATTTATGCAGCACTCAGATGCTAAATATTCATGATATACTAGATACCTGGAGGTACTAAATATTCAGGATTAATTAACATTTACGAGGCATGTATGGTGCTAAATATATAAGAAACTCAAAATATTCTAGTTACAGTACATATTCATGGGCACTCAATATTCAGGAGGCCTTAATTCACTATCATTGATGACATTCATTTTGGCCTCAAGAGAAACAAAACCCAAGCCTGTTCGACAAGCAAATAACAACCAGCAGCTTGTGGCCAGGTTTTACCACATCTACATCACTCCAGTGAGCCCCCTGGCTCAAACCTCGATTCTTGTCCTTGTAACCACATCATCAATGGGACCAGCAGATGAGGCAGATAGACAGCAGGACAGGAGAACACAGCAGAACCCAGGATTCAGCTCTTCTACCTGCCTGCATGCTCTCCAAAGTATGCCAAATATCCTATGGCTCTTTTCTCTGCTTTTTCTTGCCTTTGTTTGTTAATTGATTAAATAAACCATGTAATGTGTTTTTCTTTTTCTTTTTTTATTAGGACAATTATTTTAGGGCAGTTTTAGGTCTCAGCAAAACTGAGGAGGGTATGAAGTGAAAGTTGCTCAGTCATGTCCAACTCTGCAACTCCATGGACTATACAGGCCACAGAATTCTCCAGGCCAGAATACTGGAGTGAGTAGCCTTTCCCTTCTCCAGGAGATCTTCCCATCCCAGGGATTGAACCCAGGTCTCCCACATTGCAGAGCCACACATTCTTTACCAGCGGAGCCACAAGGGAAGCCCAACTTCACTGGAGTGCGTAGTCTGTCCCTTCTCCAGCAGATCTTCCCCACCCAGGAATCGAACCGGAGTTTGAGGCACTGCAGACAGATTCTTTACCAACTGAGCTATCAGGGAAGCCTATAGGTATAGGAGGGGGGATATGGATTTCCCATAAATCCCCTGCTCCCACACATACATGGCTTTCCCACTCCTGTGAACATCTTCCATCAGATGGTATATGTGTTACAACTGACAAATCGATATTGAAACATAATTATCACCAAGAGTCCATAGTTTACATGAGGGTTCATTCTTGGTGTTGTGCATTCTATGGCTTTGGACAAATATATAAAGACGTGTACCCATCACTATGGTACCAGAGTATTTTCACTGCCTTAAAACTCTTCTGTGTATCACCAATTCACCCCTCCCTCTGCACAGCCCCCTGCAACTACTGATCTTTTCACTGTCATCACAGTTTTGTCTTTGCCAGAAGTGAGAATCCTATAGCATTTGGCCTTTTCACATTGGTTTCTTTCACCTGACCTTTTATTTAATCTATTTGTCTTTACATTTAAAGTCCACCTCTCATGGACAGCATATAATTGGATTTTTGTCATAGTTAAGATTCTCCAAAAGCAGATGCTAAGCTGGAGTTTGCTGTGCAGTGTAAGTGTTGGGGTCAGCAACTGTGGGATGAGGGGAGGGATGGGTGGTGAGTAAGCAGGGTGGGGCAGAGGAAATCAAACAGCACTGAAGTCTTAAAGGCCCCTCAGCCAACCCCACAGGAAAATCTGGTGCATACGGGGCTTGTCTCAGTCATGAGACCCTGGGCTGAAAAGGCCGGGTCCTTGTGCTCTTGCCTCAACCAGTGATTGGATGTGGACCACACTGGGAAGGAGAGCAACAAGTCCTCCGTGAAGAGGATCTGGTAGAGCAGCTCTGTGTAAATCATGATCTTCATTTCATCCAGTCTGTCTTTAAGTGGAATGTTTGTGATTAGTAATTACATTTAGGACTTCCCTGGTGATACAGGGGTTAGGAATCCACCTCCCAACGCAGGGGACATGGGTTTGATCCCTGGTCCAGAAAGATTCCACATGCCACAGGGCAACTAAGCCCGGGAGCCACAATTACTGAAGCCCACACATCTAGAGTCCATGCTCCGAAACAAGAGAAGCCACTGCAACGAGAAGCCCACGCACTGCAATGAGAACCCAGCACAGTCAAAAATAAATTGAAAAAAAGAGAAAAAAATACATTTAGTCTAATTATTAATATGGTTGGGTTTTAGCCTACCATCTCTGTTTGTTTTCTACTTTTTTCATATTTTTGGTTCCTCTGTCTGTCCTCCTGCTTCCATTTGGTTTAATCAAATAATTTTTAATATTCTTTAATATTTAATGTTGTGTTGGCTTTTTAGCTATGCTTCTTATTATTACCCTTCTAGTGAAAAAAGTGAAAGTGAAAGTCACTCAGTCATGTCTGATCCTTTGGGACCCCATGGACTACACAGTCCATGGAATTCTCCAGGCCACAATACTGGTGTGGGTAGCCTTTTGCTTCTCCAGGGGATCTTCCCAACCCAGGGATCAAACCCAGGTTTCCTGCACTGCAGACAGGTTCTTTACCATCTGAGCCACAAGGGAAACCCAAGAATACTGGAGCCTATCCCTTCTCCAGCATATCTTCCTGTCCCAGTAATTGAACCAGGGTCTCCTCTCCTGCATTGCAGGTGGATTCTTTACCAACTGAGCTATCAGAGTAGGTGCATGTTTAACACATTGCAGACCACTGGCAGTCCTCCATGTGCAGCCACAATGGAATAACATGGAATGAATTTACCATCTCACCTGAAACAATTAAAGGCCAAGCATTAATATATGACATAAGTATTCAGACATTGGCACCAGGCAGTTTAGCCCATTGTCCAGAACCTGAAAAGACTTGCCTCATATGTTGTATCCAGTTTGAAACATTTTAGTGGAAAAGAAAGGCTCTTGATTATTCAATTTTGCTGTTAATAATAATGAATACTGGCAGAGTGCTGTCACCTTCTTTTTCATTACTCAGTATTTATTGATCGTGTTGAGTAATAAGATTTGCATCGGTTGATCTGAGACTCATAGAAGGAATAGGGTTTCTTCAGATGAAAGCTCCAATACTTTGGTCACCTGATGTGAAGAGCTGACTCATTGAAAAAGACCCTGATGCTGGGAAAGATAGAAGGCAGTAGGAAAAGGGGATAACAGGGGAATGAGATGGTTGGAAGGCATCACAGACTCAACAGACATGAGTCTGAGCAAACTGTGGGAGGTAGTAAAAGACAGGGTAGCCTGGCAGGCTGCAGTTCATGGGGTCACGGAGAGTCGGACACGACTGAGCGACTGAACAACAGGCTTATTAGGAGACTGAACAGCCTGTACACCTGAGGAACACCTGATATATTCCAGGTGTTTAACTTGGAATATCTTCATCTAATTCCTCACAGCAGTCCTATGAGGACTACATTGTTCTCCATTAAATGAGGAAATGGGACCTCCCTGGTGGTTCAAGCTGTAAAGAATCTGCCTGCAATGCAGAGACAGGGGTTTGATCCCCGAGTCAGGAAGATCCCCTGGAGGAGGGAATGGCAGCCCACTCCAGCATTCTTGCCTGGAGAATCCCCTGGACAGAGGAACCTGGCGGGCTCCAGTCCATGGGGTCCCAAAGAGTTGGACACAACTGAGAGACTAACACTTTCATTTTCGGATGAAGAATTGGAACTCAGAAAAGGTGGGCAGCTGGACCAATGTAACTCAGGTGCTGAGAAGTGAAGTTTGGCGGCCAGAACCTGAGCCCCGTGTGCTCCAGGGGCACCCTGCCTCTGCAGCCGTCTCCTCCCAACAGCCCCTGAGTCAGGGTTCAAGGTTTAGGGGGAGTAAGAACCTGACCAAAGTACCTTGGCAGCAGCTGTCTGATCCAGGCCCTTGTGTCTTCACATTTAGATGATCTAAAAAGGAGCCATCATCAAATGAAACTCTTTACACCATATACTCTCTATCAAAAGACTTACCGTTACACTTAAATTCATAAATCCATGGCCACATCTGGTTCTTGACTGAGATTTCAGGAATTCTCTGCAGTTATTGCCACTGATACATTCTTAAGGAAAAATGTGTTCCAGGAGCTTTTTATTAAGACACATGGTTAATATTGTTCAATTCAGTTCAGTCTCTCAGTCGTGTCCGACTCTTTGTGACCCCATGGACCGCAGCACACCTGGCCTCCCTGTCCATCACCAACTCCTGGAGTTTACTCAAACTCATGTCCATCGAGTCAGTGATGCCATCCAACCATCTCAACCTCTGTCATTCCCTTCTCCTCCTGCCCCCAATCCCTCCCAGCATCAGGGTCTTTTCCAATGAATCAGTTCTTCGTATCAGGCGGCCAAAGTATTGGAGCTTCAGCTTCAGCATCAGTCCTTCCAATAAATATTCAGGACTGATCTGCTTTAGGATGGACTGGTTGGATCTCCTTGCAGTGCAAGGGACTCTCAAGAAGAGTCTTCTCCAACACCACAGTTCAAAAGCATCAATTCTTTGGCACTCAGCTTTCTTTATAGTCTAACTCTCACATTCATACATGACTATTGGAAAAACCATAGCTTTGACTAGACGGACCTTTGTTGGCAAAGTAGTGTCTCTGTTTCTTTAATATGCTGTCTAGCTTGGTCATAACTTCTCTTTCAAGGAGCAAGCGTCTTTTAATTTCATAGCTGCAGTCACCATCTGCAGTGAATTTGGAGCCCCGCAAAATAAAGTCTATCCTTGTTTCCATTGCTTCCCCATCTATTTGCCATGAAGTGATGGAACCAGATGCCATGATCTTCATTTTTTGAATGTTGAGTTTTAAGCCAGTTTTTTCACTCTTTCACTTTCATCAAGAGGCTCTTTAGTTCTTCTTCACTTTCTGCCATAAGGGTGGTGTCATCTGCATATCTGAAGTTATTGATATTTCTCCCGTCAATCTTGATTGCAGCTTGTGCTTCATCCGGCCCAGCATTTCTCATGATGTACTCTGCATATAAGTTAAATAAGTAGGGTGACAATATACAGCCTTGACATACTCCTTTTCCTATTTGGAACCAGTCTGCTGTTCCATGTCTAGTTCTAACTGTTGCTTCCTGACCTGCATACAGATTTCTCAGGAGGCAGGTCAGGTGGTCTGATATTCCCATCTCTTGAAGAACTTTCCACAGTTTGTTGTGATCCACACAGTCAAAGACTTTGGCATAGTCAACAAAGCAGAAACAGATGTTTTTCTGGAACTCTCTTGCTTTTTCGATGATCCAATGGATGTTGGCAATTGCTATCTGGTTCATCTGCCTTTTCTAAATCCAACTTGAACATCTGGAAGTTCATGGTTCATGTACTGTTGAAGCCTGGCTTGAAGAATTTTGAGCATTACTTTGCTAGCATGTGAGATGAGGGCAATTGTGCAATAGTTTGAGCATTCTTTGTCATTGCCTTTCTTTGGGATTGGAATGAAAACTGACCTTTTCCAGTCGTGTGGCCACTGCTGAATTTTCCAAATTTGCTGGCATATTGAGTGCAGCACTTTCACAGCTTCATCTTTTAGGATTTGAAATAGTTCAGCTGGAATTCCATCACCTCCACTAGCTTTGTTCGTGGAGATGCTTCCTAAGGCCCACTTGACTTCGCATTCCAGGATGTCTGGCTCTAGGTGAGAGATCACACCATCATGATTTTCTGGATTGTGAAGATCTTTCTTGTATAGTTTCTGTGTATTCTTGCCACCTCTTCTTAATATCTTCTGCTTCTGTTAGGTCTATACCATTTCTGTCCTTTATTGTGCTCATCTTTGCATGAAATGTTCCCCTGGTATCTCTAAGTTTCTTGAAGAGATCTCTAGTCTTTCCCATTCCATTGTTTTCCTCTATTTCTTTGCATTGATCACCGAGGAAGGCTTTCTTATCTCTCCTTGCTATTCTTTAGAACTCTGCATTCAAATGGGCATATCTCTCCTTTTCTCCTCTGCCTTTTGCTTCTCTTGCTTTTACAATGATTCATCTGATGTCATTTCATTTTTTCCCCTTGATTATTTGTGATCATCCTGATGGTTTAGTAATAGAGAATATAGTCTAGACAGCAGCTGCAAACCACACACACACATACACACACACACACACTCAGGGCTTGATTGAGGAAGCAGTCAGTGCTCGTCAGCATTCATCACCCACTTATCACTGTGACATATTCGAGGAAGGCAGGAATTAAACATCCTGCTTTCTCCATATCCATTTTTGCCAGAGACTTCTTACTAAGCACACCAACAGAAGAAATATTATAGTAGTGTGCAAGGTCATGCTCTGTCTACTCATAGCATCAAGCTAGAAGATTCCCTGATGGGGGTAAAAGAAAAATAAATAAAGATGAGAGGTTTATGGATTGTCTCTTTTCTGGAATGTGAGTGCACCTGTCACTTGGTGATGAATCTGACTCCTCTGCTGCTGGGATGCTCCAAACAAAGAATGATTACTGGGTGTCACTTGGCACTAAGCTTGAAGCAGACAGTAAACCTTGATTAACCAGAGACATAAACCCATCCAACTTTTTTATAGTTATGACTTCGGAAAGAAATGCGTGGGTCATAAGGAAACCAGATTATTTCCAGATTTATTCAAAAATTTACTGTGCCAGTCATGCCCTGGGGTCAGTGAAGATTTGGCTGTATTTCCTATACATTTTCCAGAAGAAACCAAGGCAGGGGTCTGGATGTTATGACAGCCTCGGGACATTACAACAGCTTCAACCTGCAAAGAAAGATTCCATTTTGTTCATAAACTTGCACCTAGTAGGTTACTAAGACTGAAGCTGAAATACATCTTGGCAGACTGTCCAGCAACAAAAATAGGGCCCAGGCCAACCCATTAAATAATGAGATGATTTCATCAAAACATCTCAGTTCCTCCATCTTCTGCACACTATTTTCCAGAGCAGCAGCAAAGCAAATGTCAAATGGATGAAAAATGAACAATCCTAAGTGGGTGATGGTGCCTATTTCACGAGGAGGGGGCTTCTGCTGTGGAAGAACCCCTCTTCCTCCAGTTTTCACAGTGTGTGGGGCGTTGCGACCAGTTGCAGCTGACATTTCTGATATTGCTTCAGTAGAGCTGTATGTATTACATATCACGCACTTACTGAATTATTTACAACAAACATCTTTGGAGTAGGCACTCTGGAGTGAGCTAAATGAACAAAATACAGACAAGCTCACAGTCCAAATAGGGATCAAGGTTTACAGCAAGATATACTCTGATTCAGGTTTCCCAGTTGACTCAGTGGTAAAGTATCTGCCTGCCAATGCAGGAGACTCAGGAGATAAGTTTTGATCCCTGGGTCAGGAAGATCCCCTGGAGGAGGATATGGAAACCCACTAAATTATTCTTGAATGGAGAATCCCATGATAGAGGGTCACAAAGAGTCAGACCCTGATTCACTGGGATGGGCAAATTCAGATTCCTGGGTACACAGAGACCATGCAGATTCACGGTGACCTCAGGGCTGGGAATAGGAGTGATCAGGCAAAATTTCAGGGTCATCTGGGCTGGTCTTGTACAATGGCAGGAATTCTTTAGGCTCCTAGTAGGGTATCGTCAGCCCTTATCCCGGCCCCTCCCAGCAAGCAAAGCTGTCCCATCTCTGTGTTCTGCTTCTTAACCCCAGGCAGGTGGCAACAGGTCATCCAGCAGCACTGACACCCTTGGTGCTTATCTTACCTGTCCTCTGTGGAAACACCCTCTGGGAGCAGGAAGGACCAACAATGTGATGACCGCAGATGACATCACTAGGAGATGCTGGGGGCCCCCACGGCCCTGGAACTCCTGATGGCCACAGGTGGGGCAAAGCCATCAGTGCTGAGTCTGCCTGGTTCAGACGCCTGTTCCTAAAAAGAATCCCAGGGGAGAGCAAGCTTTCAGAGACAAAACAGGCCAAATAGCAACTCCTCATCTCTGTCCAGAAGTTATGGGTAAGTAGACTTCACCGAATGTTAGAACAGGGTCTGTAAGTTTCCCTGATAAAATACACAGCCACCTTCCACAAAACTATCTGCTAGTATATACAAGGCTGAGGCTCTTCGCTGTTCATCTGGAACTATCACAACATTGTTAATTGGCTATACCCCAACACAAAATGAAAAGTTCAAAAGAAAAACTATCTTTTAGAAAAGCTCTATGTTTTTTGTTTCCATGGCCTTAAATATTAGTTCCTATAATTTATTCAGACCCCTGCCTTCTGGGTATTAGGTATGGCTGGCTTTGGTGGTGGGGGGTCACCAAAACATTTGGCCGCATGCAGGGCATCTATCAGACAGAATCTTTGGTCAGTTGACATACATGAAACAAAGAATGGGGTGCTGGTGGGAGGCCAGGAAGAGGACGGGGTGGAAGGACAGGGACTCAATGACCCAGTCCTCAGGGATCTACATTTATGCTCCCTAGACCCATCCGTGATAGCCTTTCCCCAGGGTCTCTTCAAGGACAGTTCCCTCTCATCCTTGGCTTCATCTTAGATGCTGCCACCTCTCAAGACCCTCCTCTGACCACCAGCACTCCCCTTGTATCTAGAAATCATTCCCTTCCCCCCACCCAATCATCCATATTATTCTATTCTGATCTTGTTGTTTACGGGTTCTGTTGCTTTCAGTCTGTCTCCTATTAGACTGTAAATTCCTGGAGGCAGATTGTCTCTCTTCACTGCTGGACACGCAGCACCTGCGAGTGTCCAAGGTGGGATCCAGTGGATCCTGGAATCACACATCACTTCAAGGAAACAGGCGGGGGCTTGGAGAGGAGTTTCAGGACCCCACACCAGCACACGAAGCTGGCCTAGTGGGTGAGGACGTTCTCCATCACTGAATTTCTACCCTAAACATAACTCAGTCACTCCTTGCTCCTCACACTCTGAATAAAGCTTCTGTAAATATTAACCATGAGGAGCAAAGTGAGGCTTCATTCTAATGGTCGGACTTTGTGAGTTGGAAGTGAAGCCATTTCTTATCTCTCATTTCACCTCCATGGGGCGGCTACAGCTCTGGGAGCTGATAGACATATTTTTGTAGAACACTCGAAGATAACTTGAGTTGCCTAAGGAAAATATAAATATGAAATTGCTTTATACTGAGTTGAAGAGGTGGAGGATTACTATAATTTAAGAACCATGATAAAGTAAAATGAACATGGCCTTCAAGGGCTGTGACAGAAGTTATTTTAGTGAAAACACCTCTGGGACTAATGAAGGTTAGTCTTTAATTCTATGAGAAGTCCAACTTCTGAAGCCCCGAAGCTAATACTTATCTATCAATGCACACGTTGCCATGGGGAATGGAATATGAATTAAAGGGGTTTTCCTGTAAGAAGATGCAAGCTTCATTCTACTCTTGGAAATAAGAGCTTCCGCAAAGTTTCTTTTTATCCGGTTCCTCTGCGGTGTGAGTGCTCAGCTCTTATTTAGATTAATGAGAGCTACACACATCCGTCCAAAGGAGGTTTGCGTCTCCAGGCAATGCCATTCCAGACAACCTGCTTTTAAATGGCCTTTTTTGAATGTTCACTTATGGATGAAATTTGGCATGTGGAGGGGAGGGAGAAGTGCTGTAATATATCAGCTGATTCTTCAGCTTGGCAGTGATGAAGCGAACTGAGACTAATTCAGGGTTCTACTTTACATTTTTGGCAAATGAGCAAATATGCAGATTTGTCCCAAACAGCTGTGTCTGCCAGTTTCCCCAGGAGCAGTTCCAGAAGCTGAGGTTCACTGTGCTGGTGCTCCAATTAGTGAGAACATCATAACAAGTATATAATTATTCTGGAACCTGTTGAGCTTTCATCTGCTATCAATTTCATTTCATTTAAGCCCAATTCAGGCTGAACTTGCAGTAAACTCTATGGTTTAAAACGGAGATCTAAGATGTCACAACTTCTGTGTCTGACATGTACTTTGAGGCAGCAGTCAGGAAATTACCTTTGAAATCGTCACACTCAGCTTGCCAATGGTCTCTCTGATTGATTATAAAGCTTTATTGGCACTGCAATCAAGATTATTCACAGTCCTCTCCAGCAGTGCTGCAGTAAATTGCTTCCAATGAAAAATGTGAATCCTGTTGGAGAAATGGCAGCAGCTTGATAGATGTCTTACATTATCCTTCAGTTCATCCAGAGGGCTAGCCAGTCACTCACAACACACAGGGCACCAGGCTCAGGACACAGAGGTGCTAAGACATGGTTTCTGTGATTGTGGAACTCAGATTGGGAGAAGCCAAGGAATCTAGGCAAACTACAGCCCAGTGACCTCCTGTGGGCACTGAGGTGGAAGGATGGACTGGATGTTGTGAGATCCCTGAAGATTTAGCAACCAGTTGTGCCTGGAGAAGTCCAGGAAGGCTTCCCAGAGGAGAGGGCATTTAAGTTGAGGATATTTAAGTCTTGAAGTGTAAAAACAAAAAAAAAAATTTTTTTACAAGGAAAGTTAGAATGGAAAGAAGGCAAGAACAACAAGTTAAACAGACATATGGACTTGTGAAAGAGCAGGATATATTTTTTAAATAATGAGAATTTGACATAAGAAAGATTAGAAATTAAGGGGAAAAAGACTAGACCAAAGATCTCCAAACTTCTTCTTTTATTGCAATTTGAATTTTTCAGTAATTTTTCCATGGCACACCTGAAGCCAAAAGAAACTTTTAAACATTTTATTTATTAAGCAGTTGAATTCACATAACATTTAAGATGCAATAAAGGAAAGGCATACTTTTATCTCACTCTTAAATAACTGCAATTACTTATTTGGGAGATGTGTACATCAGTTGGTTACTCAATAACTTCTCAGATTTTGAAACCAGACTGGACATCACCACCCTGCTTCCTGTGGCACAATGATTTTCATGCAGTGCTTTCTTTTTATCAAGCGACCACCAAAATCCCAGCTCCACAAAGATATTACTCCAACAGAATGTGCCACTGTTTGATGTTGAAACTGTAACCTATCCTTAGCTTTTAATAGTAGTACCAAATTTTGAGCATCCTGAACATGAACATTTCAGAAATTCCTGCAGTACCTCCACGATTTTCTTGTGGTACATAAAGGCACCTCAGCACTGTTTGGGAAACGCTGGGCTGGTGAATAAGGTTAACTCAAACCATGAAACACATAGGATACTTTCTGAAATACAAATGTGACACTGCCATGAAAATGAAGATATAATCAACCAAAACCTTTAAAGTAAATTTCTAAAGGAGACTTGAAAATATTCAACAGGTAGATGAGACAAGCAAATAACATTTTCTCTTCACATCCTGGATGCATAATGAAGTAAATAAACATTATTTTCTTTCTTTCTTTTAATTTGAAATGTAACAGGACCCTATGGTCCTTCCCCCCAGGTCCTCAGCCTGCCTTAGTGGAAAACCTCTAGCCAAAAAATAAATTAAATCACAGAAGTGAGAAAATACAGAAGCAAAGGAAAACAGTCAAACAGAACAAAACAGTACATTTAGTCACTAAACAAAGTCAAAGACTTTTTGTTCCTTCTCAAGGGCTGTAAACAGTATTCTGAGCCATATCCTGTGAGCTGTCTTGTATATACTGAAACCCCCGCCAGGTGATGAAGTTGGCTACATGATGACCAGACTATAACCATGACATCAGTTCAGTTCAGTTCAGTCGCTCAGTCGTGTCCGACTCTTTGCGACCCCGTGAATCGCAGCATGCCAGGCCTCCCTGTCCATCACCAATTCCCGGAGTTTACTCAAACTCTTGCCCATCGAGGCGGTGATGCCATCCAGCCATCTCATCCTCTGTCGTCCCCTTCTCCTCCTGCCTCCAATCCCTCCCAGCATCAGGGTCTTTTCCAATGAATCAACTCTTCGCATGAGGTGGTCAAAGTACTGGAGTTTCAGCTTCAGCATCAGTCCTTCCAGTGAACACCCAGGACTGATCTCCTTTAGGATGGACTGCTTGGATCTCCTTGCAGTCCAAGGGACTCTCAAGAGTCTTCTCCAACACCACAGTTCAAAAGCATCAATTTTTCGGCACTCAGCTTTCTTCATCATGACATAAGCTGCCATAATTCTGAAAATTAGCCTCAAGGAAACGGCAACAAATGAACCCTGGAACTGAATATTAACTGTACTTAAAACAATCAAGATGATGCTGGTCCGACCACCTGAATGACAAAATTCAAGGTGACTGTCAGAGCTGACCACGTTGTTTCTGCGTGTAGCCCCCTCCCTCAGCCTTTAAAAGCTCTTGCCCACTGATTGTCATTTCGGGGAAGGGGGTGGTCTTTGGAAGAAGAGCACTCCACCTCCTCTGGTTGCCAACATCCAAAATAAAGCAAACTTTCCTTTCCACCAACCTTGCCTCTTTATTGGCTTTTGAAGAGCGAGCAGCCAGATCCCACTTTTGGTAACAAATTCACAATGACTTCTGGATCAGCCAAATGTAAAATCTAGTGGAAATGAATCCTGACTAGTCTATCAGCATTGTTCAACTAAAATGAGCTCTCAGTAACATGCAGTTTAAAAATATTAAACTCATTGGAAGAACAAACTCACTGGAAAAGACCTTGATGCTGGGAAAGATTGAAGGCAGGAGGAAATGGGGACGACATGGTTGGATGGCATCACTGACTCAATGGACATGAGTTTGAGCAAGCTCCGGGAGTTGGAAATGGACAGGGAAGCCTGGCGTGCTGCAGTCCATGGGGTTGCAAAGAGTCAGGCTTGACTGAGCAACTGAACTGAACTGAACAGATGTTCATAGCAGCATGATTTGGGATAGCCAAAAAGTGGAAAAAACCTAAATGCCCATCACTTGATGAGCAGATAAACAGATGGTACTAGATCCATTCACTGAAATATTATTCTGCCATTAAAAGGTGTGACAGACTGAGACATGGAAGAACCTTGAGAACGTTGTGCTGAGTGAAAGAAGTCACACACAAAGCTCATATATTGTATGATTCTACTTACATAAAATGTCCATTAGAAACACACAAATTTAGAGATAGAAATGGTTGCCTGGGGCTGATGGGGGGTGCTGGGGAAGGGGGTAGGATAGGGAGTTATAGCCAATGGGCTTGAAGTTTCTTTTTGAGCTGTGAAAATATTTCAGAATTGGACAATGGTGATAGTTGCACAGCTCTGCAGACACACTAAAACCCACTGAATTGTATACTTTAAACGGGAATTTTCTGGTATCTGAATTGCATCTCAAGGGGAAAAAATCAGAGATGGCATCACTTGCCAAGACCCATCCCACTCCAGCCCCTCAGAGTCACAGATTCCTTCCCGTCTGGGTGGGACCACATTGGTGTGCCCTTAATTGTCCCTCTTGGGGAGGACAGAGGCTGCCCCCAAATTTCCAGGGGCTCCGTGCCCTGGGGACCATCACATCATCTGAGTCAGCAAAGGTGTCTCCCCAACGGTTCTCTCCCCGTCCTGGCATATCCCTCCCCTCACCCTACCCACCTTCCCGCACTTCCTGCATGGTGTCCTCACCATCACCTCACCTGAGCTCCAAGAGGTGAAGGAGTAGCCAGACAGCCCAGGAGAATCTCCTTTGCTGTTTAGCCTCCAGTGTCCTGACTTGGATATTGCTCTGTGGTTACCTGCGATGTTACCACCAGGGGAACAAGCCTGATGGTCCTGATTCAAAAGACAATTTCAGGAAATGTCAAAGGAAAGAGCTTGGTGTTCAGCAGAGTTTTAACCAAGCACTCTAAACCATGATGTGAAATTCTCCCAGCCATGTGACTCCCCTCACACTTAAGGTCACAAATCACCGTCTAATAACCGGAATAAGGACCCAAGAATCAGGATGCTTCCTCTTTCTTCCACTTAGTTGTAACATTTCAGAAAAGTTCCTTGATATTTTTAGGTTTTTATTGCACCATCTGGGAAAAAGAGATAAGATGGTTTTTATTAGGTAGTATTTGTAAAGCCTTTTGTTTTTCCGTGCAGAGTAAGTATATGGAAAAAAGAAAAACTAAGTAATAACTACAAGGTCAAGAGCACAGAGAACACCCAGCCCGTGGCGTTGACTCTGCAGGAGAATCATGAATCAGCCCCACACGCCCGCCACACACAATTCCCCCACCCCGCCCCTCACACATGCGCAGAAGGTGCATCCACTGGTCTCACCCCCCTCCCCCCGCCCCCCAGCAACAACACGTGGTTTGGGAACCTTTATGCTAAGCCCTGTGTAAGTTACTGGGGGCAAAAAAAAAAAAAAAAAAACCACTAGGACTTTATTTCTTTTCACGCTTCTGTTTAGCTTATTTGTTGTTAATGTTTATTTTGCCTTTAAATATGGATCTCCATTCCATTACTATCATAGGATTTTATTCAAATTTAATATACTTTTATATTTGAAAGCCTTTTTATTGTTTACCCTAAATGAAAACTTACAATTTGAAGTTGGTTGCTTATTTCCCATGAGTCTAAAGTTCGAAATGTAAAACGTGTGGATCGAATCATCAGTCAAATGATCAGTACACCACTGAGGAGAATGATCAAATACATGAGAAGTAAAAGAAAAATTGGAAGTCTTCATCTGAACAGATTTTGCACAGTCCTTTTTTCCTGATGCTTTCCTATATTCTTAGATGATGACGACTTATTGCTAAAATGACACAGGGAACAGCATTTAATTTCATCCTGACTTTTTTTTTTTAATGAAAATGCTGAAAATTCCTTAATCATCTAAACAAGTAGATGGGAATGGGCTACAACATCACTCAACAGCTGAATTCTCTCAGAGTTCTGTTTCCCCAAATCAGCACAATTTTGTATCCTCAAAATGTATTTTTAAATAGTCTGTCAACTGACAACTCAGTCAAGTTCTCCTTCAGTTTTGTTGGAAACCAAGAATTGGAAACCATCTGACTCAGAAAGGAATAGCTACCCACCCACTAGAGTTTATCTCTTTCTTAGACCCACCTCAATATTTCAAAGGATCCCTTTGCATGGAAGTTTTAACATTCCAGAGCAATGCTGTAATAAGATTTGGGAATGGGGGAGAGTGGCACCTTCATTCTGTGAAGCAGGACAGGGTCATTATGAAAAGGGAGTGGGGAAGGAAGCAGAAGATCACCTGGACCACAGAGCGGGGGGCCGGGGGGTGGGGGGCCCTCCTCTGGCACAGCAGTTGTCCTACACATTTATGGTCTTAAAGTGGATGAACTTAAAGCTCTCCATCCTCATGCCACATCTCCAATGCCCAATTTTCAGTTGTGTAGCCCCTGGGTGGGGAGCAGGGCAAGGAGCTGAGCCATGAGCCTGGGCCCTGGCCATCGAGCAGTGAGCTGGGCAGCCCGAGGACCTGTAGGGACAGGAACGCCCGATGATCAGCACTAAGTGGTTTGAGATTCTTCCTCTAAAGAGTCTCTGTCTCCCCAAACCCTCCTAAAATCTCCCACACATGAGAGGCGACCATGTTACATGTTGGGTCAGCACAGCACAAAGAGAAGAGAACAGCCCAAGATGAGAGATGGTAGGAGTTCCAGAACCCACAAAGTAGGCCAGGAATCCAAGGAGAAGTCAGAGAGGACGCTGGGTTTCACGGGGATGTGAGACGAGTCTGTTTTCATCTCGTCTTGAGCTCAGAGAACGGGGCCACCTCCACTGAAAGCTGAGTTAGACTGGGCAGATGAACACCTAGAGCAGAGTGGGGAGAGCCAACCAAAGTCCCATATCCTCTGGGTTCTCATCGATACCTGAACCAAGGATCTGAGTATAAGATGTGCTCCACTTTCTGCTTTTTTTTTTTTCTAGTTGCAGCATGTGAGATCTTGTTCCCCGACCAGGAATTGAACCTGGGCCCCCAGCATTGGGAATGAAGTCTTAACCACTGGACCTCCAGGGAAGTCCTGGAAAACATTATTCATGTCATTCTGGAAAAAATGCAAAGCACTTACAGACTTCTCACCTTCGCCATAAAAATTACCCTCAAAGATGCACCCATGAAATAATTTTAAAGTGTCCTGGAAAACCTCCAGGGCAAAATGAGTTGGAAAACATACTCCTGAGTATCTGAGTTGATTCAACTACACAAAATTGTTGACAATTAGATTTTGAGGGCATTTCCCAAATGTTGATCTAAAAGATTTTAGAGCAGTTAGTTTTAAACCATTCTTGCATTTGGTTTTAAACCATTCTTTCTGATAGTACTTATAGAGCCAAATTACTCCTGAGACTACTTCTGCTTGTGACTATAAACCCATATCTTTGGCAAATAGGACCAGAGGGGTACCATTCTAATGAGTCTGAAAGCAGCTCAAATCATGAATGCATATGTTTTACAAAGGGTGTAAATGGAAAGCAAAATGTATTCCTCTCTTAAACTATGTATACTCATCTCCTGAGAGGTTTCTCAGGAGACTATCTTTGCAGCTGATTTTGAATCTCTCAATGGTATTAAATACAAGTTACGTGTGCACATCAATGACCGAGATACAGAGTCAGTCCACATGACCTATTCTGACTAGTGTCTGTCCAAAATCAAAGGCAGCAAAAACGGTGAACAATCTAGGCCCTCACCTATTTCTCCATAACAGCAATCAATAATAAAATCAGTTCTCAAAGGCCACTTACTAGCTTAAGAAAATCTAGCAGTTGTCAGGAACTACTGCTATCATTAGACAAAGTGTTCAAAGTGAGTCAATAGATTAGGGGAATAAAGACTTTTCCTGCTTAAATACAGGACAGACCAGTGTGTTCTAAAGTGGAATCGCATGAAAGAGAAGAGCCAGAAAGTTGGGGTCCCAGATTCAACCCAACACTCCTGCCACAATAGCTCTTATTTTACCTGTTTTCTTTGTCTAGGAAAAAAAGTTGTAAAAGTTTTAAAGAGAATATAGAATTCCCCTGAGTCCAACCAGAGAAAACCCTCCAATGGATTTATTATGAATAAACAAAATAGCCATCAATTATAATAGACCTTGAGGAATTCAGGTGGCACGAAGTATTCATCAGGCTTTTAATTAAGTTTAGTGTCTAATTAACTATGATAATGAGGAAAGCATTATCAGACAAATAAAGGTGGTGTGTCTGAAGTTCCCAGTTGACACAGTGGTAAAGAATTCCACCTGCCAATACAGAAACTGTAAGAGATGCAGGTTTGATCCCTGGGTCAGGAAGATCCCCTGGAGGAGAAATGGCATCCCATTCTAGTATTCTTGCTGGGAAATCCCATGGACAGGGGAGCCTGGTGGGCTAAAGTCTTTGGGGTCACAGAAGTGTCAGACAACTTAGCAAACTAAGCAGTGACAACAACTTGTTTAAAAGAAAGAAGAGCAACTTGTCAAATTAGCAGAAGCTTTGATTGAAGGTCTTCAAACAGAAAAAGTCAGCAATAAAATTGTAAAGCCTTAGTCTACCTCCCTCTCTTCAACCCCTATTCTCAATGCTCACATTTACAAAACAGAGAGCCCACTGATGGGATGAAATTGACCACTGAGGCCAAGCCAGATGTCCCAAGGCTGGGAATAAGTAGCAAGAAACTGACCGTTCCATATTTGACACTAGCATCAGGGTGGAAATCTGATTTACCCTGTGCAATCATACAGATTCTTGCTCCTCTTTCCAAAGAAACAGTATCATCATGTATGAAGAAAAAGAATCTAGTCACTTGAAATAGTCTTATATTGTTATAATAAAAAGAATCATTATATACTAATAAAACTCTATGAAGTGTATACTATCTTACCTATGAGAAAATTACTGTCCCACAAAGGACAAAAAATTGGCTTTGAATTTTAGAATGAGGAAATATCTTTGAAGTGAGCTTGAGGGTCTTAATTTAGAAATTTCATCTACGACATCTCCAACTTGTGATTATTTATTCTGTTTGAATACTTTCTGTGATTCAAGAAAATTCACTCCACTTTTGAACAACATTCATTATTAGAAAGAGCTTCCTCATATAAAGGGAAAATCCACTTCTCTATGAACTTCCCAGCGGGTCTGAGTTCTAGGCCTTGTGTCTGTACAGAATAAATCCAACCCCTTTGCTGCAGAACGCTGAACATTTTGGAGTTGTTGGAGGTGTTGATTTCAGCTGATGTTTTCTACCCCACTCTAATTCTGGATATCCTTTTAATGATGCACTTCAATTCATAAAGAGCTCTCTCAAAAAGTAATAACCACACTGGACATGTAAGGGTTGGTGGTGGTGTCGTTCAGTCACTAAGTCATGTCAGATTCTTGCGACCCCATGGACTGCAGCACACCAGGCTTCCCTGTCCTTTACTATCTTCCAGAGTACATGTAAAATGTACACAGTATGGAACTGCCAGATCCTCTGACTTCTACACTAACACCAGTTGTCCTGAACCCTGTATTTATATTGTATTTTTCAGAGCCATCAAGAGGTTACATCCTACAACCTTTTTAAAAAAATATTAACCATATTCGATCCCTATGTCAGGAAGATCCCCTGGAAAGCGGAATGGCAACCCACTTCAATAGCCTTACCTGGGAAGTTCCACAGACAGACAATCTGGCAGGCTACATTCACAGAGTCAGACACAACTGAGCTGCTAATACAACCATATTAGAGCTACCAGCAAACAATTGGTTTCTTAATTGAGTTCATCACATTTATTCTCTTCAGCTTCCTCTTATTTGTATTAGTGTAAATATAGTGTCAAGATGTTTTTAAAATATGATGTTGCCATCTAACATGTGTGACCTAACTATACCAAGCCTGTGATGTTCCCTCAGCCATGCATCTGAAATTTTCCACCTTGTCAAAGAGGCAGATTTCTACGACAGGCTCTAGATCTTCTGAGGCTCAGAACCTGCAGGGAAGCAGGGAGGGGAGATCATGTGGGCAGGAGACAAGCTGACCTCCCACAAGAACCCTGAGCACAAGAACAGCCAGGGACCACAGGCCCACTGGGAGTCCCCAGGCCACCAGGACAGCCCTTGCAGGAACATCCCCCTGGAACAGACTTTGTAGTTCCTTGGGGGAAAGAAGTTGATTTCAATTGCCTGACTTTTCTTGTCAAGATCTTTCCTGACAACTGGAACGTCATGTTTTCAAACCACAGCACTGGAGTAAGTTTTCCAGATTTCCCGGGGTGGGGCATGAACGGAGAGAGGTATCAACACTCTGAATATTCATCTGTTCTCTCCAGACAGTGGAACTGCTAACACGAGGGTTACAGCTGGGATCTTCCTGCCTGATGGAACCTGACCAGAGGAGACCTGTGAGACCCCTGCTGGTCTCTCCAACCTCTCTTCTCACTGACCCTCCCAGCTGTGTGCACAACTCGGCAAAGCCTAGACACAGGCAATAAAAGGATGGACTTCAAATTGTCTCCTTTTCTGTCTCTTCTGAGTTGTTGTTGTTCGTTGTTCAGTTGCTCAGTTGTGTCCGACTCTCTGCACCCCCATGGACTGGGGCACGCCAGGCTTCCCTGTCCCTCACTCTCTCCCCAAGTTTGCTCAAACTCATGTCCATTGAGTCTTCTGAGTTGTTGAGTCTTAGCTACCTAGGTGGCGCTAATGGTAAAGAACCCTCCTGCCAAGAGACGCAGGTTTGATCCCTGGGTCAAGAAGGAAATGGCAACCCACTCCAATATTCTTGCCTGGAGAATTCCATGGACAGAGGAGCCTGGAAGGCTATAGTCCGAGGGTTCACCAAGAGTTGGACATGACTGAAATGACTTAACATAAACGCATGTCCATTGAGTCTTCTGAGTAACTTCCCTAAAATCTGGAAAAGCAGAACACAATAGCCAGAATGATCATCCTGATCATCCTCCCTTGTGGCTTACTTTAGACCCCACCCCTGGAGTTATTAATTATCATCAGAGACATGTAGGCATGAACCACATGCTCACTGATAGATCATGGCATACAGGGCAACCTCATGGTATTTCTTATCTGACTCCATCACTTCCCACCTAAAATCCTGGAGGCATGGAAACTCCAGGGAATATGCAGTCCCTGAATAATATATATATATATATATATATATATATATATATATATATATATATATATAAACATTTCTAAAGTATTTTTAAATATTAAAAAAAAATTTCTTCCTAAACTCATAAACCTGGAGCTCTGGGGTGAGGGATGCTCAGTGGAAGTCCCTACCATTTTTCCCCTCCCTTTCTGCTACTTCAGTCCACATGACCAAACTGGCAGCATGAAGCTTCAAATTGTATAGTCTTGTTGGACTAATCTTTCCACAAATAAAAACTCTGGATAAAATTAAAAAAACAACTAGCTGAAGATACTAGAGAACAGACAAGAGCCGGAAGAAGATTAACACAAGGAATGACGGAAGGCTCTGGATGAATTTTCCATTTTTATGGCTTTTAACTCGAGGGTAGGTCCCAGTCTGCTTGAGTCCCATGCCTCCACTTGAGATTAAAGAAATAATTTTTTGAAGCCTCATTTGCTTGAAGAATAAGAGAACTGAGATTGCATAGAACTAGCAGGTGGAAAATGAGGAAGAAAATCTCAGAAATGAGAGAGCCAGAGAAAAAATTCTGTATATAAACATGGCCCAGACCCCTTGCCAACCTCCAAATCACATTTGCACAGGCCCACTCTAGGGAGAGTGAAAAAGGGAAGATGAAGCTTGTGGCTTGAGTTCAATAACTCACTTTTCTGCCCAAAAAAATACCGACACTCTTTGTATTAACATGGCAGAGTCCAGATCTGCATGGTATATCATAACATTCAGGGCATCTATCAAAATTATTTGACATACAAAGGAACAGGCAAACATGACCCATACTTAAAAGAAAGACAATCAGTAGATACTAACTCTGAAATGGTCCAGAGGTTAGGATTAACTGAGAAAGATTTTAAAGCAGCTATTAAGACTATGTGGCAGCACACAACAAAAAACAATGCAAAGAGAAAAAATTCTCAGCAGGAAATGGAAACCCTAAAAATAAAGCAAATCAAAATTCTGTGACTGAAAAGTTTAATACTTGAAATTAAAAATTCATTGGATAAGCTTAAGAACTGATTGGGAAAGTCAGAATTTAAAAAGGGATAAAAATTAATATCTTCAAATATGTTGATAAAAGCAGAGAGATAAAATGTATATTTTAAAAAATGAACAGAACCTCAGGGAACTATGAGAGAACTCTCAGGTGAAAGCAGGCCATTCATGCTAGTGGTCAGACATAAAGCTGTTCTGAGATAATCACTTAGCCAGATGTCCCAAAGATGAAATTACCCCTCATTCACCTATAGACAAAAACTCTGAATAACTTTATTAAATATAATGCATACAATCCATGAGTTTCCAGTAATACTAAGAAATTGGGTCATAATGGCAAAATAAGCTTGATAATGAAGACCATGTGAAAGTTAGAAAATATATTATTTCTTGGAAATACACAAAGCTTCAAGAACTAAAAGCCTCCTAAAAGACAGACTTAAAAGTCCTCTTGATGTAAAAGAAAAATTGAATTACAAAAAGAAACATGGTCTTTTTACAGAGGCTCACATTTAAAAGTCTGGGACCTCACAATGGTTGCTGGGTCTTGACCAGGAGTCAGTTGCTTGACAATCAAATCCTGCAGGCTCAGCTAGTCCAAGGAGGTATTCTTTTCTTCTTAGAATTCTTAAAACTCTCTAAAACTCTAGGAAGACAATTCCAGAAAAATATAAGAAGTAATCAATCAATCCATGACATTAGCTTCGAACCATGGGCTTCTCTGATGGCTCAGCTGCTAAAGAACCCGCCTGCAATGCGGGAGACCTGGGTTTGATCCCTGGGTCGGGAAGATCCCCTGGAGAAGGTAACAGCTACCCACTCCACTATGCTGGCCTGCAGAATTCCGGTACAGTCCTGTACAGTCCATGGCGTCACAAAGAGTTGACACGACTGAGCAACTTTCACGTGGTATTAGCACATTTGAAACTGGTATTGGCAAGTGTAACCCATTTGGTAATCATCAATATACTTCTGTGCATTTTTTTTCTGCTTAAAGTATTTGAAGCATTGGGTGAGTGAAATCCATGATTTTATTTGATGTTTAAAAGAGTTTGATTAACTTAGTTTTCAATCACTGCTTAAGCATTTAGATAATTTAATTTGTTAAATGTGTAAGTTTTGATGTATTCATCTTAGGCAACATGTAAATACATAGAGAAATATCAATCATTTATGTTTCATGTAGGAAGGAAGTTGAAATAAATCATAATATTAATAAAATGGACATTACTAGACTATAAATAGGTGATAGTATTATTTACAATTTGAAGTGCTTTTATTCACTGAGAAGAATCTGGTAACAATTTTCTACAAAGTTCTACAGCCATTGTGGACAAAACCTAGATGGAAATAGATACTTTAGGAATATATTTCCATAATATCATATTGCATACTACTCAAATTCCAACCTAAGAGATTTCTAGCGTTAGCATCATAAGTTCCATTTTCAACAGATCAGATTCAATCCAGTTCTGACAAAAGGATAACACACTGTTTTCTCCTTAGCAAGAGCAGCAGCTCAAGGGAGAAGGTCATTTTTGCGTTCCTGGCTGAGAGTCACACCCCACCAGAAACACATGTGATGTTCAGTTGCTTTTCTGTTGAGGGTCTGTGTCTTAGCTCCGTTGTCAGGCTGGCAAGGGCCTCCCGCATGAGGCAGTGAGGAGTGATTGCTTCGAAGGGCACAGGGCTTCCTTTTGGGGTGATGAAAAGTTCTTGAAATTACATAGAGGTGATGGTTGAACTACATTGTAAGCGTGCCAAAGACGATTTAATTGTACGATGTAAAATAGCTAATAGTTACTTGTGTTGTATGGTTATTCAATTAAAACAAAAGAACAGTGGAATGGGGGGGTGGAATGAGCAAGTCACTGTTAGATGAGAAAGAGTGTTTTTGAGGGAAAAAAAAAATGTTTCAAGCAGACAATGTGAAGATGCAAAGAAAAGTGATGGGGTTGCAGGGGTGAAGAACAGTCAGACCTGCTTCATTCTCTCACAGTGAAGTTAGGGGGATACACGGGTAATATGCAAATTTTTTAAGATCCTCCAAAATTCTTCCCAATTTATTTTTGGAGATTTGGGACCAAAGAGGGAACTGAAAATCAATACAGTCAGTAATTTAATCTGTATAGACTTCAGGAGTAGATGAGTTTTAAAAAAAAGGAGTCAGCAGGCCATCACGTTGGCCTTTATCAGGTCAGGTCACTGGTTACTTTCTCTGTGTGGGACCGAACCCTAGTGATGTCCAGAATTGGATCAATAATTTCCCCACTGAGTAAGCAAAGTAATTAAACAAGAAGAATCATTTTTGCCTAACAGATTGACAAATTTAGGGGAGCAGGGGAGGAGATTTTTGAAAATTTTTATTTTTAAATTTTTTATTGTAGTAGAATTGTTTTACAGTGTTGTGTAGTTTCTGCTGTACAATGAAGTGAATCAGCCTTATGTATACAGATATTCTCTCTCTCTTGATCCTTCCTCCACCACCTGCTCTCATCCCACCCCCCTAGATCATCACAAAGCCCTGAGCTGGGTTCCCTGTGCTATAAGCAGCCTCCCACTAGCTATCTATTTTACATGTGGTAGTGTGTTTATGTAGATTGACAAAATCTTAAGATTACTGGTATTAGCTGGTATTTGTAATATGAACAGCAGCATATTCCCATGCTAATATCTCAGTAATGTAAATAAGATCAACTTTCCTAGAGAGTAATTTGGCAATATGTAATCAGTTTTTTAATATGCATATCCTTTACCTAGCCATCTTAACTCTATGAATTTATCCCAAGGAAAGAACTAGTAAGGCATACAAAGTTACATGTACAGAGATGTTCATCATGATGTTATTCATAATAGTGAAAAAGTGAAAAGCGTGTTTTCTCAATTCTCAATAGGGAACTCATTAAATACATCATGGTTCAGCCAATGCATGGCTATTGTTATGATAGATTCAAAAATAATCATGAAAATCAATATTCATTATAAAGAAAAATGCTCCTGATATGTTACGCTTAATAAAAAGGTTACAAAACAGCATTGTAATATAATCACATTTGTATATGCATAGAAAAAATATGAAAAGTCGCACATCAAAATGTTAATAAGATTTCTCTCTGGGTGGTGGTAATTTTCATTTTTACTTTATACCTTTTTGTATTGTCTGGATTTATTTCTATTAATGTGTTATTTGGTGGCTCAGAGGGTAAAGCATCTGTCTATAATGCAGGAGACATGGGTTCGATCCCTGGGTCAGGAAGACCCCCTGGAGAAGGAAATGGCAACCCACTCCAGTACTCTTGCCTGGAAAATCCCATAGATTGAGAAGCCTGATAGGTTACAGTCCATGGGGGCCATAAAGAGTCAGACACAACTGAACAACTTCATTTGCACTTTTCATTACAAGAAAAAATAAAGTTATGTTTATTTTGAGTGGCAGTCTAGTAAAGGAAAAAATAAAAGTGAAAAATTTAAAAAAGTAAACAAAATCTCTAGAGCAAAGATACCAATGGACTCTCTCGTGTTGGAGTTCAAGCTTAATCAATAGGCTCAGGCCACTGGATTCACTTGTGAATCAAGGCTCTTTTCTAAAAAATATTTTTTGGATGTGAACTACTTTTAAAATCTTTATTGAATTTGTCACAGCACTGTTTCTGTTTCCTATTTTGTTTTTTTTGTACATGAGGCATATGGGATCTTAGCTCCTAACCAGAGAGTGAACCTATAGGGACATCCCTGGTAGTCCAGTGGCTAAGATGCTTCAGTCCCAATGCAGGAGGAGTTTGATCCTTAGTCAGGGAACTAGATCCCATACGCCACAACTAAGGGTAGGCATGTCACAACTGAAAACTCCGAGTGCCACAACTAACACCCAGTGAAGCCAAATAAATAAATGAAAACAAGATAAATATGATATAATGCAAAAAGGAAATCTTGTCAACCATCTTTTTCATAAAAATTAACATCAACCATGTTAGTAGGAAAGAAAGAAAGAATACACGCTCAAATGTGACCCAGGTGGAGGAGGGAAAGTAAAGTTTTCTCCAGGAGGAAATGGATGGAATGTGTCTTTTATGTAGTATTATCTTTAAAACAAAAAAAAACTTTTCTGGGATTCACAACCTCCCTGTGCAGCCTATTACAGTACTTCATCAGCTTGAGGCTCAAGAAACTTAATCAATACCACGCTTGCCTAAATTTAAGGCCAATTATTCTTTTGCAGTCTTGAACACACACAGAAAACACTGTTCATTTCCCAAAGTTATCCCACACAGGTTTCACAAAATCCATTTAATTGTTTCCTGGAACACTTGAAAGATCCCTCTTTATAGCATTTCATGATGGCAGCACCAATCAATGAAACGAACAATTCCTAGATTCGATTTGCAGGAAACTCAATACAATACATTTTACACAGAGGATTTATTTGCTGTCTACATTCTAGCTTTCATGTAGTCTTGGACATTGATCTTTAGGGGAATCAAAATTTTTTTGATTTATCAATAAAGCAAACTATTTTTGAACTGATTCTAATTTCTTAGCTAGTAGAACTTCTTGCTTGGGATTTAAATACAATGGTGCATTTTCTACAAATCAATTAAATTGCTTTGTAATATGAAGTCAGTCAAGTGATTTTTTTATGCCAAGAAAATATTTTAGTCTTCCCATACACTTATTTATTCAGTAACTATTTATAATATGCTAAGTATTCTTCAAGGAACCAAGGACTCAATAGTCAGTGATACGGCTCTCAATTTGCTGATTCTTGATACCAATAATGATGGGAGTTAACTGGTAATCCAGTGGTTAAGACTCCATGCTCCCAAAGGAGGGGACCTGGGTTCGATCCCTGGTCAGAGAACCAGATCCCATGTGCCTCAACTAAAAGCTTACATGCTGCAGCTAAAGACTGCACATGCTACAACTAAGACCCAGTGCAGCCAAACGAATACTCTCTCTCTCTCTCTCTCTCTATATATATATATATATGTGTGTGTGTGTGTGTGTGTGTGTGTGTGTGTATATAAGAACACGGGTGGGCAAGCTCAGTTGCTCAGCTGTGTCCGACTCTTTGTGACCCCACAGACTATAGCCCGCCAGGCTCCTCTGTCCGTGAGATTTCCCAGGCAAGAACACTGGAGTGGGTTGTCATTTCCTCCTCCGGGGGATCTTCCTGACCCAAGGATCAAACCTATGTCTCCTTTGTCTCCTGTATTGGCAGATGGGATTCCTTACCACTGAGCCACCTGGGAAGCCTCTAATAACGTGAAACTTGATCTAAATGCAGACCAGAAACACAGAATTGTCATCTTAATTAACCTAACGCTTAGTTTCCTGGGGAGATGGACATCCTGAGTGAAGAATTGGACTTAACAAATTGTAAATTTGGGTGTGTATATTTTGCCACAACAAAGAAGTAACAAAAGTATATTTTACCGGAAGAAGGAAATGGCAAACCACTCCATATTCTTGCCTGGGAAATCCCACAGAGGAGAGTGGAGGGCTACAGTCCATGGTGTCACAAAGAGTCAGACACAACTGAGCGTGCACACACACATAGTGCATTCTGAGGAAAGACCATAGGTGTGCCGTAGAGTTCTGCATTCAGGGCTTCTTTAAAGATGTCATCCACTTAGTATGAATAGAATGCTAGACTACTAATTTTAGAAAATATGCAACAAGCAACAAAGGTGTATTGTATAGCACAGGAAACTACAGTCAATATCTTGTAATAACTTACGATGAAAAATAATTTCAAAAAAAATATGTGTACAACTGAATCCCCTTGCTGTGCACCTAAAACACTGTAAGTCAACTATATGTCACTGAAAAATATACGTTAAGAAAAAAATGTATTTTAAAAATAGTAATCATATGCACAAATACAAAACACACCCAACTTATCCCTGTAAACATCTATTATTTCAATGGTTCATAAATGTCATTAACTTCAGAGGGTCTCAGATCTATTATTATTATGCAATAATGTTAATAATAATAATAATATTACTTATGTCTCTATATTTAGTCACATTCCGTCAATCTTCTAGTGTAAGTGACAGCAGTTCAATTGTGCCTCTGCAATCCCATGGACTGTAGCTCACCAGACTCCTCTGTCCATGGGCTTCTCCAGGCGAGAATACTGGAGTGGGTAGCCATTCCCTTCTCTAGGGGATCTCCCTGACTCAGGGATCGGACCTGGGTCTCCTGCATTACAAGCAGATTCTCTACCACCAGCATAGCCACCAGGGTAGCCCCCTCATTCTTCTAAATGGCATTTAAATTCAAATAGCATAGATCAAGAGTTTGTATTAAATGAGACAGCCTTCTTGTTAATACTTCTCTGAGTATCAGAGAAGAAAAAAGTTTTAAGCAAAGCAGTAAAACTTCAGTACTGTAAAAAAAAAATGGCTTTTGCTACGTTAGCAATGAATGTTGTTCTTTCTTCAGTTTTTAAAACCCAATAGTTGCCAAAAAACCATTATTCTCATTCATATTATGACCATTTATTCCTTTATTCTGGAAATATTGATGAATTTAAAAAAAAAAAAAACACTGCTCACTACTTGAGAGGGTAAAAAAGCTGCAAATTAGTTGATACTTTTCATTGAAATTAAAATATATTTATCACATTGAAAAGTCAGGTTTATTCATTATGGCCGAGATTGATGAATATGACTATAGGTGAGAAAAGCATAAATAGTAAAACAAAAAATCAGTTTAAATTAAAAAAAATGTCACATATGCAATCTCACAAGAACAGGAACTGCAATTCAGTTTTTATTTTTATTTTTCTTAATTTGACATACATCACACATATCATACATACATACTTGTTATATAAAAGTTTATACAAAAATCCAAGTAATTTAATATCTCAAAAAGGGAGAGGGACATACTGCATTTGATTCCTGGTACTCTTCTGTTTAAATACTTTAAAATTCAGATTTCAAAGAGACAACAAATCAAAAGCCATTAATTTTCAAAGAGCCCTATGTTCACATAAATTCATCATTCAAGTATATTTTTATCAAAACAATAAACCATCCGTCTGGATGCAGAGTCAAGCTGAATGAGCCAGGATGTTGAGAAAAGCAGAGCTTTCTCCCGGGGCTGTCATCAGCTTAGAATCAGCTTCTAACGTACGAGATGCAGGAGATGACTGTGATTTCCAACCCGACACTATTAAATGCCATATTACAGGGCAGACGACGCAGAGCATACCTTGTATGGTTTGTCTACAGATTCTCATTAAAAATATAATACTAAAAAGAATAATCACAGTAATTAAAAATTTTACTTTCCCTAATTTCTGTTTTACTCAGTTTGAAAAACAGTACATCTTTTTCACTGTTGCTTGGCAACTTGACATCACACCTGAAGGAATAATTTAAACATCCTATGGACAAAATAAATATACAAACTTCTAAAAGATCTTGGTATTGTTTAGTTTATATAGTCATAATTTCCGTCCTATGGATATCAATCACAGCAAATATAAAGAGTTAAAACAATATTCCTCACCAAAGGATTAACATGTTTTTAAAAAGTGAATTGTTGAGGCACAAAAATATGTGATTTGCCCAAGGTCATGAAAGGAATGAGAGGCAGAGGAAAGAGCTTATTTTTCTCTAACTTAAGCATCTATATTAAAACCCTAGGTTATGCCATCTTGCAAAACTAGCTCAGTGCAAGACAAGCAGAAACTAGATGCATTATTTAGGAATGTTTGTTTAACCTCCACTGCTATTATTGATAAACTTAACTTAAGGATCTATGTGTAGGATACATGATTAGGCAACTATAAAAAGAACCATGATCATTTTCCAAATTATGAGGCATGGAGTGGGTAGCCATTCCCCTCTCCAGGGGATGTTCCCGACCCAGGGATCAAACCTGGGTCTCCTGCATTACCGGCAGATTCTTTACCAGATGAGCTACCACGGAAGTCCATAGTTTTAAGGTTCTATATTAATGATACATGATTAGGAAATTATAAAAAGAACCATGATCATTTTCTGAATTACGACGCATGTAGTGAGTTATTGTTTAAATCTGACACAACTGATTGCAGAAACAAAATGACAACATAATTTTAAGCAAACAAATTCAATGAAAGATGCTTCTTGATGTGATTAAAAAAAAATACTAACTATAGAACCTAAAAATTTAGAATACAGTCCTATAGATACAAACAGATTAATATAAATGTATTAAAGCGTCTTCTGGTTGATCTTTTGTTTGTTATGAAAACGTTCTAGCAAAGCGCCCATTATGTTTCCGGGTATTCTTTGGTGCTTATCAATCAGAGCTTGAAGAGCATCCTTCGTCTATCAAGAAAGCAAAAGAAAAGCCGTTACTCTTTTAGTTCTCAATGTAGATGTTTAGTTTGTAAGGATTTTAATATACTAGTACTTTAAAAAAGTCTTCCCGAACTTAGCATCTATCAATCCTCAGAATGAATGACTTCTTTCTCAGTACACCCACAGCATATTGCTTTTGTTTTTTAATGTAATACTGTTAATTTAACTTCAAAAATCTTTCAGTATTCTAAACATACAAAAAATAATGCAATGTTGCAAATTTTGCTTAGAACAGAAGGTTCTTGAACTTTCATTCACGTAGTGACTCTTCAAGGTGCCTAGCATATTTCTTTCATTTTTATTTTATTTTTTTTTGGAGTATCATTGCTTTACAATGCTATGCTAGTTTCTGGCTGTATAACAAAGTGAATCATCTATATGTATACATATACCCCCTCCCTCCTGAGCCTCCTTCCCAATCCCTCCCCCATTTGACCCAGCAGTCCTACTACTGGGCATATACCCTGAGAAAACCACAAGTCAAAAGGACACATGTCCCCAGTGTTCACTGCAGCACTGTCTATAATAGCCAGGACATGTGAATAACCTAAATGTCAAATAACAATGAACAGATAAAGAAGCTGGGGTACATATATATAATGGAATATTACTCAGCCATCTTTCCTACACTCACTTTATTAGAGTTGAATTACAGATATTGTCCACATGGCAACTTTCTACACCTTAAGATACACCTTAGCATTTTTCTAGCATTGTGCACAGCAATGCCCTACACACAGCAAACACTAAAAAGAACTGAAGGGGGAAAACATCAGAAGGAAAAAAGTTGTAGGAAGTTTTCTGGTGGGCTCATGGAAGTTTCACCCCTTTCCAGCTGTCCACAACAAAATGCCAGCGGTGCTCAGGTTGAGAAATCAAGCCACAAGCACAGCATTGTGCTAATGTGCTCATATGCACGCTCAGTTGCTCAGTCATGTCCAACTCTTTGCAACCCCAGGGACTATGGCCCGCCAGGCTCCTCGGCATTTCCCAGGCAAGAACACTGGAGAAGGTTGCCATTTCCTTCTCCAGGGGATCTTCCCAACCGTGGGATTGAATTCACGTCTCCTGCATTGACAGGTGTAATCTTTTACCATTGAACCACCTGGGAAGCCCCCTTGTGCTAACACATCACCTTAAAAACATCAATGTAGTTATTGCCTTCTACATGGGGTTGTATGTTCTTAGGATAACAATAGTAGCCAGCACCCATGGAGCACTTACTGAATGGCAGACACTATTTTCAACAATGAATGTGATCAGTCGCCTGTGACCCTCTGGGTACAATGTGAGTGGGCTCCATTCTTCTCCCCTAGACTAGAGGAGGGTGATGGGGCCTGCCTGAGTCACAGAGCACTGGAACAACCTGACTGCACAATTCACAAACAAGATTCCATTTTCCTCCCAAGGTACTACTACCAGACAAAGGCAATTGCTTTCTTTTCATGGAGGTCAAAGCTTTCTTCTTCTAAACATCACTTACAAAACTTTTTCATTATCAGGGCCAAGAACTTCAACCTCAACAGTACTGACATTTTAGAAAGAACAGCTCTTCGCTGTGGGGGCTGCCCTGCCCACCACAGAGTATATACCAGCATCCTTGACCTCTACCCACCGGACTCCAAGGGCACCACCACCTCCTGAGTTCTGTCCGTTGTGACAATAAAAATGTCCCCAGACACAGCAGATGTCCCTTGGGGGAAAAGTCACTGCTGATCCAGAACACATTTATAGAATTAATGAGTTCATTTTAAGTGAAAGTACAAATATGTCCTAAAACTAAAGAAAGAATAATTTACCTTTTCGGCTAGTTCTTCTGCTGTGATCTTTGGGTCGTATGGAATGGGATCACCTAAGTAGGTGCGCAACTTCACAGGAAAACCTCCGTACATGGGGGCAAATGGATAGCGGAACTTTTCATAAAGCCACCTAAACAGCCCTGTTTTAAAGGAAATGAAATCATTTTAATTGTTACATATTCAAGCATATAAGTGTAATCTTTCAAATGAATTATGTAAGACTTTGAGGAAGGGGACAACCAGTATCATCTCCTGACAATTAATACAATACTTTTTTTAAAGGGGAGCTTTTCACTGATGGTAACAAATGTACCACACTAATGCAAGATGTCAGTAACAGAAGAAACAGGAGTGGTGAGGGGTGTGGGTCCCCTCAGTGCCTTCTGCTCTATTTTTCTGTCAACCTAAAAATGCTCAATAAATAAGGTCTATTAATGGGGGGTAGAGGTGGGAGATGAGCTTTCAAAAAATAAGAATTTTAAAAGACAAACTAATTACTATTATTGCAAAACAGGATAAAGACTGCAACAAAAAGTTAGAGGCTAAACAGTCTAGAGGCTCACAAATATGTGACTTACATGAATAAAAGGAAAAAATGGAGCCATAAAATAAATTCAAATAAACATGAGACCAAAATACACTGAAAAACTAAGACTAAAGATATTATAAATTAGGAAAAAGAATTATTAGTGCTAAGGACCAAGTGTGCAATTTAGCAAGATTAAAAGTGATAGTAATGTAACATAACCTGATGGACTAAGACTGTGTAAGTTTACAAAACAATACACAAAAGGCAAGGAATGTGGAATACACACTTATGAATTATACTAAAAGTTTAAAACACTGTTTATATGTGGAAACACAGAATATACCATAAGACCCAGAGTAGTACTTGAAACAATATATTACTACACATCAATTTTTGAGATATTCAACTTTTAAAGTAAAAAAAGCAGTCAAAAAATTTTAAAACCACTTTATAGTTAAAGGAACAAAATTAGGAATGATTTCTGGTATGCAACTTAAATTCTAAAGAAATGACCTGAAAGAAAATTAGAAGGAACAATTATACAACAAAAGTTAAATATCACATCAACCTGCCTTTCTATTTCACATTTGAGAAAAAAAAAGACCTAAGAAAACATAATATAATATCAACTATACCAACATTAGACATAAAAGGAACAATAGAAGTTTAGGGTTTTCAGGATGGGATTTATATATGGATAGGAATACTAACAATATAGTGCTAAGGATACAAAATATAATCAAATGCAGAAACCACAGGGTACAAACAAACCATAAAAATTTCATAAAAACAAATAGGACAACAACAAACTCAAAGAGAAAGCACATCTAATAGCTATCCTTCCTATAGCTTGAGTCAAAGCTATTTCTATCAAAAATTAAAGGGAGACAAAAAGAACTCTTTGATGTAAGTTTATCATGGTTCAAAAAAATAAAAAGAACAAGAAGTAACAGCAATAAATGAAAGCAAATGGTATCTCCTTAAGTTGCTAATCTTAATTCAGTGTTTTGTTGTCATCCATTTTTAAAGCTGTAACTTCTTCAGGAATGAGTTAGGAAGATAGACTGGGTAATACGTTAAGTCTGTTCTAAACCTCAACAATATGGTTTAACAGAGGATTAGAAAATTCACTGTGCAGTTTTTAAAAGCCCATGGTAAATAACCTTCAGAATATATGAGACTCAACAAAAATTTGACACCTAAATCTGCCATCACTTAGAACCAGTTATCACTTAGATTTAAAAAAGAAAAACACCTAAATAGTATATGCATTTTCTAAAAGAAATTCAAAAGGTTTCTGCATAGTGTTTAAAAGTCCAAATATTTAAAATATTACATTCTAAATATTACAGTTATACTTAGAAAAACCATATGAATCACAACTTACTTGTTCCTCCAAGTGATCTAAATCCTTCTCGAATATTTTGTGTAAACATAGGAATAATGGGCTAAAGAGAGAATTTGAATTAAAAAGTAAATACATTAATCCATTTGATGTCTCCATTAAGTCACTATTGCAAAATTTTAAGGGCCTGTTTAAGTCACAAAACTAAGGTATTTTAAAAAATAAAAATATACTGTTATCACTAGTGTGATTTATCAAATAAAATTAATGTGGTATTTATAAATATATATATATAAATTGGAAACACTACCCTCTAGTGGTAATATGCAATGTTTCATTTACCAACTTTGCTATCATTCTACAAGAACTCCTGAAACTCAAGGATTAAAGTAATCATCAACGTCATTGAGTAAAATGAACATGATAATTAAACTGGTTTTAGTGGGGTACTGAATAGTATGCTCACTGAAGAAAAAGTTACAAGACAGAAATTCTCTCCGTGGGGAAATTTATATAATTTTAAATAACGAGTTTTGGCAAGATGCTGTCCTGAAATTCATGAAACACCATTTTTTTTGTGTGAGCTTATTAAATCTGAAAGGGTTCAATATTAACGAAAACTGTATAAACTGTTGTTAAGTCGACAGGCTATGTCTGACTCTTTTTGTGACCCCATAGACTATAGCCCATCAGGCTCCTCTGTCCTTAGGATTCTCCAGGTAATACTGGAGTGGGTTGCCATTTCCATTTCCAGGTGATCTTTCAAACCAGGTATCAAACCCCTGTCTCCTGCACTGGCAGGCAAATTCTTTACTGATGAGCCACCAGGGAAACCCATGTATTAAGACTCAACACCAAAAACATAGGAAAAGCGTATGTGTGTATGTGTGTGTGTACATATAAACTCTTCATATCATTAATTTTGGAGGACATCTGTTCACAAGTTCATGGTTTTTATTTTTCCATGAATATCAATGATTAAATATGATTCCCTGGTGGCTCAGATGATAAACAGTCTGCCTGCAATGTGGGAGACCCAGGTTCAATCCCTGGGTCAGGAAGATCCCCTAGAAAAGGAAATGGCAACCCACTCCAGTATTCTTGCCTAGAAAATCCCATGGATGGAGGAGTCTGGCAGGCTACAGTCCATGGGGTTGCAAAGAGTCAGACATGACTGAGTGACTTTACTCACTTAAAATGGAGGCCTTATCTAATCATAAAATAACAGACTAAGTAGCAAAGGACCATGTAAGGAGATTATGCCATGGTGAAAATGAAGTAGATAAAAAATTGAATAAAATACTTTAAAATGTACAGAAAACATACTGAATTAACTGATGTTTAGAATAAATAAAATTGGTGGGGAAGGGCAAGTGTCACTTCACTTACAGTCTACCATCAGCATTTGCTAAATCAGAGTGACCTGCCTTAGTGAGCAGGGCTTGAAACATTTACAGAAGCTGACATTTAAAAAGCTGTTCCTTTTCAGCTTTGGAAAGCAGTAAAAAGTGGTGGGCTGAAGGAAAGAGACTGCAGGCACAGCTTTCTTCATAAAACTTACTCCCTCATATATACCTAACTGATCACTTATTTATTATCTCTGTAACCAACAGCAGAGACTTTGCTTCATTCACAGTTGGATCCCCAGCACCTGGAAGGCTGCCCAGAAAAAGTAGGTGCTAACAGACATTGTAATGGACGAACCACAGAAGGAATGAATGGACAGAACAGAAAGAAAATTCTGAGGATTCAGTTGTGTTCTCTGAAAACAAAGGGTAGGAAACAGACAGCAGGCATTTTAAAAACCAGTTAGAGAGAAGTCGTGTAAAGAAAAGTAGTCAGAGGAAGAATTTAAAATCTGATGGAGTTCATTCACAAAGCTAACACCTAAGACAAAGTAGACTGACTCTTCTGTAAAAAAATTCAGATTATGATTTTTCTAAAACCAACACTAGTTTTGTAGAATAAAGTGATGGCTAGAATCCTAATGTTTTAAATAGTTGTATAATGTCTTCAGAGTTGAGAAGATAAGATGCCCAAGAAGGAACAGAAAACTTACAGCTCATATATATACCACTTGGTCTTCTCCAACCAGTTCTGGCAGATTTACATTTACTGACTGGCATTAACCCCAAAGTTTGTATTGAAGGGTGTACTTTATAAAGACTCTTCAGGATGCATTTGTAGTTGTTGTTCAGTCACTAAGTCATGCCTGACTCTTTGTGACCTCATAGACTACAGCACACCAGACTCCTCCGTCCTCCACTATCTCCTGGAGTTTGCTCAAATTCTCATCCATTGAGTTGGTGAAGCTAATCCAACCATCTCATCCTCTGTCGCCCCCTTCTCCTCCTACCCTCAATCTTTCCCAGCATCTTGGTCTTCTCCAATGAGTAGGCTTTTCACATCAGGTGGCCAAAGTATTGGAGCTTCAGCTTTAGCATCAGTCCTTCCAATGAATATTCAGGATAAATTACCTTTAGGATGTACTGGCTTGATCTCCTTACAGTCCAAGGGACTCTCAAGAGTCTTCTCCAGCACCACAATTCAAAATCATAAATTCTTCAGTGTTCACCCTTCTTTATGGTCCAAGTCTCATGTTGTACATGACTACTAGAAAAACCACAGCTTTGACTATACAGACCCTTGTCAGCAAAATTATGTCTCTGCTTCTTAATATATTGTCTATGCTTGTCATGGGGCTTCCCAAGTGGTGCTAGTGGTAAAGAACCCACCTGCCAAAGCGGGAGACATAAGAGACGTGGATGCAATCCGTGTGCCAGGAAGATCCTCTAGAGAAGGGAATGGCAACCCACTCCAGTATTCTTGCCTGGAGAGTCCCACGGACACGGAAGCCTTGTGAGGTACAGTCCACAGGGTCACAAAGAGTCAGACACGACTGAGACAACTTAGAACACATGCACTAGGTTTGTCATAGCTTTCCTTTCAAGGAACAAGCATCTTTTAATTTCATGGCTGCAGTCACCGTCCATAATGATTTCAGAGCCAAGAAAATAAACTCTGTCACAGCTTCCACTTTTTTCCCTTCTATGAAGTGATGGGACCAGATGCTATGATCTTTGTTTTTTCATGTTATGTTTCAAGCCAGCGTTTCCACTCTCCTCTTTCACCCTCATCAAAAGGCTCTTTAAGTTGCATTATCATCCTTTAATGGCTAACTCTGCAGAGGCTGGGCATTTCTAGAAGACATTAAACAAGCTTACCCTACAAACTTAGTACTCCTGGGTCTGTGGTTTCTAAATTCATGTTCAAGTTTGCTGCCCTACAGCTACAAGCATTACCGTTATCACAACTATGTACTGCAGTTCATTCCTTTCTTTGTGCATGTAACAAGGTAGTTGCCTCAGTAACCTAGAATCAAATTGTTAACATGTACATGTATGTGAGAGGGAGAGACTGTGTATTTTGTTAAAACTCCTCTTAGGGAATACAGTGGTCTTGGAGTCTTTGCCACAAAAATGTTAAGTGGGAAGCACTGGACAAGTCACTCATTACACCTCAGTTTCTTCATGTGTGAATCGGGGACAATAATGATTCCATCTCAAGGTTTTTTACAGATTAAGATAATACACATAAATAATATTACTGAAACAAATGCTATCTTTTTTGACATTTGTTACCTGTTTTCCAATTAGAGTACACAGGCTCATTTTTATCCCAACTTATTTAGGTATAATGTTACCTAAAAATTCTCAACAAAGTCGGAATTCTCAGGAATTCACAAAATAAGAGTGATTTAGATTATATCAAAAAGCCTATAATTTTCACATGAACCTTCAATATTTGCTACCAATATTCTGTGAACTTCCACTGACAATCTAGATTTTTTTCATTTGAATTTCCATTACTTTGTTATTATACAATTTAAATGCGGCTAACCCTGCAACAATGATCTTAAATTCTGACTCAAAATTTCTGGTAATTCTGTGAGACCCAGCAAAGGCTTTTCTAAATTAGTTACTGGCACCATGTACAGCTGTGTCCACAGGCGACTAAACGGCTTCCTTCCTGGACCCGGAAGGGCCTCTAAGCTCGGGGTGGGCGGACTCACTGTGAAGGGCACCGGCTGCCTGCCATCCTCAACTGCGAGCTCTGCTGCGGTCCCTCCATCTCTCTGTGCCTGAGTTTCCTCATCTGCAACACTGGAATCATCACATACGTCACCTACTTACTGTGCAGGGCACCAACGCAAAGCCTTCAAAAGCATTAAGAAAGGTTGGGGATGATGCAAGACTTATCAACAATACAGTGCTATGATGTAAGCCAGCAATGTTAAAGATTTTTGTTGATTAACTTGTAAAGGACTGTTCATTAAATTTTCTCAAGTTTTGTACCAAAACCTTAAGTGATCTAGGTTATCTTATTTATCTAGAAACTCACAGATTGATGAAAGGGTTTCTTTCTCTATGTGATTTCTTTCTATCAAACCTTCTTCCAGGCAACAGTCCTTAAAACCGTTACTTAAGGATGAGGAATTAGAGTCCCATGATCAATGTGAGTGATGTTTTCACCATTTTTATCTTACACCTTGGAAGAAATAATTCTCTCAAAATATAAACCTGAAAACTGAACTAGGTTTTTAGCTTTTATCAATGTACAATGTTCAATGCACATTTATACTGATAAGCCTTAATTTCTGAAGTGTGCATGTATCATCTTGTATACACAGTACTCGTAAAGTCTAAAGTTTTGTTTTCTATCTTAATACATAAGATTTTTTAGAAAATATGCTATAAATTAATTTTCTACATCAGTAGAACTATTAACCTAGACTTAAATTCAAAAGGTTCCTTTCTTATAGTGTTTAATATTTGTTTACACAATATTAATTGTAATTTATTTATTGTAATTGTAATTTATTTATTAATTAATTGTAAATTACAAAATCAATTCAACAAATACACAGAGCCTAAGTGCTAATCACTGTACTCAGAACTCAGACTACAAAAAGATGGCTTTGTCCTAAGGAAGTGTATAACCTACTGTAGGACAATAGTGTTTAAATTTTTATGTCCTCCATTATAGAACACTTGGCCAAATACATTAACTTACACCAAGATCATACTGATAAAGCACTATCTTCTAGTAGTTACATATACAAATATGTACAGTAGAGAATAGAGCACAATGTATTATATTTTATTTTAACTCTGCGATTTAAAAAATAAAGGAAAAACGTCCATGTTCCCTTAAATGTTGCTTTTGGGTTAGAAGGAAACATCCATAATCCCTTCTTTTTTAATCAAAGGTCTGTATTTGCAAGATAAACAGTCAAGTTAAGGGTCTAAACTGGTGTCTACATGACAGCAATGGAAACACACAGACAAAAAAACAAAAATGTGAAAGTATGGGCAGCAGTCTCTAACTAACTGGCCTGGAAAAAGAAAACCATCTTGGCAAGTGCCACGATTTCTTTTTCTGATAGACAATCTAAAATGAAAATAAAGGAGAAAACAAAGAAGAAACATCCCATAAGCAGTGTTTCACAGGACAAAGTACAATACGGAGACCAAAAAGCTGAGAAATACTTTCCAAAGCAAAAGAAAAGGACAAGATGACATTCAGATTCTCCAGTTTACTAAGAATAATTACAGTGACTCCCAGAGGAACCGTCACTTTATTGACAAATTCATTCTTTTTTAAAAGCTCTAAATTACACCAATATCTATTTCTCATCTTTATTCATACTATTAGATAGCTGATCACATTTGCTGATGAAAAATGGCAGGAGTCATATATTATTTGAGTTCTATTGTTATAAATTGGTCACAGACACAAGGATGATAATGAAACCAACTAACAGCCATCACTGAAATATGTCAACTCAAAGGATTAAACTACACAGAATTGGACTGATTATACTCATAAAAAAGAGTATAACTGAAGGAATACAAAAACTTCATAAATCTGAATACAAGAAGCTGGATTTTGAAATGTCAAATAAAGCGTTTCTAGGTATCTGTAAATTCCCAGACTGAATTTTGGTAAAGATGGCTTCCCATGCACAAGGACTATTTCTCTACTGTTATGAGTTACAGACACCACTTTTTAAAGTAGTGCAAAGACAGGATCTAAATTCTGATATACTTTGGCTACAAGCATTTAAAGTTGACCTAGCTTTCCTTTAATAATCAGTTTTATACAACTCACCACTTTTGCATCGATTGCAACCTGAGCGAAGCCTTTCCGATTACCCCACACAATGTTGTAGGTCTCGTCACTCATCAGTGCTTCCCGAACGCCACCTGGTGAGATAGCTAGCAAGTGACCACTCTGCAGGATTTCAACACATTTTTCTCTTGGTCCACGAATAGCACAAAATACATCAAGTAATAAGCTAAACCCTGTAAGATAGATTAGCATGAAGATACATCTTAAGTACTTGTCCAATTTTCTGAGATCAAAAGTTTTCACAACCTACATAATGTAGTCTCTATACTTAAATCAGTAAGTTCTTTTTTTACTTTTTTTAAACCAACAGGAACTCTTAAGGATAACCTAAGATCAATATTGCTGGTAAATTAATAGCAATGTCTTATTGATCACCTCCTTCATGATCACCTACAACTCTGGCTGCATATTCAAATTCTTAATTAAAACCCCCAAGAACCTGAGAAAATAGCGATTTTTATCCCCATTTTGCAGAGGAAGAAAGTTGGCTCAGAGAACTGAGCACACATCTGGCTAAGGGCAGGGCAGAGATGCTCATCCAGGTGTGTCTAGACTAAAGCTCTTCCAGTGCATGTCATAGGCAAACACTGTCCACAGTATTTACGAGAGGGGTCAGCAACCACCCATCTAACCTTCCATTAACCCCATGAGAGAGTCACCGAGGAGAACGTGAATCTAACTGACCTAGACCTACCCAAACTGGCAGGTCACAGTTAAATCTATCCAAATTAAAAGCAACCCCATGGACTGTAGCCTGCTAGGCTCCTCCATCCATGGAACTTTTCAAGCAAGAGTACTGGAATGGGTTGCCATCTCCTTCTCCAGGGGATCTTCCTAACCTAGGTATTGAACCTGGGTCTCCTGCGTTGCAGGCAGACACTTTACCATCTGAGCCACCATGGAAGCCCCCAAAATTAAAAGTTACATACAGCTAATTTCACAGTAAAATTTTTTAAATCAACAATAATAGCAATATCACTAAGAGCTTTTAATAATGTTAGTGTTTGGCTTGGGAACAATTCATTCCAGTCTTAATATGATACAGTTTTTCAAATTACAACTACTTATGGATGAAAGAAATAATCCTATCAGTAATTAAATATTTTAACCAAACTCTAAACTGAAAGTTTAGAGGACTGATATTCATAACATAGTCCCGTGAGACTGGGAAATGTGTGGATGGAGAGTGAAAACTGTGCAGAATAGCCAAACTGCTCATAGGTTTAAGAGTCTGAGGCAAGATTATCAGGATTATTGAGAAGAAATAATATTTTATCTACTATTAAAAGCTCACTGATTTCACTTGATGCACTCTCAAGGTAAATGAATAAATAGGGAAGGTTTAATAAAGTATTATAAGATCATAAAGATTATAAAGGGGGAAACTTTAGAGTCAAATGCTGAATAAAAATATTCACATTCTATTGCGTATGTGCTAAGTCGCTTCAGTCGTGTCTGACTCTTTGCAGCCCTAGGGACTGCAAGGAATACTGGAGTAGGTTGCCATTTCCTCCTCCAGGGGATCTTCCTGACCCAGGGATCAAACCCACATCTTCTGCAGCTCCTGTATTGCAGGCGGATTCTTTACTGCTGAGCCACCAGGGAAGCCCCTTACATTCTATTGTGTATATTTAAAAAATGGAAGCAACCTAATGTTTCATAAGAGAAAACAAGTAAATATTTTAATCATATATTAAAAATGTCCTTTATAAAACATTGGAAAATGCTAATGTTGCATTAATTTTTTTAAAAGAACACAAAATAGTTTACATAAAATGAAAAAGTACAAATTAAAAATGAAGCAAAATACATCAAAATGATAACTGGGTACATGTTAGCGTGATACAACCATGTAATGATGTTATTTCCTCTAGTTTTCAAGTTTATTATAAAGTGATCACATTACTTTCTAAAAAAATACCTTTTATAGCCAATTTGCTTTATACACAAAGTACTTTGTGTATAAAAAAGATGGCTTTTTTAGTGACACAGGGATACTGGAAGCATTAACCATGTCTGTGAAAGGCACTAAGTGAACTGTTATTTCATGTGCTGTCTGGGGCTTAGCTGGCTGATGGTTGGCTTTTCCTTTTATTAATCCAGAAAACATGCTATAAATTTTCTTGGCTTGTTCCCAGTAATTTAGTAACAGAAGAAAATCTCAGTGGGTTTACTTTAGAATGATTCTTTAAAATCTCTTATCATGTTTGAAACCATTCCACTTATTTTTTTTTTTCTTTTTTGGCTGTACCCTATGGCCTGTGGGATCTTAGTTCCCCAACCAGGATTGAACCTGTGCCCTCAGCATCGAAAGTAGAGTCCTAACTGCTGGACCACCAGGGAATTTCCTATTAATCTTTTTATTTTTATTTTATTGTGTCTTGGGGGGCCACACCACACAGCATGCAGGGTCTTAGTTTTCTGACCAGGGATCAAACATGTTCCCCCTGCAGGGGAAGCATGGAGTCTTAACCACTGGACCACTAGAGAAGTCTGCCTATTAATCTTTTTAAAAGGCACAAAGCCTTTAGGAACAGGAATATTAAAAAGAATGTAGTCCTCAATCTCATGAGTTTCTAATTCTACCATGCAAGTCAAATATGATAAGAGACATAATAGGCTATATAGATTAGGATTTTTGAGGCAATATTATGTTACTATGTAAAGACAAAATATATCCTAGCTAGCTTATTTCACTAATTTTCATTTGCTATCCAACTGACAGTAATCAAACCCTGATTACTGTAGAAGTAAATGCTCAAATCAATACCTCACAGAAAAATTCACCATATGAAAAGTTAACTACCTTCTATACCAAAATATATATTAATTTTTTGGCAAAAGTTACAGTTTATTTTAGGATTTAACTTTGAAAAATAATTACTAAATACTTATTAATAAAGAAAGAAATCAGATAACATTTTTGACCATAATGTTTTTATATTTAGATATATTACCTAAAACAGATACTCCCAAATTGGAGTTCCAAGTGTACTACCCTAAAAAGGCAAAAAAATTTTCCATGTAACATTATTAATAGAGAACTCAAAGATACACAGACTATCACATAATTTGGTAGTGTTCTACAGTGAAAGTTTACCTGGAATTTTAAAGACAAAGTGATCCGCTACTACTCGGCAAGTTCTGCCTTTATGGATAAAAATTTTCGCCATGAAGTAGTAAAAGTCTATGGGAAAAGCTCCGTGATAAAAAATGATCAGTGCTGGTCCTTCTTCTGGTATTTTTTCCATCCCATGAACTTCATAACCTGTTAGAAAAACAAAGCACAGACACTTAAAATGTATTTAACATTAGTCTATTTATACTAAGTCTTCCCTGGTGGCTCAGATGGTAAAGAAACTGCTTGCAACGCAGGAGACCCAGGTTTGACCCATGAGTCAGGAAGATCCCCTGGAGGAGGACAAGGCAACCCACTCCAGTATTCTTGCCTAGAGAATCTCATGGACAGAGGAGACTGGCTTGCTATAGTCCATGGGGTCACAAAGTCGACACAACTTAGTGACTGAACAACAACAAATATATACATACACATCATTCTTCACAAATTCTTCCCATTCTATTCATTCAAAACAAAGATGATTCGATAGGATCTAACTACTACATGTGGAGAAAAAAAAATGTGATGAGAGATTTGAACTGAATGTCAAGAAAATCTCTGTCCTGTAGTATGAGTGGGACTAAAGACATGCCAGCCCTCAACTCTCCTCCCACCATTCTGTGCTGTGGGTGGACTGTGGTAAACACACATAAAAGGTTGAGGTAAGCTCCACACACGAGTCAGTAAAAACTACCCTGTGTGTTTCATCCCAGGAGGTGGGAAATGGCACTGTGCAGGAGAAGGCATGTGATCCTGGCCCTGGTCTAAGACCTGCTTTTGCCCCCCTTCTCCCCATCAGGGGGTTGTTACAGACCAGAGCCTCAGCTGGACCTGGCAAAGAGAAAAGGGAGCATCCAGAGGCCACGGCCAAGGGTAATGAGGCCCAAAGAAAAAGGAAGGAAGTCTTCAGTGACTAAAGGGGAGAAGGAAAGCAAGTTCCTGTGGCCAGACTCTCCCACACAGAACTGCTGACCCAAGACTGCAACTCACATGGGAAAGACACCACTGTCCAGAATACGGAAATCTGAAACCACCTGTGTGCTTCTTTCCTTCAGTTTATCCCTGTCAAATTTTCTAAGAAACAAACATTTAAATTATAAAGATTTCGGTGTAAATTTTAAGAGATTCATTTTTAAAGTGGTTTATAATATCTTTGGGCTTCCCAGGTGACTCAGTGGTAAAAAAATCCACCTGCCAATGCAGGAGACATGGGTTTGATCCTTGGGTCAGGAAGATCCCCTGGAGAAAGGAATGGGAACCCACTCCAGTATTCTTGCCTGGGAAATCCCATGGACAGAGGACCCTGGCAGGCTACAGACCATGGGATCGCAAACGAGTCGCACATGACTTAGTGACTAAACAACATAATATCTTCACCAAACAGATTAAGTGTGGTAATTGATTCTAGTATTGAAGAAATAAGTTATTTGGTAATATATCAAATAGACTCAACACAACGGTTTTAAAAATTTAATATTTCAAAATTGTTTCTGTACTTTTTAATATTTCTTCCCAATTACCTAATTTTAGTTCAAATAATTCAATTTACTTAGAATCAGTCACTGAAGTTGCCTTAACTTATCAAAAGGATAGATCGTCCCAGCAGACAAACCTTCTAAGAAATAAAGAATACTTCTTTAAGGGATTCTATACAGACTATTCCTTAGCTTCCCCTTTGTTTTCCAGAATAATTTTCTTTTAAAAGAGTTGACAATTAATTGAGCTGTTTCCATATTACCAAATCACCGGGTTGAAAGCAGAAAAATTCAATTCAGCAGTTCACTATCGACAACTAGAGTTTACCATCATTCCACTAAACCTTAAGCCCCAATATTCAACTGCATTTATCGTGAAGCATGGATGTAGTCATACCACCTCTGGCTCAGAAAGCACCAGCGGCGGATGGTCACACTGGTCAAACACTGTCAAGGCCTTTCAGACCCAAAAAGGCCCATCAAGTGATGTCACATTCTTTCCTATGTCACATGGACCAGGGCGCCTCCCACCTCCACGCTGCCCACGCGACCGCCTCTAACGGAGCACTTCCGGTCATGTGTTCATAGAAATGCTGGGGCCTTTACCTGCTCCTCCCTCAGACTCTATTACCTTTTCACCACGTTCTGTGTGTTTACCTCCACTCTCTTAAGTATATCACTCCCTCTCCCCGACGTGGGTTTCGAAGTGCAACCCCGTCTTCTGCCCACAAGACCCTAGTCCTGGAGGGTGATGGGTACCAGGGCTCAGAGAAAGACGTCACTCTCCAAGACGGCTGTTGCCACCGTCCATCCCTCCGCCGTTCAGGGAGGGGGCCTAGACATACGCACGTTTGTGCACATTTCCAGTGGTCTGGGTCCCTTGACCAAGAACAGCCCAGCCCTGTGACGAATGTGGCTCTCTTGTTTTAGGCCGTGAAATGCATACTTATTTACCTCCCCTGCTCTGCGCTCTGATCTTAAGAACTTTCCAGATTCTTTGGTTTCCCCCAGACCTTCACCCGCAGGGATTTATTTATTATGTAATAAATGAGATAACTGCCTACCACTTTGCTTCCCAGGTGGACTAGTGGTAAAGAATCCCCTTTTCAATGCAAGAGACACAGGTTCAATCCCTGGGTGGGGAAGTTCCCTTGGAGGAGGAAATGGTAACCCACTCCAGTATTCTTGCCTGGAGAATCCCATGGACAGAGGAGCCTGGCAGGCTACTGTCCACGGGGTTGAAAAGAGTGGGACATGACCGAAGCGACTGAGCAGGCAAGCATGCACCATAATTTCAGATAAGGCTAATCTCCTAAAAGATGATCCCTTCTAATTGTGACACCAAAAACCGTTTTTAAGGCTGTACACCTACACACTATGGTAAAATGACAATACCATCCTTTTGGGTCTTCCTCAGGAAAGCAAATGGACCTAAAAAGTACCTACAAAATAAAGGCAAACTCCTGGCTGGGCACAGCATTCAATTGTGTCACAACTTAATTTCAGTCTACCTTTCCAGGTTCAGCCTTCCACATACTTCTCACCCAAGAATAAGAATGACACCTCTTTTGGTCCTGAGTACATCCTGTGTTTTACTCAGTACTGGGGTGTTTGCATGTTTGAACACAGGTAGTTTGTGATTATAATAATGAATCTTAGGTTTTTTTCATGCCACAATATATCTTGGACATCTACTTGATAGACACATGTAGTGGTTTCTCATAGATGATTTTTAAATGGCTATAAAGTATTCCATAATGAATTCCTATCACAGTTCATGGAGCCATTTCCTTATTTAGGGACACTACACTGGACTGTTTCCAGTTTTTCACAAATATTGCTGCAATGAACATTCATTTATATGCATCCTGTACCTTGTGTGAGTTTACCACTAGACTGGATACTCAGATAACTGGATAATAAGGGCAACTGATCACATGATACACCCATTTTAAATTATAACAGAAGCTACCAAATGGACTTTCTGCACTACAGTACTCTCAGGCACTGAGAGTCCCTGTCTCCACATTCTCTCTCTAATGTCAACAAACTAATTTTTGCCAATCTTTTGAGTAAAAATGATATCTTAGCATAAGTTTTAATTTGCACTTTCCTAATTACTAGGGGGCTTGTGAATCTGTTGGCATTTATGTTTAGGTCATTTTCAGACCACATGTTTAGACCATTTAAATTGGATTTTTTTATTTACTGTTTTCTAAGTTACACTGTAAATGACCTACCCTGATCTGCCCGATCTTTTGACACAACTTTTAGTTATTCTCAATAGCTTTTGTTTTGCATCTTCTTTAAGATCTTCCGTACTTGAAGGTCATCAAGTATTTTCCTGTCTTCTCGTGCTCACCTCTAACACCACTTTTATCACTTACTACATTCATGCTTCTAACTTTTTAATCTGTTTGATCTACTTGTGATAATCCTTTCCCTGGACCAACACTGTAATTTTAATCATGATAAATGTTGATGCTTTTGATATGATAGGGGGAAATGCCCTCTTTTATTTCCAATTTGCCTTGGTTATTCCTCTTTACTCTTCTATATGAATTTTAGAAGTTGACGAAAAATCAGTTATATTGAATTAGTAATTGAACTGGGAGTGTGGGCATAGAAGGGACATCTATATTACACTGAGACTTTGTATCCACTTCAATTGTTTCGAATTCCATCTGTAAAGCATATAGTTTCTCCTTAAAGTTCTACATGTTTCTGTTAGATTTAGTCTCAAATAGAATGTTTTATTTCCATTTTAAAAATGATTATTGGCAGTATATGATTTTGTGTTTAAGTAAACTTATCAGTACTAGTAAGTGGATTCACTTAGTTCTTTCAGGCCTCTTTTCTCATCTCTTTATTTCCAGGAGCTCCAAGAGAATGTTAAACAGTAGAAGTTGAGAGCAACCTTGTCCTATTTCCTACTTATGGTAACTGCTTTCACTTCTCTAATGTGGATCATTTTTGTTGAATATTTCTGGAACATTCCCCCTTATTAAAGTAGTACCTTTAGTCTTCCCTTACTAAGTTTCTTTTTTTATCGTAAGTACTGAATTTTATAAAACTACTTTGAGACTGACCTACAAATCTCCCTTTTGTATTCTCCTTGGTTTCGATAGCAAAGTTCTGCTATCCTTGCAAAATAACCAGTTTACCTCCACTTTTTCCTACACTCTCACTTTAAGAGGGGCATCATCTGTTCCTTAAAAGTTTAGCCTAACTTGTGGACTCTCAGCCCTTTGTGAAGAAAGGAGGGTATAGACTTTGACTAGTGTTTCAATATTTATTGTATGATTATTGGTCTGCTCTGTTTCTCTCTCCTTCTTGAACCAATTTTGATCATTTCTCTTTTCCTTCAAAAACACTGTGTATTTAATTTTTAAATATAATGGTGTGAGGTGAAGTGAAAGTCGCTCAGTCATGTCTGACTCTTTGCAACCTCATGGACTATACAGATCATGGAATTCTCTAGGCCAGAATACTGAAGTGGGTAGCCTTTCCCTTCTCCAGGGAATCTTCCCAACCCAGGGATCAAACCCAGGTCTCCCACATTGCAGGCAGATTCTTCATCAGCTGAGCCACAGAGAAGCCCAAGAATACTGGAGTGGATAGCCTATCTCTTCTCCAGAGGATCTTCCTGACCCGGGAATCAAACCACGGTCTCCTGCATTGCAGGTGGATTCTGTGAAACAGTTATTCAGTTATTTCCCCACTCATTCTTCAAATCCTTGTTTAAAAGCTACTTCCTCCATGAATAGTGCTTTCACTTTTGTCCCATAGAAACAAGAATGGACACTTATTGGGTATTCACCTGCCAGGCACCATATTGGACCCACAGTAATTATATAATCATGTGGTCCTCACAGAATCCCTGAACTGATGAGGAAACCCAAGGAGGCAAAACCCACATAACCAACTACTCAAGGTCACATAGTAGCGGGGAGAGGGGCAGGGGAGGGCATCTGTGCCCTTGCCCCTCACCACACCTCCTGCCAGGGGTGTGCCCAGGCTAACCTGCACCTGAGATTGTCAAACGCTTGTGGCCATCCACTCACTGAGTTGTGCAATCACTTTAGTGAGTTACTGTCAGCATTTTTCTTTTTAAGTAAGATAGCAGGATAGAACACAGAGCAGATCACATGAAGACAGTCTCTACACACTTGACGAAGTAGATAAACCTGTGTGTATACACTGGGTGGAAGAATGCATTTCTTGCTAGCAACAAGAATCAAAACCTTGACAGCCTAAAAATGTGCCTTGAAAATACTAGGAATCTTGAACACAGCAGGTGTGTGAAGTTGAACTTAATAATGACCAAGAGGCAAGTGATATATTTTAGTGCTTTCCAAATTATTGGAGCAAGATGCTCTATGAGAGCTAACATTTGTTGAATTTTTATTACATAGTAGAAATTATTCTAAGTACTTTATATCAAGATCCAATGAATCCTTAAAACAACCCATTTTACAGAAGAGGAAAATGAAGTTCAGAAAAGTTTAGTATCTTGTTTGAAGAGAAAGGTTATTTACATAGCTTTAAAGGAGCTCTTCCAAGACATTTATCAATTAAAAAGTAAAACTAGCAACTTTGTGGTGGAGAAACCTAGCAGACACCCCCTCAACCATGTGATCAAAGTCACCATCGCCAGTAATAACACACATTAACATCAGGCACCTTGGATACAATGTACTGAGAACGCATCATCAGTGGGATTCTGGTCAAAAATGCACAACTTCAGTCTAATTATAGAGAACTTCATACCTAAATTAAGACACAGTCCACAAAATCACTGAGCAGTACTCTGCAAAAGTGTGAGGGTCATAAAAGATGAAAAACCCATTTTAAATTGGAGAAGATATGACAACTAAATGCAGGATGGGATCCTGGTAAAAAGGACTCTGGCAGGGAACCTGGTAAGATTCCAGTAACATCTGTAGTTTGGTTGATAGTGTTGTACCACCGTTAAGCTGATAACTGTACACACGGTTATGTAAGATGCTAACATTAGGGAAAGCTGAGTGAAAAACGTCAGGAACTCTGTACTATTTTTGCAACTTTCCTGTAATTCTAAAAATTTTTTTTAAATGAAGTTTAAAAAAGTCATAATTGTTGAAACAGGAAGGGAGGAGGAAGAGGGAGAAGGGAGAAAAGGGCAAAGGAAGCGAGGTAACCTGCCCGAGGTCACCCAGCTGTGACTGGGAAGAGGCTAGTTTGAGCTCCAGCCAGTGGGCCCAGGCGGCCTTCCCTGTGTGAGACACAGGAGGCGAAGAAACTCTAACCCACCTGAAGGCCACCTGAAGGAGAGCGGGAATGTTCTCTTGAAACCTCAATTTAATATTCCATAAAAAACTCTTCTACAATTCTATAAAGCAGTTATCCTTCAATTAAAAAATAGATTTAAATATATATATACATATATGCAAAAAAAAAAAAGGAAAAAAAACCAAACCCTGCTACTTGTGGTTTAACTTGGAGAACTCATTTAGTGAATAAAATATGTCCATGTTTTTAAAAAATAATAGTAAATGTAAAGTAAAAAAGTCAAAATTGCTATAATTTAAAGGCTGTAAGCAACTTGAAGGCAGGGACCTCACTGACAGACTACATAAAAATGCAGATATTTAATATCAGATTCATGTTCCTTGATGTAGTAGAATCACAGAATGGTTTGCAAAATGCCAGAGCACTTACATAATACACAGTGGAGGGTAAAATTTAAGTTCAAAACAGGAAACACTGGATAGATTCTTATATAAAGATACTTATAGTAACCAATTACAAACGACAGTGTAACAGGTAACTAACTAAATTAGCTATTGGATTTACAGAGTCTATACAGTCATTACAAGTCATGTAAGAAGGCTCAGTGACATGCAGATACAAGTCTGCCACACAAATAAAAAGCAATAATAAAGGGCAATAAACACACAAGAACTCAATGGCATGGCAAATTTTAGGTGACTGTTATTTTCTTCTCCGTATTTATTTTTACTTGCCACATTTTCTACAGTGAACATTTTTATTAGTTAAAGACTTCTCTGAAGATTCTTTGCAAAGCATAAATTAAAACTGATTTGACATGAATACAAAATCTGAATGTGCACACAAATACCTATTGCGTATGTCACTAAATGAGTGGAGAAAACTGTTTTAAAAAGCATCACTTATCCCAATAAAATACAGTGCTAAATTATCGTAACAGAACATTAAAACAGGGTAAGAAGTAATTTTTACTTCCTCTGAGCCATAGGGGCGTATTTAGAAATATCTCAGAAAAACAAAGAATAAATACTTCAAAATTATATACTCACTTACAAAATAAGTTCAACACTTGAATTTACAGAAATTAAATCATGTCTCTTGAAATATAAATAAATTCAAATTCCTTACGATATGCGTTATCCTGAAATACAGGAGGTTACAAGTGGGAGGGGGACATAGACTCCCGAGTCCTGTAAACCAGGCCACTGCATTTCTGTCTCACGGCTGTATAGACAATGAACAATAGCTGTCTACACAGATGCAGGCTCTGGTCATGGAATGTGGAGACACCATCCCATGGTTGTGGGTGAACAGCCACCAGAGGGTGTGAGGGCTATGCTGCCTGGCAAGGGCATTGGTATTAGCAGATAAATAGTAAATTCACTGTCAGAAGCATGTGTTTGCTGTCTGCATACCTTCTGACGACCACTGCTGGGAGCCCGAGCCACCAGCCAGGAACAGACCTGCTGCGCAGCACGGGTCAGAGATGCACAGGCCGAGACCCAGAAACCAGGGCTGCGTCCTGGCTCTTCTCCCTGGTGTCCTAGCAGCCTTGGGCAAATGATAACCTCTCTGTTCTTCAGTTTCCTTATGAGAAAACTGTAAAATGGAGATAATACATGGGCTCCATCTACTGTGTTATAAGAACTGATGCATGTTAAGCATTTGACACCGGATGACATGGTCAAGTGCTCAAAAATGACTTGCATATAGGGTTATCATTACCATCTTTCTAAATTCCATATATATGTGTTAGTATACTGTAATGGTCTTTATCTTTCTGGCTTACTTCACTCTGTATAATGGGCTCCAGTTTCATCCATCTCATTAGAACTGATTCAAATGAATTCTTTCTAATGGCTGAGTAATAGTGCTCGGGCCTGGTGCACTGGGAAGACCCAGAGGGATCGGGTGGAGAGGGAGGTGGGAGGGGGGACCAGGATGGGGAATACATGTAAATCCATGGCTAATTCATTTCAATGTATGACAAAAACTACTGTAATGATGTAAAGTAATTAGCCTCCAACTAATAAAAAATAAATGGAAAAAAAAAAAAAAAGACTTGCAGGCAAATGTAGATTTAAAGTGACAACACGTTAGCTTAGTTAAGTCACACAATGACTTCTGAAATGAGGCAAACAGAAAATGGGTAAATTTTGGTATATAGATTATATTTAATTTAAAAATATTATTACTTAGTATTTCATTGTTTAAAAATCTCGACACTGGGAAAGTCAAACTTATTTTGAACAAAATGGAAGTAAACACTAAATAATCAAAGCACTTTCAAAACAGTTTTCTATACTGTTCGTCTCTTACTTTTAGATATTAAATATTCATTTTTTAATTTTAGCTTATTGTCATATTCTACACAGCTATATGGTTCTTTGTTTAATGGAAACAAATGTGCTTAGAAGAAAATCACTTTAATAAAGACATACATGTGCACCACACATGCAAACAGATAACAAGAAACAGTAACTCTCCCCTCCATCATATTTTTCAACATCTCTTCAATCAACCACAGGGACGATGATGGGGTGTCAGTGCACCCACACCAGCAGAAGCCCAGAGCACAAAGCGATCTGCTTACCATGCCAGACAGCCGCGTGTCCGTCCCACAGGGTCGCCACCGTCTTCCTTGCACCATCCCACAGATTATGGGAGTAGGCTTCTTTTAGCATATTCTTCCTCTTATAAATGTGTAAGAAAACGATAGTAAGGTACAGCAGAAAGATGGTGAAGTAAGGGAGTATTAAAAGGAGGAGTGGTGTGAAAACCCACAAGAGGTAGTTTGCAAAATTCCAGTAGTCCTCCAAGTGCTCCACACCAAACCACGCTTCAAGGACATGGATGAGACAAGTCATGGAGGGCATGGAATCCTGTCCCACACCACAGCTTTGGTTCTTATTGGTCATTTTTCTTTAGGTGGAAACAGCAAATGCAGTCTCTTTCTTCATCGTCATGGCAGGTCTTCAACTTAGCCACTAGAAGGGAAAAATAATCCAGCGTGATTCTCTTCATAGCTGAGAGGGTAAATGTTTTGGTCTACATAAAAATATGGTGCAGAGTCATTTCTTAATAACAAAAATGAGTCAGTTGTTAACTCTTAACTTCGTTGCAGATTTAAATGTGAAAATGGGTATCCTCTGTCCACTCGTGAAGCATGCTGGGCTTAGCTTCTGAAAATAACTCACAAGCTACAGTTACGAGAGGAAAACAAAGCCAATGAATGAAACTGCAGCTTGATCTGAATAATTTGACTATATCTTAAGTGGATCATACTGAGCATTTGTATCTTAAACTGAGTTATGTTGAGATAACTATTCTTCACAGAAGAAAACATCAATATCTGATTCAATAAAAGTAACCCAATTCTTTAGGAAGTGATGACATATGTTTTGGGGTATTATCTTTTACAAGCAGGTTTATAGAAAAGTTCTCTGTTCCTTTTATGTTATACAATAATAAAAATTTATCAGCATAATTTTTATCTTATATGTCACTAAAATTTCTCTTGTATCTTAAATGAGTGAAGAAACAGAGCATTGTTTTGTGTCACTCCCTAAAGCATTCACTTAACTTACCAGAAATTAGATAAATATTTTGTCCCAAGCTTCAATGTCTGTATTCTGGAAAACACCATATACAAATGGAAGAAAAGTATGATTCAAAAAAAGATAACCATTAATACCTAGAGACAGAATTTCCATAAAATAAATGGTAAGAGATATAAACACAATGTGTGACAAACATGCTTCCTGCCCTACACCAGTGTATCACAATTCAAAATTATACTCATGCTACCAAAGCTTTTAGTGAAGACCTCTATATACTGTTTTAGCTCTATATGAAAAGGTTCCTCTGTTCACGGGCTTTCCCAGGCAAGAATACTGGAGTAGGTTGCCATTTCCTCCTCCAGGGGATCTTCCTGACCAGGGATCAACCCACATCCCCTGCACTGCAGGTAGACTCTTTACCACTGAGCCACCTAGGAAGCCCCTGTACTCTAAACCCCCTACCTAAGACGTTTTTGCACTCAGAGTTACAGAAAACTGTGCTTCTTTAGAGAAAAAATATGAAGTTAGGATGTGTAACAGGTGATGTCTCTTTTTAGTAACTGCTGGATAAGCTGATGGTCATGATATTTGATGACACAACTGTATTAGCCCTCATGATTATAATTTCCTAAATAAGATTTCCTTCTTCCATTCCTATTTTCTCTGCTTCTGATTCTAAGAGATATTTTATCATTATTCCATACCATGTAACCTTAATGAAAATCATCTCAAATCCTTTGTGAATGAGGTGGGATAGGAAAAAAATGCGAGAAAGAGATGGAGGGAGAGGGAGACAGATGTATGCAAGAGCAGTCATGTGATGTCTTAAAGCCAAGATTATCTTGCTAATAAACCGGCATGTTGGCAGCACACAGAATCAACTTATTCTCCCAGGGATGGAGGATGTGTCCAATTTCCTGGTAACCAACAGCACTTATCTGTGAGAAATCTGGGCCTGTGGTGGTAAAGAAGGTGGACACAGCACACATTGAGCCCACAATCTGTGTTATATTTACATCACATTTTACGCAACCAATCAAAAGAGTCAACCAGTAGGAAATGGCAACCCACTCCAATATTCTTGCCTGAAGAATTCCACAGACAGAGGAGCCTAGCATGCTACAGTCCATGGGGTCACAAAGAGTTGGACACAACTGAATGACTAAACATAAACACACACAGAGTCAAACCACTAAAATTTATCAGTGTTTGAGCATTCAGAGTACGTCAAGGCTGTATATTGTCACCCTGCTTATTTAACTTATATGCAGAGTACATCTTGAGAAACACTGGGCTGGATGAAGCACAAGCTGGAATCAAGATTGCCGGGAGAAATATCAATAACCTCAGATATGCAGATGACACCACCCTTATGGCAGAAATAGAAGAGGAGCCAAAAAGCCTCTTGATGAAAATGAAAGAGGAGTGAAAAAGTTGGCTTAAAGTTCAACATTCAGAAGACTAAGATCATGGCATGTGGTCCCATCACCTCATGGGAAATAGATGGGGAGACAGTGGAAACAGTGTCAGACTTTATTTTTTTGGGCCCCCAAACCACTGCAGATGGTGATTGCACCCATGAAATTAAAAGACACTTACTCCTTGGAAAGAAAGTTATGACCAACCTAGACAGCATATTAAAAAGCAGAGACATTACTTTGCCAACAAAGGTCCATCTGGTCAAGGCTATGGTTTTTCCAGTGGTTATGTATGGATGTGAGAGTTGGACTGTGAAGAAAGCTGATCACCGAAAAATTGATGCTTCTGAACTATGGTGTTGGAGAAGACTCTTGAGAGTCCCTTGGACTACGAGGAGATCCAACCAGTCCATCCTAAAGGAGATCAGTCCTGGGTGTTCACTGGAAGGACTGATGCTGAAGCTGAAACTCCAGTACTTTGGCCACCTCATGCAAAGAGTTGACTCATTGGAATAGACCCTGATGCTGGGAGGGGTTGGGGGCAGGAGGAGAAGGGGACGACAGAGGATGATATGGTTGGATGGCATCACCGCCTCGATGGACATGGGTTTGAGTAAACTCCAGGAGTCGATGATGGACAGGGAGGCCTGGCGTGCTGCGACTCATGGGGTTGCAAAGAGTCTGACAAGACTGAGCAACTGAACTGACTGAACTGAGAATTCAGAGTAAAACAACATAGCAAAACTTACTACTTTTTAAAATAAGAGCTTTCCTCACTAGGGTGGCTATCATCAAAGAAAGGAGGAAAATAACAAATGATACTGATGATATGGCAAAATGAGAACCTTTGTACATTGCTAGTCACTGTAGAAACCAGTTTGGCAGTCTTCAAAAAGTTAAACATAGAGTTACCACTGGACCCAGTAATTCTTATCCTAGGTATACATCCAAGAGAACTGAAAACATATTCACAGAAAAATGTGCATACTGTTGTTGACAGCAGCATTGAGTCGTGATAGCCAAAAAAATGGAAATAACTCAAATGTCCACCAGTGGATGGATAAAAATATGCTGCAGCCAGAAAAAAGATTATTCAGGCACAAAAATAAAGTACTAGTTCATACCACAATATAAGTGAACCCTGAAAACATTATACTAAGTAAAAAAAAAGGAAAAAGTCAGATACTGAAGGCCACATCTTACATGATTTCATTTCTATGAAACACCCAGAACAGGTTAATTCACACAGACACAAAGGCTAGTGGCTGCCCGGGGCTGGCAGCAGGGCAATGACAGGAGACTGCCAATGGAAACAGAGGTGTCTTTGAGGGACAATAAAAATGTCCTGGATCTGGATGGTAGTGATGGCTGTATGACCTTGTGAATATACTAAAAACCACCTGGTGGCACATTTTAAAAATGGGAATATTATGATGAATTATATCTCAACAGAGAGAGCTTTCGAATAGTTAATACATTAAAATTTATGATAGCCTCTCTAATATGTTAAAAGAAGCTTTTCCCAGGCCTGAAAACCAATCATTTTGGTGAGCTGACCCTTCCTGCTTAATACAACTGTCCCAGTAATCTAGTCTCATTTCCAATTTTTAATAGGATTCTAAAATCTCGTGGTTTTAAAACCTTTAGTACCTCCCTCCACCCAAATTGGTAATAGAACACTCTCTCTTAGCCCTGGTCACATTCTGACCTGTCACACAAACTTCACACACACAGTAGAGGGGAAGGGACAGTGTACAGGTAGAATCCTGGGGACAGAGGCTACGAGGACCCAGTACAAGATCCAGCCACCCCTTAACAGCACCCCGTGTACCACACAGAAGAACCTCCTCCACAAATGGTCAACCCTTCGATTTAAAACATTCCAGAACAGAAAACTCAAAACGTACCTGTTCCACCTTCAAAGGTCTGTGTCTGTGCCCAGTTATGTCCAACTCTTTGCAATCCCATGAACTGCAGCCCACCAGGCTCTTCTGTTCAAGGGATTCTCCAGGCAAGAATACTGGAGTGGGTTGCCATTTCCTACTCCAGGGGATATTCCTGACCCAGGGATTGAACTGAACCTGTGTCTCCTACATCTCCGGCATTAGCAGGCAGATTCTTTACCACTGTGTCACCTGTTTGAGCAAAGCCCCAAGGATGTGAAGAAGCAAACCATGTGCGCCTTCAGAAGAGAATTCCTGGCTGAAAAAATGGTAAGCACAAGCGATGTGCACTTTGGGGTGGAGTGAGGAACAGAAAAGCAGGCAGGGTGAGGAAGAGGGGGGGTGGGCGGTTGGAAACAGAGAGCACTGTAGAATTTTGTGGGCTAGCTTTTACCTAAGTGAGAGGGAAAAGGTGTCAGAAGGATGAGATTTCCAACTTCGGTTCTCAATGTTGGCTGTGTTGAGAATATGCTGCACAGGGGGCAACAGGACGTTACTGCGGTCACCAAGACGAGTCGTGAAGGTGGCAGGACAAGTGTGCAGAGGGAAGGCTATAAGAGACGGTCAACGTCTGGATATATTTCGAGGATAAAGCCAACAGTAAGCACTGGTAATGAATGTAGAACATGAATAAGAGGAGAAGTCTGGATGGCCACACGTTTTCAGGCAACATGGGTGGGTACATGGCAGGGCTCACCTCTTATTGTGGAACCCAAGACAAGTTACATAATATCTCTCTGCCTCAGTTTCTCCATCTACAAATGAGGATAACAGTATAAAGCTAGTAAGACTGTCTTGAAGTCCAAGATGGCAGAGTAGAAGAACGTGCATTCATCTTCTCATTCTTCAATGCAAAGAAATAGAGGAAAAGAATAGAATGGGAAAGACTAGAGATCGCTTCAAGAAAATTAGAGATACCAAGGGAACATTTCATGCAAAGATGGGCACAATAAAGGACAGAAACGGTATGGACCCAACAGAAGCAGAAGATACTAGGAAGAGGTGGCAAGAATACACAGAACTATACAAAAAAGATGTTAATGACCCAGATAACCATGATGGTGTGATCACACTCAGGTAGAACCAGACATCCTGGAATGAAAAGTCAACTGGGCCTTAGGAAGCATCACAATGAACAAAGCTAGTGGAGGTGATGGAATTTCAGCTAAGCTATTTCAAATCCTAAAGGATGATACTATGAAAGTGCTGCACTCAATATGCCAGCAAATTTGGGAAACTCAGCAGTGGCCACAGGACTGGAAAAGGTCAGTTTTCATTCCAATCCCAAAGAAAAGCAATGCCAAAGAATGTTCAAACTATAGCACAATTTCAGTCATCTCACACGCTAGCAAAATAATGCTCAAAGTTCTCCACGCTAGGCTTCAACAGTATGTGAACAGAGAACTTCCAGATGTTCAAGCTGGATTTAGAAAACGCAGAGGAAACAGAGACCAAATTGCCGACATCCACTGGACCAAGAGAGTTCCAGAAAAACATCTACTTCTGCTTTATTGACTATGCCAAAGCCTTTGACTGCATGGATCACAACAAACTGTGGAAAATTCTTCAAGATAGGGGAATACCAGACCACCTTACCTGCCTCCAGAGAAATCTGTATGCAAATCAAGAAGCAACAGTTAGAACCCGACATGGAACAACAGACTGGTTCCAAATCAGGAAAGGAGTACGTCAAGGCTGTATATTGTCACCCTACTTATATAACTTATATGCAGAGTACATCATGCAAAATGCAGGGCTGGATGAATCACAAGCTGGAATGAAGATTGCCAGGAGAAATATCAATAACCTCAAATACGGAGATGATACCACCCTTATGGCAGAAAGCAAAGAGGAAGCCTCTTGATGAAAGTGAAAGAGGAGAGTGGAAAAGCTATTAAAAACCTAGAGAGCAGAGACATTACTTTGCGACAAAGGTCCATCTAGTCAAATCTATGGTTTATCCAGTAGTCATATATAGATGTGAATTGGACCATAAAGAAAGCTGACTGCTGAAGAATTGATTCTTTCGAATTGTGATGTTAGAGAAGATTCTGGAGAGTCCCCTGGACTGCAAAGAGATCCAACCAGTTAATCCTAAAGGAAATCAGTCCTGAATATTAATTGGAAGGACCAATGCTAAAACTGAGGCTCCAATACTTTGGCCACCTGATCAGAACTGACTCATTGGAAAAGACCCCATTGCTGAGAAAGATTGAAGGCAGGAGGAGAAGGGGACGACAGAGGATGAGATGGTTGGATGGCATCACTGACTCGATGGACGTAAGTTTGAGCAAGCTCCGGGAGTTGGCGATGGACAGGGAAGCCTGGCATGCTGCAGTCCGTGGTGTCCAAGGAGTCAGACACGACTGAGCGACTGAACTGAACTGAACTGAATAAGACTACTGTGAACAAAGCTTAGAAGAGTGCCTTCCACTAGAAAAGCACTAAACAAGCATGACTCTCATCAGCTGGCTTGTAAAAAGAGGGAGTTGCTGGAAGAACAGGTTTAGGCATTCCAGGAAATCTTGGCCATCAGGAATTCAGGTTTGAACATGTCCAGGTTGTACTGGACATCCAAGTGAAGATGTTCAACAGGGAGCTGGACACAGCAGTTTCACAGGAAGGTCAGGGCTAGGGTAATACATCTGGGAGTCAATGACATACAGACCAGTATTGAAAACTGGAAAACTAAAGAATATCCCTCTAGGGAGTGAACATAAAATAAAAAAGCTTCCATGACTGAGCCTTGGGGCCCTCAACATTTTAGAAGCTGGGAAGCCAATAAGCAACTAACATCCTCCTTCCAGGAGGATTGTGGACATTAGAGTAAGAAAGGAGTCCTCAGTGATGCTGGGAGGTCTAATAAGATGAGAAATGATACGTGATCCTTGGATTTCACAACACAGAGGCACTGGCCAGCCCTGTAAGAACAGTTTTGATTCAGTGGGGGATAAAAGTTGAAGAAGGTTCAAGAAAGATTGGGAGGGAATGAACTGGAAATAGCAAATATTCAGAGGAATGCTGTTGCGTAAAGGCACAGAAAAACAGGTTGGTGGGGAATGTGGATCAAGTTTTTTGTTGTCTCACAGTGAACAAAACCATTGCAGTTTTTAATACCAATAATGATGTGTCAATGGGAGAATGAGAAATGGATGATCAAGAGAGAAGATAATTGCTGGGGACCGGGCCAGAGGGGATAGAATACAGCGTACAAGAAAGAGGATGGCACAAAGAAGACTTACATCACTGATTATGAATTCATGTATTCAATAAATAGTCATCAAGCAAATATGTAGTTTGTGCTGGGCACTATTCTAAACACAGGAATGTATCAGTAAACAAAATAGATGGTTATAATGAGAAAACATATGCAAAAGTACTTGGGATAATATGCCCAGGACATGCTAATCACCTAAGCAATGCTGGCTAACTAAATACAGATAGAGGTGAATTTGTTCATCCAAATCTTTGACAAAAATATGGACCAAGATAAGAGTCCCAAAACCTTTCGTGAGAGAACTATCGGAGGAATTTAAATAACGAGCTTTTGAGTTGACAGAATACTCATAAGAAAATGAGAAAATAACTTTAGATCTCAATGAATACCACCTCTTAATTGTGCAGAAGAGTTAAAAACAGAAAGCCAAGTAGACCTACCCAGTTACTAAACTAATTCAGTGAAAAACTGAGTCAAAATTAAAACCCAGTCCTCCCACTTCCTACTTTGATTTTCATTACACTTTTTAAGTCTCACTCCCTCTCTGACAGAAAAGCTAAAAATATTAACATTGCAATTTCTCTTCCCTCTACTTCTGCCTGGCCTTTTGCCCCCTCCAATTTACCACAGGCTGTACATCACTCCCTACCTTATTTATTTTCCCTACTTTATTTTCATCCAGTAAAAACTACTGAGAGAGTCATTTCCTAGGCAGGTTGATAAGAAGTCTAGGGGTCCCCTAGGAGAGAGGGGTCTGGAATTCTCAAGGAGGAAGAAAGGACAAACTTTACTTTTTTTTTTTCCCTCTAATCCTGTTATCTTATAACAATAGGTATCCTGCCTGAGGACAGTCTCTGGATTAAACCTTCTGGCTAATCCTGTTATCTTAAAATGTAAATTATGGGAGTAGGTCTGGTGAGGTCTTAACAACCTGCAGACATTCTTTGGATTCACTGGAGAGTATATAACTCCATTGCTAACACTAGCAAGCAGGTACTCTTGCTAGTCTACCCCCTTCTGATGCCTATGTCAGAAGCTTTCTGTATCTCCTTTATACTTTAATAAAACTTTATTACACAAAAGCTCTGAGTGATCAAGCCTCATCTCTGGCCCCAAGATTGAATTCTTCCCCTCCGGGGGCCTAGAATCCCAGCGTCTTTTTCAAGGTTCAGCATCAACCTTTCACTATCACTGTTTAAAAGATGTTTTGGAGGAGATTTATTTTAGTTACCAAGATAACAGAGTATTTCCTAAGCCCCAACCCCCAAAAAAACTCTCCAATGACACAGAGTCCTACACATCATATATACTTTCCCATCTGGAATTATGTAACTTGTGAGAAAAAGCTACCAAGTTGAAATATCAGCATGTCGATGTTGCCGATGAAGAACTTTTACAGTAAATGACTTTGTAGATGTTAAAATGAGAATATTTCAGAAACCAGTAAAACAGAGGGCTATTTTGTTTTCTACAAAACCTTCAGGAAATCTATTCTTCTTTTTTTTAATCATTACCAGTACTTTCACCACCATGCATGGTAGCAGATTCACTTCTTACTTTTAGTACAGGAGCCAAATTGCAGATATGTCGAGGAAAAATGCCAGTTACAAGAAATACTCACTGAAACACTAATTAATTTTCCCTTTTTCTTTTTGTGTATTTCATAATGGTTTAACAGGGCTCACACACTCAGTTTCAGTGAATAAGCATTCTACTTCAAACCATCAATACAGCAGAAGTTTATCTAATATTTCAGTTATGCTATCTGGCAAAATCAACCATCTTATCTTTTGGCTTTCAAGCTTCAGACTCTTAAGTTCTGATCCGAATTCCCTTTCAAGATGTTTTTTTCTTTTTCAATCTTAGAATGTCCCTCGATTCCTAGTTAAAATCTACCACTCTTGTTTGATAATTGCTGTTCTAACCTTATTTTTTCAACTGCCCTTATCCCCCAGATGTTACACATCCGTACTGGTGTATCATTCTGGTAAACTTCTACTTCCACCAACCAATAAAAGTGGCCAGAACATGAGGGCCCATTCTAGACCTCCGTATTTTATCTCAGCTCTTACTTATTCTGGGCTTCCCTGGTGGCTCAGTGATAAAGAATCCGCTTACCAATGCAGGAGACCCAAGAGATGAGGGGTCGATACCTCGGTTGGGAAGATTCCCTGGAGTAGGCAGGAATACTAAACCAACTTCAGGACCCACAGCACAAACCAAGTCCTAAGTGCTCCACAAGCTTCAAGTATAAGCATGCTTCCTGGAGGAAGTTGTGTGGGCGATCTCAACCAAAACCAAGCACTGCTTTTTTCAAACCCAGCAGAGCTGATCCAGTTTTCCACATCCTGGTTTGGACACACGTATCTTTTAAGTATTGATCAGCAGTCCTGTCTTACAGGCTGCAAACCTCGGAGACCGAACAGTGCCAGGCGCCTCTAGAGTAGGTATCCACCCAGACTATTAACAGCACTGGTGAGAAGTCTGATGTTCATGTTTCTCTTCCATCCTTCCAGCCGCCCTACGAAGCAGGTGCTACGCACCATCCCTATTTACAGACTCTGGCTTCCCTGGTGGCTCAGAGGATAAAGCGTATGCCTGCAATGAGGGAGACCCGGGTTCGATCCCTGGGTTGGGAAGAACCCCTGGAGAAGGAAATGGCAACCCACTCCAGTATTCTTGCCTGGAGAATCCCATGGACAGAGGAGCCTGGCGATCTACAGTCCACGGGGTCGCAAAGAGTTGGACACAACTGAGCGGCTTCACTCACAGCCAAGCTCCGGGGGTCAAGTGGCCCGCCCTGGTCACGATGGTGGTATAAAGGGCATCGACCAGGAGTCCCTCCGAGCCGGGCGCACGTGGACGCGGCCCCCTCCCCAAAACCACACAAGGGGGTGCCACTCGCATCCCCATCAAAGCGGCCCCGGAGGCAGGCAGGGAACAGAGACACCTCGCCCCCCACCCAAGTGGAGGCCACACCCGCCGAACTGCAGAGTTGGGGCGTGGGGGGGAGATGCAGGCCAAGGTGAACTGGCTCGTTGTCACCCAGGCAGGGCCTCTCCTGCCGGCCACTCCGGGCCCGAGCCGAACCCCGAGTCCAGGGGGAGCCTGAGGACTCCGCAGGGCCCCGATGAGACCAGACGCTCGGCCTTGGGGCCGCTGCCCGGGAGACTGGCCGGGGGCCGAGGAGCTGTGCTCCTCGAGTTCGAGGAAGCCCAGGCGGGGACGACGCACCTAGAGCGAAAAGCAGAGGCGGCTCTGCTCGCCCTCACCCTGGAACAGCGGCGGGAGCTCCTCAGTGGCTCACCCGGGGAAGAGGAGACACTCGAGCAGCCGTTCTCCCCGAGCGACGCGGGAGGAAAAAGCCAAGCGCCGGCTGCATCCCGGACAGTGTTGTGTGCTACACCGCTCGTCGTCCCGCCCCTTCCTGTACCGCCCCCCCCACCCCGAACCACTCCCGGCGGCTGCTGCTCGCTTGACACCCGCTTGAGCCATCCCGGGCCCTTCCCCTGCAGCCAGGAGTTCTCCCTCTGTCCGGCCCTCGGCCCCCGGCAGCCAAGACGGGGCGGGGTGGCCGGCCCGCGCCGTTTTGCACTGTGGCCGCCTCCTCTGAGGCGCTGCGATGTACTGCAAGAAGTGGAGGCCTGTGGCGGAAATGTGTCTCTTCCTCGAAGACCTGCGGGAGGGCTCGCGCATCCTCTGCCTTTGCTCGCGGGCGTTTGTGGAGTAAGTCCGACACGGGCCACTCGGTCCCCGACCTGTGGGGCTTGGGCTGCAGACCCGTGGTGATGGAGCCCTAGGAACCGTGGCCAGCGCGTCCGACCCTCGGGTACCGTGATGCTCACGGAAAAGGGGAAAACGTCCTCGGGCTTCAGAGGGTGGAGTGGTCGCCTGCGGCCCTGAGGTGAAGGAGGAAATCTGCTTTGTGGGCTGTTAGGGGAAAACGTGGTGGCCAGTGGTTGTTATTTTACACTCGCCACCTGAGAGGACTGTTACAAGCAAGGGGAATGAAATGCGAATGAAATTGATCTGGGATGTGACCTCACGGGGTGAAGGTTTGAAGATGACTGACTTTTGATTCACATCTTTTTTTAAAAACACTGTTGGTCTTCCTTGGTGGTTCAGATGGTAAAGAATCTAACTGCAATGCAGGAGACCTGGGTTCGACCCCTGGGTCTGGAAGCGTACTCCAGTATTCTTGCTTGGAGAATTCCATGGGGGGAGGATTCTGGCGGGCTACAGTCCATGAAGTCGCAAAGAGTCAGTCAGGACTGAGCGACTAACACTTTCACTGGAAACTGAAGAAAGTGAAATATACTTTCTGGTATTACACCCATGTGATGTTGTCTAGTGGTGATCTCTAGGATTTCATACAAAGCATAGCAAAATCATTTCCTGTGGGTATTTTCCCCCACAACAGATTCCCAAACCAGAATTTAAGAGCACTGTCCTTAGAGACAGAATATCTGGTTTCACATCCCAGCTCTGCGGCAAATGAGCTGCGTGGGCAGTGGGCGAGTTAAAACATCTCTGTGCTCCCTTTTAAGCCGTTTCAGAAAGGATTCCCTTTCCTTTTGACTGCTTTCATGAATGCATGGTCCCTTTACAGTAGAGAAATGGCTACTTCCACTTCAGAGGTTTCCAAGAGTCATTTATTTGGCATGTATTTTGACCACCCACATGTCTGGTGCTGTGAGAAAAAGCCGACTTAGAAACAGTAGTGATGGTGGTTGTATTCAAGGTATTATGATGAGCTGCTTGGCCAGGCCTCTTATAGGGCAATGTCTTCCTGCCGTCACTCCACTGCAGGTCTGGTTTCCAGCCTTACAATTCAGTTCAGCAGTTACAGTTCACTTGGTCTTTATCATGTGCCAGGTCCGCCTGTATGTGTGTATGTGCTTACTTGTTCAGTCTTGTCTCATTGTGATCCTGTGTACTGTAGCCTGCCAGGCTCCTCTGTCTATGGAATTCTCCAGGCAAGAATACTGGAGTGGGTTGCCATTCCCTTCTCCAGGGGATCTTCCTGATCCAGGGATCAACCCTGCCTCTCCTGCATGGCAGGCGGATTCTTTACCAGCTGGGTCACCAGGGAAGCCCACCAGGTCCAGATAACATATCCCCAGTCACTCTGTTTTGTGGACTGAGTTACACTTAGCAAACTCAAAGATTGCACTATAGAGATCTCTTAGCAGGTATAACAGGAAATTCTTCGAATACTCAGCATCAGAAATGCACCTTCCCTGGTGATGAGCACTCTTAGAGATGTTTGAAAGTTGCCCTAAGTGGGAAAAAGAATTTCCATAGAAATGTGAGAGCTGGCAGTCTTTCTGCCTCAGATCATCTGTAGCTTTGGGGTAGACTGGTGACAACCTTGGGCACCTGTCTCCCTTGCTCCTCAGCCACGGACAACTGTCTTCTGCCCCATCCTCTGGACCTGGCAGGGCCTGCTAGGCTGCCCCAGCACCTAGAAGGCAGGCAGGCAGGCTGCCACTGTGGGCTGCACGGAGCCCCATGTCCTTGGGTCTTGGCTGGCACACCACTGATGCCCTTTTGTGGCTGCCCTCCCACCCACTGGGACCCCAAGTTGTTGGGGATCAGAGGGCATATTGCCAACTGCACTTCATCCCCTCCCCATTCACTGTCCTTCTAAGTCACCACCTACGTTATATTTCATGAAGTACCAAAAAATAAATAAATGGGGAATATGAAATATATCAAGTGTACAAGAGTTTTGTTTTGTTGGATTTATTGTCACTCCATTAGAAAAGTTGTATTAGGTCTTCTTGCAGATGGCCTTGTCATGGCAGATACAATGGAATGTATTACAGATTGATTTGCTGGTAGGAAGATAATAATAAAAAATAACCCCCCCTTTATTTTATTTTTTTTTTTATTTTTATCCCCCCCCCCCTTTATTTTAAATGTTCTGCTAGGTTTATTTTGGTTATGAAATTCCTCTCTTAGTAAAGAAGAAATTTAAGAGGAGATAATGTAAAGAAAAGTTTTATCTATTCACTGATTTTAAAACTCACTGAAACCATAATCTTGATTTATGTTTCAGTTTAGCAAGAACTTCATTTTATGTTAGTCTCCAAAACAAGCTCTGACCATGACTGTCTTGTCTACTAGTCCTATTTGCAGATGGAGTAGGGTCTGCACATGGGTTTATAAATCTGTAAGATAAATCTTCTGACATTTATGCTGACTTATTACTGCAAATTTATAGAATATTTCCCTGTCTGTTTATCACAAGGAGGATCAGATTCTTCCACCAATATCCAGAGCTGCCACTTAACTTTAATAACTGGTAGTTATCATTATAGTGTGCGTTGCATAGGATTATACCAAATGTTTTACATGTACAGTCAATCCTTGTTAGAACCCTGTAGCTATGTGTTATCACCTCTGTATTACAGATAAGAATAATGTGTTGGCAGAGAGCTCTTCTGTTTTTTAATCTTTTTATTAATCTGTGCTGCCTTAACCTTGTTTTTTCTCTAGTTTAATTTTGTCAGTATTGACTCTTTAATTTGCTTCACAGAGATCGGAAATTGTACAATTTGGGACTCAAAGGCTACTATATTAAAGACAATGACAACAGTGCAGGTAATACGGTATAAAGGCATATAGCCCCTTTTTTACTAAAATTAGCCATAATACTGTATAGAGAAGATGCGGAAGCAAAGCAGGGAGGTTATTTGGTCGTAGTTTAAGCACTTGCCTTATTTGGGAAAGCTTACTTGGCTGCTCATGCATGGTGTACTTAAGTTTCATATTATCAGATCCCAGTGCCCTGGCTCTGGCTTAGGTTTTGGTTTGCTGGCTTATGTTACCCAGGCATTGGAGCCACCTTGCTCTCACGGCCTCCTTGTTTCAGTACTTTAGCAGTTTCATAGGTAAATGGTTCAGGGTCAACTCCAAGGGAATATACATAGTCTGGCCTGAAGTAAGGGGGCTACCACCTGTATTAACTCTCCCACATAACAGATAGAATCTCGTCTACACTTTGAGCCTGACCCGAAAACCACCTGGGTCTCTGTCAGACTTCCCTGTCAGGACCCCATTTGTCCCTTCCACGTGGATCTTTATGTTTCTCCAGACATGGAGGGAAGACTGCAGCCCAAGGTGTAGTAGGTGAAACCAGAACAAGTAGCATGTCGTGTGACCTGAGAAATTCCCCACCTCTCACATGACGGAGCCATCATTGCGTCGTCACTTACCTACCCGGTAGAGTGTTTGGTTGTGTTTCAGTGTGACAAGTAAGATTCCTCTAGACCCTAGGGTCCCACTGAACAGGAGGGAATATGCATAGCCCAAGGGGAGCATACAGCATATGTAGCTGATCCATCTTCCCTGTTTGTTCTCCTGAGCCTCCATGTTACGTGGGCTGGTGAGTGGAGTCTCCTTTATTACCTAGATTGATATCTTTCCCTCTTTGGCTTTTAGTAGACTTTCTGCCCATAGGATCTCTTAGGCTTCATCTGTGCAGTGTAAGATTCCCATTCTGTTGCCTAAGATTGTTTAGCTGCAGTGCAGCTCAGCCCTAATTGAGTATGTTCATATAGAGTGTTTTGTCTCACATTTTTTAAATAGAGCATTTGAGTGGCTTTTGTCCAATTAGTGCTATGATCTACTTTTGGATAACCGTAATAGGATAAAGTAGAACAGGTTTTCTCTAATCAGGGAGCTTGAAAAGATCTTCCAGTTCAGTGGATTTCAGACCTTTTTAATAGTGAAACCTTTCATTAAATGAACTTTCCCACAGAGTCCCAGGCTGTAAATCCCAGTTGAGATTGAAGTACCCCTGAAGGGCCTAAAGACCTGCCTCTCACTTTTCTTATTACCAACTCCTAGAATAACTCCCCAAGTCATCATGTTAAACCCACTGCTCTAGTGCAGCGGTGCTGCAGATGGGAATGTGGAAATGGGGCCGTTTTTCCAGGGCTTCCCTGCTGTGTTCCTTCACACATCCTCAGTCCCTGCACAGCGCCGAGCAAGAGGAGGCGCTCTGTGCGGTGCGCTGGGTGGACAATGGCAGGCGGAGCCAGACTCGAAGCTGTGTCTTGGCTCTAGGAGGCTGTTTCCTCACTAGTCCACATTCCCATCAATTCCTTTTTTTCTTCCTTTTATTTTTTTTCCCCTTAAAAATTGTCACATTTGCACACCTTTACTTTGAGCAAGTCATGTAATGACTCTGGATCTCAAGTTGTTTTTCATTAAAATGAGGACGATAAAACCTGCATTTAAATCTTCTCTGAAACTAAGCTAACATAACAACCACTGTGTGTAGGAGAAGAAGCCACGGACGAGGAGGAAGGCAGCCATTCCCAGGGCCCTGCAAAGCCCCACGACAACAGATGCCCAGACCCAGATGAGAGTGAACTGGATTCCGAGGCTGAACTCATGAGGAGTATGGGATTGCCCCTTCAGTTCGGTAGGATATCCGCACATAAGAATTTTGAGGTAAGTGTTAGTTTACTTTAATTGTTTGTTTCTTAATTTTCTTCATAAAATATCACATGGAATTTTTTTATCCCAAATCTAATGCTTTCTTGAATTAGGACACCTCCCAGCTGGTGCTAGCGGTAAGGAATCAGCCTGCCAACACAGGAGACCTAAGAGACACTGATTTGATCCCTGGGTTGGGAAGATTCCCCTGGAGAAGGGCATGGCAACCCACTCCAGTTTTCTTGACTGGAGAATCCCATGGACAGAGAAGCCTGGTGGGCTACAGTCCATACGGTCGCAGAGTCGGACACGATGACTGAAGCGACTTAGCACACACAGATACACCTGTTTTTTAAGTGTATGTACGTATTTATAAGATAACTAGAACTTATGGTTCTGGTTGTGATATGTCTCATGCATGATGATTCCTCTTTTTAGGAACGCAGATAGTACTATTCACTTGTTCGTGTCACTAAAACCCAGGTTGGGAGGTTAAGGGTATTTTGTTTAATGTCAGGATAGATTTAGATTCTACCTATTCTTATAGTTTCTTAAGTGCAGTTTATATTCAAGTTATTTCTCTTTGTAGGAATCTATGAATACTAGAAACAAAGTTAAAATAATGAAAAAGAAAAAGAAAAAACATCAAAAGAAGTACTTAGATGAAATTAAGAGAGAATCCTGGAGACAATGTGAAGAAGATGACATTTCAGCTTCGGACGATCCTTCTTCATCTGAGAATGAGAACACCAGAAAGTACAAACTTCAAAGCCAAAAAGACGTTGAGGCTGAAAGTTTTCCCGTTGAAAACACAGTAGATCCAAAGCTGGAAATTACAGAGATGTGGGAAAAGTACTGGAATGAATACGGTGGAGGACTGCTGTGGCAAAGCTGGCAAGAGAAACATGCAGATCAGACCCTATGTCCAGAACCATGGAATGTTCCAGACACAAAGGAGGAGTGGGAGCAGCACTACAGCCAGATGTATTGGTACTATCTGGAACAGTTTAAGTACTGGGAAGCTCAGGGCTGGACTTTTGATGCCTCACAAAGCCAAGATACAGACACTGGTGGGTCTAAAATAGAAGTTGACAACAAGAAAGATGAAAATCACGTGAAAGCAGACGAACTCTTTTCTCCATCTTTATCCGTTGGCAGCGAAAGCTCTAGTTCAAGTGATAAAGATCACAGTGAAATTCTCGATGGAATTAGTAACATAAATCTGAATTCAGAGGAAGTAGAACAGAGACAACTAGATATTTCCCTAAGTTTTGATGGACATCAGTGTTTGAGTGAAGTTCCCAGCAGAAGAGAATGCCCTGCTTCTGGCCACAGTGAACCGAGTCATGGAGGAACCACGGAAACTAGCTCGTCTGGGAGCAGAAGTACAGACCAGCCAGCTCAGGGTAAGACTGGCCTAGATTTTTGGTGCTTGTCTTTTTGTTATTTCCGTTATTAATTTAAGAGCTATATAAGAGACCGTTAGATGTATTTGCTTCTTAAGAAAGAGAAGTTGTTTCTAATTAAATGTGACCATGCCATCTTTAGAGTTACTTAGATTAGGATTTCATCAAAGTGTGATAGCTAAGATGTCACAGAGGTAACTTTGTGGATTAATTTGTATAGATTTGGACAGCCATGAGGAAAAGTAGTTTCACAGTTCACTTTTTTTTTTTCCACTTTGGCTACCCCCTGGCTTGAGGGATCTTAGTTCCCCAACCAGGGATCAAACCCAGACCAGAGCAGTGAAGGCATGAAAGCGCCAAATCTTAACCTCTGGACCACCATGGAATTTCTTAGAGTTGACATTTCAAGTAGTTAGATCATGGGAACTTTTAGACTTTCATAGACCTAGCTGCGAATTGTGTATGTGGATACACAGAATAAATAGATGTGGTCTGGCATGCAGTTCTTTGCAGGAAAGGCCCTGGAAGATATTGATTGCCTTTGGAAATGACAGAAGACTTGTCAAACCAGGGACAGAAACCCACTGTGATATCTCCACCTCTTTAGATTCACAGGAGTCCTTAGAAGCAAATACAGTCAGAGACGAACGCCACCCCAGTGGGACTGATGGGGACGAGAGTGGAGACGAGCCGCCTGAAGAGAAGCGAAGCAAACTCAAGAGGAGGTGAGCCACTAACCACCTTTCTCTCCAGCTCACACCAGCACGCTGTAGAAACTAGGGAGCTTCCTGAAGGAGAGCATACCTCTACCTGCTCTTTCTAAACAGCACGTGTTCTTGCTAACTCCTCAGTTTCTTAGAGGCAGAGACTATGTGTGTACTTGTGTGTACTTATATTCTTGGGACCTCGTAGGTTCTACATATACATACAGTGAGCTTAACTTAATTTGCAAGAGTTATTTCTCATCATTTTCATTTGTTACTGTCACCCATGTGGTAGAGATCACTAAAAGATTTCCATAAAAGGTGGGGATGGTGGCTCAGAACTAAAGAAGCTGCCTGCAAGGCAGGAGACATGGGTTCCATTCCTGGGCTGGGAAGATCCCTGGAGAAGGCAGTGGCAACCCACTTGCTGGGAAATCCCATGGACAGAGGAGCATGCTGGGCAATAGTCCATGTGGTCGAAAATAGTTGGCCATGACTTAGCAACTAAACACAACACTGAGTTATTTAATATCACTTTCATCAGAACCTTCTTAACATTATTTTTTCTTCTGTAACTTTTTTGGTTGGGTTGATACCTCTCAAATATTTCATTGTTTGCTTTTAAGGAAAACCTCTAGAGATATCACTTAGGAGATTAGTTAAGGTTACAGGTTAACTGGTGTTTTTCCGAAAGAAAATGGAGAAATCTATATTTGTACCATGTTCAGGAATAGACATAATTACTTGATTTAAGATTTGAGTGCTTGTTACTGTGTCCCAAACACTACTAGGTAATTGATCTCATTTGGTAATCCTGATTGAGCTACGCTTCTTCCTGTCTTTCTGGGTTTGTGAACTGTGGTTGACTATTGTGATGGGAAAGTTTACATGGGTTGACATTTAATATTTGCCTGAATTGGTGGGCTCTATAGTTAATGGCTTATCACTGTTTGCTTTGTTTGTTTAGTCACGAACTGGACCTCTATGAAAACCCGGACTCAGACTTTGACAACGATGGTTCTCTCCTAGGATTCAAGCACGGCTCAGGGCAAAAGTAATGTTCCATCAACGCTGTTGTCTTCTAGAAATCTTAACCACTCAGCAGTCCTCAAACTTTCTTGATACTCAGATAGGGAATGGTGGTTACCTATTTCCTGGCATTTGAGGTGTTACAGTCAAAGCACTAACCTCTCTTATTAGTAAGAATTGTAGCACTAACACTGTGCATTTGATATATTCACATTATTAACTCAGTTGCACTTCATAGCAATCCAGTGTTTTTAGTCTACAAAATTGTAACTGTCTCTTTGTACTCCAAGCCATATAGTCATTTAAAGCTAGAGTTGATAGAAGTTAGTAATATAAAGGGTTTTCCTGATAACTGCCACATTTTAAAATTCCTGGCAGAATTTATCTCTAACCACATGTAATTTTATTGAGAAATCACTTAGGTAGCTCTTGCTGCTATATATTCACAGAGATTTATTCTGTTACCTGGAATTTAACTTAACTGTTCTTCTGTTTGGCGCACACAATTTCACTTAGAAGGGTAAGGTACATTTTTTATTAAGTTTATAATATGGGTGGAAGATACACTTGACATTTAAAGCCAAACTCTTCAGAGTTTATCTGTAAGTGCTGAATTATATGTTACACTGTAGGTCCCTAATAGTCTGTAGGAGAGGCAGTTAGTGAGGCTTCAGAGAGTCAACGAAGGCTTCACAGTGGACATTTGTCTTCTGGGACTGGAAAAATTCAGATGGTTAGATCAGCAGATGTTTTCTAGTTACTTTAGTAATGGGGGTTTACTTCTTAGGTGAGTTCAGATTGATTTAAGAATCTAGTGGCCACTTTCAAGATAATCTGAACATACCCAGAATAGGGTTAGAAGAGCTTTGGCATCACCTCACTGTGAGAAAAATTGTATTTTCCCCAACGAGCATTGGGGTTATAGTTTCCTCCTGTTTCTTTGTTACATTTTACAATATAACTTCTCCTTTCTGTTTTAAGTAAGATATGTTGATATTCCCACCTTTGGTCTTTCACATTTCCTTGAGAATTAATCTACAAGCTAGACCCTAAAAAAGTCCTCTGCATGTTTAACTTTATTTCCTAATTTCCATAATTTAAAAAAATGAAATAAAAGTATTGACAGCTAATAGGAGATAGTGAAAATTGTTAGTTTCTTCTGTTTTCGTATAAAGAAGCAAATCTGTAGACCCTCATGTCTGAGTCCACTGCTTTTGATTTGGTCACAGATATGGAGGAATTTCCAACTTCAGTCACCGGCGGGTCAGGTATCTGCAGAAGAACATGAAGCGGAAGTCAAAGTCCTTGGACATGAGACGACAAATCAATATGAAAAACAAGCACATCTTCTTCACTGAAGAGTCAGAGAAAACTGGTTTTAAGAAAAGCAGAACTTTGAGTAAGGTGTGTGTAACATTTGCTCTATATTTGCAAACCCGGTCTCAGTTTGTGACCCTGGCTGCTTAATTATTTGCAAATAAGAACCCTGCTTCTTCTGGTTGTCAGGGCACCAAAAATTCTGTTCCATTTGCTTCTTCAAGGCTTTTTATGTGTGAATGAAATTTGCAGAATGGGTAATTTGGGGGTGGTCTGATGGGGATGTTTGAAATCTACAAAGTAGTAACATGTGGAACAGTATGTAGGTGATGTTGTCTGATGTGTTCAGTGACATCTCATCTGTTTCAGGCTAAGTACCATCCTGGAGGCTTGATATCTGACAGCAGCTTTTGTAAGCCTTAATCTTGAGGTCATCTAGAGGTGATCAATCTTAACTTTGCACTGACAAGTTCACCCTGATGTCATGAGCCCCAAGACTAATTTAGTGACTCACATTGTTAACTGGAGCACACACGTCCCCTCTCTCGGATCTTACTGTACCAGCCTTCTGAGTACCTAGGAAACAAAAGTAATTAGAGTTGCTTTTGCTTGGTTTCATAAGTGGTCCTTCTCTGTTATAGAAAAAGAGCACCATCCAGTGAGCAGTTTTGTATTTGCCACCTCTGGAGCAGCTCTGTAGAGCAATGAAACGAAGTCTCAAGCCCCATGATGACTTTCTTTTACCCGTAGGGTACATTATCTTTTCTTAACTTCATCATCCTTCCAAAGCATGCTACAGATTTATCGCTGGTTTTAGTTTTACTGTATTTCAGATTGCTTGGTTTGTGGTATTATTTTACTATGTGAGTGGCCCTGGCTATATCTGGAACAAATTTCCTAGTACCGGTTAGATCAGTCTAACCGGTACTGTGTTGGATGTGGTAGTCCCATACATTCGTGCGTAGATGAAGAGCTGAAACATAACTGCTGTGTGTGGCTGAGGAAGCAAAATCAGTGTGGCTGTTGTGCCCTTAGTATCTGATTGGTGCCCCCAAAGGAAGGTTCTGGGTCGTGGTCTCTGCCCATCGCCTGACTGTCACTCTTATTCTCATCTCCTGACTCTTAGGAAGATCTGTTATGAAGGATATTCTTGTTAGAAAATTGCATGGACGTGTGCATCATCTGACCTTGAGCATTGTTCATGTTTCAAAAAAGAAACCTATTTCTTAGGAATCACTTTACTGACTGCTGCTTTGTTAGAAGGCAGCTTGCATTTTCTTTAGATGGATTGACACTAGGTCTTTGTAGAGTTCATCTCTGATGCTGAGTACAATTTAACATAGATCAAATAGCCTGGGCCATTGCAGAAATTTCTGTATAGTTGGAAAAACTAAAAGTTATGGCTCAACAATAGGTGAGTGCATTTGTAATGGTAACGTATAGTACGCTTATATTGTTAGAAGACCTAATGGAAAGTTACTGGAACAGAGACCTTTATCCTCTTAGTGTTGAGTGCTCGCAGGAAGGTCATCGTCTTGTGTTTAAGTGAGATCATGGTATGTCCAAGTAACACAATGCATTTAGGTTGGAATTACTTATTCACATTAACTTGTATGATGTAGTGTACGTATCTAAGCTAATACTGTGACACAGCTTGTCAAGTCACAAATGGTAAAGCAGGTAGACATGTTCTTTGAAATGGAGAATTAATTCATGCTTGTAACATCTTTTAACATTTCAGGTAGAAAAATTTCTAAAATGGGTTAATGAACCAGTGGATGAGGAAGCACCGCCAGAGTCGGTTTCTCATAAAAACGTGCAGGACACTTGCACAAGCAGTGGCTCAGAGGAACCAGAAGTGTCTGTTGAGAAGAGGGATGACCCGGTGGAAACGAGTGAGGCAGAACCTGGACCGTGTCCTGCCATGTGTCCATCTGGGGAAGTGGGAGCAGAAAAGCATGACGGGGCCAGCCCAGAAGCCGCTGGGACAGATACAGAGGGCTGTGTGCCCCAGGCTGCTTCGGACCCTCGCCAGGCAGAGGATGAAGGTGAGAATGTGCTCTCACTGTCACGGGCGGAAGGTCATTGTTCTCGGTGTGCCTTTCCCTCGTTATCGTTTACAATCATCTACACCTTTAGACTCAGAGCCCCCTTGGCTGAACAAGCACAGTAAAATAAAAAGTTAACTCACATAGGGAGCTATATGAGCACCTCCATCAATGCCATTAGACTGGCATCTGCCACCACGCTGCTCTGTAGGCTGCGTGTTCTGGAGCGCAGCCCCAAACTCTAGTTATTTGATGTAACCACGCTTTAGATAACTTCTGTGATTTCCTCTTTCTGCAGTCAGCATCTGTATTGGTTCTGTTCTTTTGTTCTAGCTGAAAGTCCAAAGAAGAACAAGAAAAAGAAAAAGAAGAACAAAAAGGGGCTGAATCCGCCCCCTGAGATCGCTGCTGTGCCTGAGCTGGTGAAGTACTGGGCTCAGAGGTACAGGCTCTTCTCCCGTTTTGATGATGGGATTAAATTAGACAGAGGTAAAGTGGATGTGTAATTTTTAACTTTGTTTTGAAATAATTTCAGATTTGTAGAAAAGTTACAAGAATTCTAAGACACTTTAATATCCTGTCTACTCAGACTGAGCTCTTTCTACCCTTTTGCCACATGTGCTTTGTCATTCTGTGTGTGTGTTTTCTGATCCAGGTACTCCTACCCCTTAATACTTTGGTGTGTATTTTCTAAGAACAGTGATGTAACAATGATCAATTTGTGTAACAATGATAAGGTTAGAAATTTCACATTGTTACGGTGTTATAATCAACAAAGTAGTGCTCTCCTTTCATCAATTATCCTAATCGTGTCCTTTGCAGCGTTTTTCTTCCTTCCAGTGTAGGATCATATATTATATTTATTTTCATGTTTCTTTAGTTTCCTTTAATCTGGGACAGTTCCTTAACCTTTTTGCCTTTCATGACTTTGACATTTTCCAAAGAACAGCTGCCAGTCATCTTCCATGGTGTCTCTCAATTTGTATACACACATGTTTTTTAAACTCTAGACTCAGGTTTATTCTCTATTTTTAGCACAATTGATAGATAATTAAACAGAACATCTGATGTGCAGAAAGCTGTAAGTTAATCAGTTAACTGGAAAGTTTGAATTCTTTCTCCAGCTCTCCTACCATGACCTTAAACAGCTAACTTACACTCAGTTGCACAAACTGACACTTATTTTCATGTTGGGGCTACTTAAATATTGGTCTTTATTAACTGTCAAAATCAGGAGGTACTGATCTGTGGTGGAGTTTCTGAGGTTCCATGAACCTCTTAAAATTATTTGTAAAATGTTGTATATCAGGGAGCATACATAGAGATTGTTGGGGAAATAAGACTGAATAAAAACTGATAATTCTTTAATAGGAGGTTATGTATTTATTCTTCTAGCTGTGAGGAACCATTTAAAGTTTGGTTAAAAAAGCAGGGGGAGGGAATAGGAAAATTGGTGCATCATTTTGTTCAGAGAAATATCATTCTGAAAAATGTAAATTCCTTCTGTTGGACAAGAAGGAGGAAGGCAGTGTCCTTTTCCTGTGGAGTGGACACAGGACTTCATTTCTGAAGATGAAGACAACCCTACAGTCCTGCTGTCACATCCTTGCTTTCTGCAGATTTTGCCAAGTGTCTGGTACAAATCTGGTTCATTACTTCCCCTCTAGGAATGAATTAATTGCGAGCCTCAGTGAAGTTTGGGGAGTTGATCAGCTAGAACAGCTATCTTTCTATTTTCCATGATAGGCAGGCAGTTGTTACTACTTCAGACAGAAAAATCAGTATTACTTTCAGTTATTGGAGGGGTTTTGTAAAAGAATCAGGCAAGAGTAGAGGTGGTTGTTTATGTGGAAATTGGGACTGGGGATCATACTGCTCTGTTTGTAACAAAATTTGTAGACCTTTCTTTCAAACTGGATAATATATGATTTTTTGAAAAGAGAGACTGAGTTGTTTTTTAGGTATTTATTCACTGGTATATGTCGATGTTTGCTGTGTCTGTATCTACCTTGGCTTCTTGACACTGAATGTCCTAACAGAATCCTCTCCCTTTGCAGAGGGCTGGTTTTCAGTTACTCCCGAGAAGATCGCAGAGCATATCGCAGGCCGGGTCAGCCAGTCCTTGGAGAGTGGCACCGTGGTGGACGCCTTCTGTGGAGTTGGAGGAAATACCATTCAGTTTGCCCTAACAGGGAAGAGAGGTAATTGGTCATCAGTGGTTTACTCATTAATTAATTTCAGTTTATTCATCAGACGCTTCATTTTCCTTCAGCCCTATCTTTACTAAGATATAATCATTGATAATTTAATGCCAAATATTTAACAATAATGGTTAGTATATATTAAGACTACACTTTGTGTACTGGTGTAAGTGTTTAACATGTATCAGTGTATTTAGTCAATAGTCTTGTGATATGTATCTTTTATACTTTTTGGGTTTTACAAATAATCAGAGAAATAAAACATGCAATAATGTACCCAAGTTCACACAGACCCAGCTCAGCAGTGGCAAGATTATAACATGATATAAAAGTAAAACTATTAAAATGGGAGACTGTTCTCTGGAAGAAGAGAAGCGTAGATGGTGCAGCAGGGAAGGTGGGGCTTTGCCCTCACCCGCTGTATGATTTTGGACTTCTTTAATCTTAATGGAAAGGAGACATTAAATTGAGAGAACCATGTGATACCTTTCAGCTTTGACATCCTAAGACACTAAGAACCTTTTAAATATTAGACTGTCCTCATGGTTGTTTGACTTCAGAATCCCAGAAAAGAAAACCTGTTACTAAATATCTGCCAGGAACTGTGTCGAGTAGATGGTACCTGTGCTGTTTCCTGGGACGGGTTTCGGGGGAGGCTCTATGAGGCTGGACAGGTGGCCAGTAGCTGCCGTTCTTGGACTCTGCAGTTCCCCGCAGTATCCTCCGGCACCTCCAGCACTTCGTTCACCTGCCGGTTTGAGTTGCTCACACTCTGTTTGGCCTGAAAACAAAGATGGCTTCCAGGAGAGCACAGATGAAAACAGGGCGATTAGCCAAACACAGTTGGTGTTGAAAATCACTTTTTTCTGTTGAGTTTTTGCTGTCGACAAGGTATCTCTGCATCTGTTTCCATGCTATCAATTCGGCAGATTAAGTAGCTAAAAGGGACCTTGTCCCTTTTATAAATATGAATGTTATTTAGAAGAACAGTGTTGTGGATGTTTGATTTTGCAACATAGGGTTGGTGCCTTTGTTCATTGTTCCAGTGATTTACTTAGTGCATTATTTCCCCAAAGCATTAACAAACCTTGAAACCCAACATTTTCTGTAATACAGCTATTTCCTTGTCAACCATGGTGTATGCATCAGGATTGCACTCCACCCTTGCAGACATAAAATATTGCCACTAACATCCTGTTGCACACACAGGTGCACATGAGTAATTTACTGCAAGACACGAGTGAGTTGGAATTAACTTAGTTTGTGTTGCTAATTATGAAATTGAAGTAAATTAAATGAGAGCCCATACAGTAAAAACATGATGTCTGTTCCCTCTACCTAAAATGTCTCATTAAACATCACCAGCAGGTGTTTTTGCATCTCTTCTTCATAAGTTGGCTACATAGGTTTGTCAAAAAGTGTTTTATTTGCCTTTCTGTAGACACTGTCAAATCTGTCTACTTTTGGACATTGCCTCATCTTGAGGAAATTGGTCTCCTCTGAAATCTTAGCATTTCTAAGCTGTCTATGCAGCCATCACCTTCCCAAGTGTCTACCATCCAGCTCTCTTGACCACAGACCAGCCTTGGGATGCTGGGTAGCCACCTCATTGCTTGTCTTGGCTCAGCAGCCTAAATGAGATAGCTCTGCAGGCCACGTCCTTGGTCTCATTTTCTTGATATAGCACAAGTGAATCTTCCTAGGTAAGGTGAAATTTTTAAATTAAATTCTTTCATTTATATGACCAAATCTCCCTTTAAAAAGTCTTTTTAAAAGGGACTTAAACGCACGGAAAATAAAGACTGCTCAGAACATGAACTCGTCCGTATAACTGACAATCAGTATCATTGAACTCCTCTTTCTTGTTCCTATTTTTAGTGATTGCCATCGATATTGATCCTGTTAAGATCGATCTTGCTCGCAATAATGCAGAAATTTATGGCGTAGTAGACAAGATTGAGTTCATCTGTGGAGATTTCCTGCAGCTGGCTTCTAGTCTAATGGCCGACGTTGTATTTCTCAGCCCGCCTTGGGGGGGACCGGACTACGCCACTGCCGAGATCTTCGACATCAGCACCATGATGTCTCCTGACGGATATCCTTTGGAAGTCCTAGAGTTCACTCAAATGGTGGTTGTGGAGAGGAAGTGTGTGTGTGTGTTTGTGTGTGTGAAATTAGTGAACAGGAGAGATGTTAGCTAATAGCACTTGATAGATTCCAGTTTGTTTTGCATAAAAATTAGCTGGTGATTGATCGCCAAAAGTTACGGCACATATGAGGTTATATTTCCATTGGTTACTCTCCAGTTGTCCCATTAGAAAATAAGAACTAACTGTTTGGAATTACTGTCTGGAAATCAGGGGTTTCCTCAGGACCTGTCCCTGGACTCTGGCTGACTGTCCCCTGACTTCTTTTTAGCTCACACTGACCTGAGTTCTCTGTGTCTCCAAGTTCTGCCTGCTACTCCTCCTGGTTACTGGAGCAAACCCCTTATTTCAGGAAGAATAGCATGTATTATTTTTCCTTTTATCTCGATGCCCCAGAGGAGTCATTTATGGCTCTTAACAGGAATTGTTTTAAATCACTAATGAAAATTTAGAAAAATACTGTGGACCGAGTTACTTGTCTTTATTCTTTACTAGAAAGATGTGGCTATTGTACTTTCCCGTTCATCCTGTTTTCATAAAAACTAGGAAATAGCAGAAAGAAAGAGTGTGTGTTTCTAGCTCTTGGTTTCCTCCCCCAGGATAATCCAATATATAGATTAAACTTCTAATCCCTGACCTGTTGGAAACTGTTCAGTCGTTCAGTCATGTCTGACTCTTTTTTTTTTTTTCTTTCCATTTATTTTTATTAGTTGGAGGCTAATTACAACATTGCAGTGGTTTTTGTCATACATTGAAATGAATTAGCCATGGAGTTACATGTATTCCCCATCCCGGTTCCCCCCCCACCACCTCCCTCTCCACCCAATCCCTCTGGGTCTTCCCAGTGCACCAGGCCCGAGCACTTGTCTCATGCATCCAACCTGGGCTGGTGATCTGTTTCACCCTAGATAATATACATGTTTCGATGCTGTAGTCATGTCTGACTCTTTGTGACCCCATGGACTGCAGCATGCCAGGCCTCCCTGTCCATCACCAACTCCTGGAGTTTACTCAAACTCATCTCCATTGAGTTGGTGATGCCATCCAACCATCTCATCCTCTGTCATCCCCTTCTCCTTCTGCCTTCAATCTTTCCCAGCATCAGGGTCTTTTCCAATGAGTCAGTTCTTCACATCAGGTGACCAGAGTATTGGAGTTTCAGCTTCATCATCAGTCCTTCCAATGAATATTCAGGACTGATTTCCTTTAGGATGGACTAGTTGGATCTCCTTGCAGTCCAGGGGACTCCCAAGAGTCTTCTCCAACACCGCAGTTCAAAAGCATCAATTCTTTGGTGCTCAACTTTCTTTATAGTCCAACTCTCACCTCTATACATGACTACTGGGAAAACCATAGCCTTGACTAGACGGACCTTTGTTCTGTTTTAGGTCCCATTAGAGGTACTGTTGGGCTTCTCAGGTGGCTCAGTGGTAAAGAATCAGCCTATAAAACAGGAGACCCAGGTTCGATCCCGGGGTCTGGAAGATTCCCCTGAAAAAGGGAATAGCAACCCACTCCAGTTTTCTTGCCTGGAAAATTCCATAGATAGAGGAACCTGGAGGGCTGCAGTCCATGGGGTCTCAGAGTTGGGCATGACTGAGCAACTAACGCACACATAGAGCACTGTTCCATATAGGAATACATTTGGGTTATGATGTAACAGTTGAAGAACATATCTCTGTTCAGAAATCAACTGCTGTTTTTGTTACTTTTCCTTAACTACTGTCCACCTTTGAAATTTTCAGACTTTCCCAGAAGATCACTAAAAATATCGTTTTTTTTCTTCCAAGAAATGCTGATATCGACCAGGTAAGCCGTTACTGAAGATCTTCTATAAACCTCTGGTGTGACTGTTACAGAGATTGGACAGAAAAAGATACAAGGTATTTCTTTACTTGAGAGCATATTTATGAGAAGCCCTGGTTTTTTTTTTCTTTCTATTATTAGAAAATTGGAAGTGCTTAGCAGTTAAGTCTACCCATGCCCATTTCATCCTTTTCATCTCTTTGGCTTCTGGCGTACATGACCATAAACAGAACACTCAGGGCTTTTCATTCCATGTCCTGAAAGGATGAATGCGTTGTGTTCCAATCTTGCACACCTGACATAGCCAAGGTATCTTTACTGAAGCCTGCCTTGAGAATAGGTGTTAGGTATTCCTGAAAATGATAGCTTCGATGTAAATACACAGACAGATGAAACCTTAATGTGACCAACAATTTTTCCTATGGTCTTGAGGTGTAGGGCACTTGACTAACATTCACATGTACTTGTTCTGTTCTTATCACAAACATTTATTTTAAACATGTTGGTTTTTTCCCTAGAATAATAACTGCTTCACAGAGATCTGAGGATGTCTTGGTTTCATGCTTTCGTTGATGTGTTTTGTAATTACTTATCACTCCACTATTCTGACCTGGAGGATTCCATCAACTATGTAGTCCATGAGGTCGCAGAGTCCGATGAGCTACTTTCAGTTTCACTTTCATCACATATCTGCTTTGTGCTAAGTATGCTGATGAGAATCCTTGGTCTTTCATCTTTAAGTTTTACTCCAGCATTGCTGGGTGTTGGTTTTTCCTTTCTCTCCCATTTGACACTCTGAGAGCTGACTCTCACTGAGCTTTGTTCATCATATTTTACTCTGAAATTATCTCCATTATTTATTCAGCTATGTTCTCACCATCTGTTTTCCTTTATCAGGGCATCTGTTACATGAAAGTTAATGTCCCATATCTGAATTTTCTGGTGTTTTGTCTCCTTTTTCCTTCTGGGAGATTACTTCTATCTGTTTTTCATTCCTCACATATATAAATTATTTCTATCCCATCTAATGTGTTTTTTTGAAGAATAAATGAAATAAGAGGTAAATCATTTTTCACAGTCCCTTCAGCCCTTAAATGTTCAAAAATTCTTGTGTCTGTTACTCAGAAGATCCTGTCATAAAGTTGTTGTGGAAAGAATGTAAACATTACTAAGACTTGGAAGAGGAATAGGTAAAGATACCATGATTTCCTAGAGGGAAAAGTGCACATCTTTAACGTTTGTAAAATGGGGACTTCCCTAGTGGTCCAGTGGCTAAGACTGCTGCCTCTGCAGAGGGCATGGGTTCCATCCCTGATCAGGGAGCTAAGATCCCACAAGCCACGAGGTGCAAACACCACCCCCCCAAAACTGTAAAATGACAGAATCTAATTTATAAACACACATTCCAGATTGTAGATTTTTCTCTTCTCCTCTACCGACCAGTAACACTTATGTACTGAACATGTACTTGTGTTAGTTTGTTATGCTTTCCTATCTCTGCTTCATCTGCTTAATCTTTGGAATGCTGGGTTTCAGATCTGGCTGCAAATTAAATCACCTGAGTAGGGTTTTTTTTTTTAATTGTGGTAGAACATTCATGGCAAAATTCACCCTAAATCACTCTGAAGCATACAATCCAGGAACATTGAATATATTCATGTTGTGGTACAGCCGTCAGCATCATATGTCTCAGGACTTTTCTCTTTTCTGACACCGCAGCTCTGTACCCATCACAGACTAACTCCACATCTGTCCACCGATGCCCCCAACACCCAGCTTCTACCCTCTGTGTCTGTAAATCTGACTACTCATATATACCTCAGTAAATGGAGTCATAGATATTTGTCCTTCTGTGTCTGGCTATTTTCACTTAGTATAATGTCCTTAAGGTTCATCCATGTTGTAGCATGTGTCAGAATCTTCCTGTATTTTTAAGGCTGAATGACATCCTGTTGTATGCACACACATTTTGTTCATCCTGTCACCTGTCTGTGGACATTCAGCATTGTTTCCACTTTTTGACCGCTGTGGATAATGCTGCTATGAACACGGGTGTACACACGTCTGGTCAAGTCCTTGCTTTCAGCTTTCTTGGTTATGTATCCACAAATGGAACTGCTGGATCACATGGTGATTCTATTCTTGGGTTTTGGACTGCTCCCCACAGCAGCAGAATGACTTTACATTCCCAGCGGTAGTTCACAAGAGCTCTGACTTGCCCGCAGTCTCAGTAACACTTGTCATTTTGTTCGGTAGTAACTGTCCTAGTGGGTATGGAACGGTACCTCACTGTGCTTTTGACTTGTGCTTTCCTAAGTGATGCTGAGCATCTTTTCATGTGTTTGTCTTCTGGGTATTAACCCTTTATTGGATATATGCTTTCCCAGTTTTTCCTCTCATCCTATGGGTTGCCTCTGAAGTGTTTTTTGTTACTCTTATTGTTCTGGCCACACCACACAGCCTGGGGGATCTTAGTTTCCCAACCAGGGACTGAACCTGAGCTCCCTGCAGTGAGGATGCAGCATCCTAGGAACTGGCTCACCAGGGAAGTCCCTCTTTACTCTCTCAGTAGTGCCTTCAAATGCACAAAATGTTTTCATTTTGATAAGTTCAGCTTAGCTCATTTTTTTGTTTGTTGCCTGTGCTTTTGATGTCATCTCCAGAAATGGCTGCATTCTGAATTCAGTGTCTTGAAGATTTTCTCCTGCTTTCTTCTAAGAGTTGTACAGTTGTCACTGAGTAGCTTTTTAAACTGCTGACACTCAAATCTGCTGGGGAAGGTTCTCTCCAGTTTACTTTGTGGGATGAGGCCCACACATGAATTTCTAAACCCCCCAAGTGATTGTCATGTGCCGCTAGCAGTGAGATGCTCTGGGCTAAAGGAAGAGGAAACAGAATGAACAAGTCTGCGCGCTTCCTCTGAGTTTTAAGGGGACGGTCTTAGATCTTGGTGCTTGTCATCTACTGGCGAGCCTTTGTGTCTAAAGGTCGGGTCTCTCAGGTAGTGTGTGCTATGACAGGAGAAAAAGCACTCTCTCCTGGCTTTTTTATCAAATTGAATATTAAACCTAACATCTGCTACTCATGTGACTCAGATCTGTGTTAAGGCTGAGCCTATTCCATAATTCTGTTTTTCTCACATGTAAATATTACACATCAAGAAAAGGAAAAAAATTTTAAATTCTACATCATAACTAGTCTCACTAGTTTAAATGATCCTTAAGCTAGTTTAAATGATCCTTCTGTTAAACATTAGATGGGATATTTGGGTACTTGAATGACTATAGGAAATTCACTATCACGAAAGTTTGAGTGAGTATATTTTTTCTAGTTAAATGAACGCTTGCCCAAGGAGAAAGTGAACTTTTTTTCTTGCATTTTGGTTTACTTCACACACCTGCCAGAATTGCAGTTGGTAGCTAGTTTATTCACATATTCTACCTCTAGAGGGAGTAATGATACTAGAGAATAATAAAAGTAAAAAAAAAACTTGAAATTTCAAATGTATTATACCGGTATTGAATTTGGATCGAATTACTGTGGGAAAGCAGCTTTTCTTTTTTAAATGAAGAAAATCTATCCACATATAGGAATTTTTTCCCAATTTTGATCTGTTTGATATAGTTTAATAACTTCCTTTTTTAATTTATTTTAATTGGAAGGCGCTTGCTTGACATGGTTGTGTTGGTTTCTGCCATACATCCACATGACTCAGCCATGGGTATACCACATGTAGGATTTTTTAAATGAGAGAAGAGATGGTACTGCGAGATTTAGAAAGAACAGAGTGGCGTGCTTGACATGAAGTCGAGTTCATGAGAGTCCAGTTCTTAGTTGTACTTCCTATCCAAACAGACTGGCATTCCTTTTGGTAAATGTAGTGTATGTAGGTCCAGTACCAAAAATATAGCCTGTAACTGGAAACTGCTGATTTTTATCTATTTACTTCTTTCCTTCCCTTCCCCTCCCTCCTTCCTCTTCCTCTTCTCCCTCTCCTTCCCCCACCCCTCTCAATTTATTAAACTTAAAAAAGGGGAAGGAACCAGATGACATTTTGTCAGTTAAACATACTAGTGAAAAATAAAGACAGCTGTAAATTGATGGCAGTAAGTTTGCTTGAAACAAAATATTATTTATTGCCTTGAACTACATAATTTTTAGTTACATAGTTATAATTTCAACTCCAGAATTCTAACCTTGAAAATGTATGTACTTGTGAAAATATCTTTTGGAAACACAAAAAGGCTAAGGTTAGAAATCATTATTAAATAGAACACTTAAAGTAACATACTAATTTTGTTTTCAATTTCTAAACACTAGATGGGTGTTTTCAATACTTGCTTTAGTTGTCCATCGTCTGAGTGTCCTGGCTAGAATGAGAGATTCGTGAGTGCATCCCTTGGTTTGGTTTTGGTTTTGGTGCACTCCACTGCCTACAACAAAAACCCTTGAACCATTTACCCAGTAGTTGTTGAGTAAAATAATCTGTCATAGACCTCAAAAACTCCCATGTAAGACATCTTCATTCCTTTTTCTACCTAAAACCCCCAAGTGCAGGAAACCCTACCTTCTCAGATTCATTTTAATGTAATTCTGTGTATGAATTACAGGGTGCTCTTTTCAGGGAGATTGATAATATTCCTGATTTTTAGATTTAGGAAGCCAAACCTCATCTTAATGGCTTTCTGGATTGATGAGCAAGTTACTGGTAGAACTGAGATGTGGCCGCTTGCCTCTGGCTGCTCTGCTCTCCCTGTTCCAGCAGATTTTTTGCTGCTGTTTCAGCTCAGTGCTGCTCCTCTTCACCCACCTCATCTCTTCTCCTTTCCTTCTTCTTCCTCTCATTCCTCACCCCACACCCAGAGAAGACTTCTGCTTTGCCAGTCTCAACTTTCTTTATGTAAATCACTATTTAAAGAAATGGGAGAAATGTTATATTAAGTTATATTATAACTTATAAGTTATATGTTATATTAAGTTATATCTTAATTCATAGATAAATTACTGTGAAACAATTATATTTTAAATATACTAGTCAATACACCTTTCATTGGTTAAGACAAAATTCTTCATTTGCCCTTGTGAAAAATCAGACTGGCACAAAGATTGCTGTTGTTTAGTCGCTCAGTCATGTCCAGCTGTTTGTGACCCCTTGGACTCCAGCACACCAGGCTTCCCTGTCCTTCACCATCTCCCAGAATTTGCTCGAACTCACGTCCCTTGCGTCAGCAATGCCATCCAACCATCTCATCCTCTGTTATCCCCTTCTCCTCCTGCCTTCAGTCTTTCCTAGCATCAGGGTCTTTTCTAATGAGTTGGCTCTTTACAACAGGTGGCCTAAGTATTGAAGCTTCAGCTTTAGGATCAATCCTTCCAATGAATTTTCAGGGTTGATTTTCTTTAAGATTGACTGGTTTGATCTCCTTGCTGTCCAAGGGACTCTCAAGAGTCTTCTCCAGTACCACAGTTCAAAGGCATCAGTTCTTTGGCGCTCAGTCTTTTTTATTGTCCAGCTCACACATCCATACTTGACTGCTGGAAAAACCATGTTTGACAATGCAGACTTTTGTCAGCAAAGTGATGTCTCTGCTTTTTAATATACTGCCTAGGCACAAAGATAACAGAATAGAAAACGAAACACTTCTTTCTTCCTAATAATTGCTGCTCTGAAATGACTTCACTATTTTTCATTTCTAGTTTTAATTATTTTATGCCTTTTTAGTTAATAGTGGGATATATACATGCTTCTTCTCATTGTAACAGATACTGTTTGACTTCTGCTGTCATCTGTCCCTATTGAAAAAACACGGCCATCTCTTTGCATCTCAGTGGGAGAGGTTGATATCGACATTGTTACTTTCCTAGTGGGACAACCTATTTTTTTCTTTCAGCATGTACCATGGAATGACCTTTGCTTCTTCCCTGTTTCTGTATCTGTGACATTTTTCTAAGAGGAAGTTGAAGTGCTTTAGAATACGTGCTCATTGATGATACACAGTAAATCTTACTTCCTGCTGGAAGCTGGTAGAGCACGTGTAATACCACTGAGATTAGATGTCTCACCTCCAAACCAGTCCCTGGTACTCCGGGAGCCCTCTCTCCCCCACTCCCTGTCTCCAAACGGCACCTCTCTTTGCAGAACACTGCAGTGTTGCTGGTTACAAGGACAGGACTGCAGAGGTGTGTGCCTCTGCTGTTGGTACTGGTCCCTGGTACTCCGGGAGCCCTCTCTCCCAAACTCCCTGTCTCCAGATCTCTGACTCCCAGGCTTCCACTGCATCCCCCTTTCTCTTCACCCTGCTGCCACCCTCAACAAACTGGTCTCTGGTGATGTAATCATGGTTAGAAGGGAGTGTATTTGCTAGTAATAGACCTGAGAGGTAGACAAAAGATGCTGGACTAAAATGAAACTTTGTCTGTGTCTGTGTAAGCATTGCTCTTGTGAAGCATCCTTTTGAGGTTAACTCTTTGGAGGTGGAGAGATGGTGGTGCTTTTAGCTTTTCAATAACGGGGCCAGTCACCGTTTACAAGTAGACCACAAAAAGAGCAGTATAGGGGGGTCGGCCGGCAGGGTGGGCGGCGCACGGCGGGGTGGGCGGCACACGGCGGGGTCGGCGGCACACGGTGGGGTCAGCGGCACACGGTGGGGTCGGCGGCACACGGTGGGGTCGGCGGCGCACGGTGGGGTCGGCGGCACATGGTGGGGTCGGCAGCGCACGGTGGGGTCGGCAGCGCACGGTGGGGTCGGCGGCGCGGCGGCCTGTGGGCCCTGCAAGGGCTTGGGTTTTACTTCACACGAGAGGCTCCTGCGGGGCTTCTGGAAGGTGGTTGTTGCAGCTTCCTCTAACTTTTTGTTTCTTTTAATTTTATTTGTTTTTGGCTGTGCTGGATCTCCGCTGCCACACGGGCTTTTCCCTGTTGCAGAGGGTGGGTCTGTGCGCTTATCACGGAGCCCGGGCTCCAGGGCGTTCAGGCTTCCGTGGTTGCGGCGCGTGGGCTCCGTGATTGCAGGTCCCGGGCTCGACCGCAGGCTCAACAGCTGAGGCGCACGAGCTTAGTTGCTCCAAGGCGTGTGGGACCTGCCCTGGCCAGGGACTGAACCTGTGTCTGCATCGGCAGGCAGACCTGAGCCGCCAGGGAAGCCCTCGCTCTGACTCTGTTGTCAGGCCTGTTTGGGCTTCCCTGGCGGCCCAGACGGTCAAGAATCCGCCTGCGATGCAGGAGACCTGGGTTCAATCCCTGGGTGGGGAAGATCCCCTGGAGAAGGGCATGGCAGCCCACTCTAGTATTCTTGCCTGGGGAATCCTATGGACAGAGGAGCCTGGCGGACTACAGTCCGGGGGTTTGCAAAAAAAGAAAAAAAAAAAAAAAAGCAGTATATTTAATTACAATAAAGTGGGGAGGGGAGACTTGAAAACATACACCTCCAAGAGCAGCAGGTGGAGGAGGTGATTTAGGCTGGGAGAACAGCACAGAGGCCACCCAGGAAGCAAGAGTCAGGTCATAGAAGCTGGAGCTCCTGTGAGAGATGGACAGGTCTGTCTCGCTCTCTGATGTGTTCTATCTTAATAAGTAAACCTGATATTCGGGAAGGATATGTTGGTTTTCTGTTCCTCTAAGTTCTGTAACTTCTGGCTTTGGAGAGATTAGGTCGTATACATTAGGTCGTATACAATAACATAGCACCATGGTCCTACCCGTAATGTGAAAAGTGTCTGAAACAACAAGTGTTTCTGCTACCAAACACTTCACTAATACCCACCTGGAAAGTGACAGTGTTTGAGATGCCTCATTATTTGAAAGTCTTAAATAAAAAGCCTGAGTGGTATTGTCTGATAAAGCATCTAAATGGAAGGTTTATTTTGAAATCATGCTTATGTACGTATGACTTTCTTCTGTTCCATTTTCAGGTGGCATCCTTGGCTGGGCCTGGAGGGCAAGTGGAAATAGAACAAAACTTTCTTAATAATAGATTGAAGACAATCACTGCTTATTTTGGGGACCTGATCCAAAGATCAATCTCTGAATCATAAGTGAGGTGGGACAGAGACCAAAAGGTCATGTAGCAGTCAGATTATCATTCACCGGAACTTCTCTCTGTGCTCACTGATGTTTTGTGCACAGGGTCTAGTGGGTATTTGTGCCCAAATACACATTTTCCCCCACTGGTGCAATACTATGTGAAATTTGCTTTTAAGCATCCATTTATTTTATAGTTAGTGTTTTTTAGGTTTCTATGGGAAAAAATTAAATATATTTTATAATGTAAAAGTTTATATTCTTTTTCTATTAAAACGGCAGTCAACAGAGGAAGAATATGTCTCTTAATTATTAATCTAAAAAGTCTGTTCAGTCATTTTTACAAGTAGGTTAGAATTCATGGACATGGGGCTCTCTGGCCACTGGGGATGTGGGACCTTTATCTTCCAATAATACAGACGTATTAAACATTAAACAAAACATGGCTTTGGCTGGGATGCAGCCAGGGGATTGAAATAGAGAATTTCCAGTAAATATTAGAAAAAAATAACTATTAAATAAAAAGCAACTGGTGGAGAATGGAGCAATGCTAACTTTAGTCTTGAAACGTCACGAAGTTTGCCTGTTTGCCTTGCAATATGGGAGCAGTTGAACTGATCAGTAAGGATTAAATTAATTTTTAATCTGCAACATCAAAATCTGTCAGCGTTCTAGGTTTTTATACTTTTTCATCAGGTAGCATTAATGTCTATACCATAAACTTGTCACCATCTTTTAAACAATGGCAGCATTGGTCATCCACAGCTCTATACATGGCCCTTAGCACTAGAATATGCTTATTGGCCTCTTGGGGTGGGAGACTGGAGGGGTAAAAGCAGATATCCAAAATCACCAATTATTTTTTAGTTTTTGTCACTTAACCTTTCATGCATATACTTTGTCCACAGTGCATTTTCATGCTTGTATGTTGTTATTGTTAAAACTAATTTGTCTTACTGAGCATACATGACTGTATGCAAATAGAACAGGAAGCTCCCGCTGATAGCACAGAGATAGCTGACTTATAGAATGACTCACTGATAGATTATCAGTAGTCCAAAGAACTTACCAAGCAATCCCATTGTTCAAACAAAATCTTCCTTAGAAGCCAGATTGTGTTCTAGTCCAACTCGTTTTGTTTTTTTCTTCTTACTATGAAACTTTTTAAAAACACTTTTATAAAAGTGAATATATATTCCAGCAGTTTAAATACAAAGTTAACACACCTACCCTGCCATCCTCTCTGCCTTGACCCTTCCCCTATGCCCATTGCTCACATTTCCACTCCTCTTCCCAAAGGCAACTACTGTTGACACTTTGGTGTGTATCCTTTAAGACACTTCTCTGTTCAGTGTAACCTTGTCCTCACACAGTAGGGTGGTGTGGGATTGGATTGATTTTTGTTTTTAATGTCTTACAAATTTTTCCACAGAAATACATATATGTCTTCTAACAGTCACATAATACAAATCTATGAGAATTTCTTTAACCATTACCCAACTATGAACTCATATTGTTTCCAGTTTTTACAGTTGTAGATAGTACTACAGTGTATATTTTTAAGTAGCATAGGTTCCTAGAAGTGGAATTTTTAAGTCAAAGGTCGTGGTTATTTTTTTATTTAGTGTATCATGTTAGGTTGCCCTACAGAAATGTATATCCTCATTAGCAATGCATGAAACAGACTGGTTTTCCCCACAGCCTCAAAAACATCGTATATTTTCACTTCTTACTGTCACCAGTCTGAACAAAGTTATTTTAATTTGCATGTTCTGATGACTAGTAACTGTGAGCAGTTTTTCATTTATTTATTACCTAAAATACATGTGTTAGGCATCTAATGTTTTCACCAAATGACTAGCTAATTGCTACACCATTTACCATCAAATGAGCTAACACTTCTCCATCAGCTTGACATTTGACCTTCATGTGTGTGTAATATTCTGTTTGTGAAAATTTTTTTCCATTGATCACTCATCCATTCTCGTGCCATATGTTTTTGATTACTGTAGTCTTTGTTATATGTGTTGATAGTTTTGGCTTCTGTTATTAGTGTCGTTAAGTTTTTCTTGGCTCTTCTTGAGCATTTTTACTTTTTCAGATAAGCATGGATTTATCAAGGTCTATTTTAAAAACCCCAGCCTTTGGGATTTAAAATTTTCAGTTTAGAAAGACTGATATCTTCACAGCATTGAATCTTCCTCTCCAGAAACTTAAGAAATGTCCTTTCATTAATTCTGGTCTTTTATATCTTCCAGTAACATGTCATTTGTAAATCTTCTATATTTTTTGCCATGTTTATTGCTTGATGCTTCACACTTTTTTTTTTATTTTGAATAGGATCTTTTTTGTTGTTAAATTTTCTAGCAAGTGTATTGTGTGTGTGAAACAGTGTGTTTGATTTCTTCCTTACATCCAGTCACCTTAGAACTCTGATAGTTCTGATAGCTTTTCTGTCATTTTGCTTTGATTTTCTAGATAGGGGTCATGACATCTACATAAGTTGTTCTCTTTGCTGACATATTCTTTTCCTATTGCATTGGTTAGGACACCAGGAATGTCATGATAACGACGCTTTTTCCCCTTGCTTTTTATTTTACAATGAAAGGTTAGAAGTATTTTTTTAATGTTATTGCAGTAGCATTAAAATTAAAGGTACTATTTTCCTTTCCTAGAGTTTTTGTTCATATTTAATAAAACACTAAATTACTTTTGATATTTCCAATTATTAAACCACATCTGCATCTTGTCTTTAAATCCTGCTTTATCATATTGTATTATCTTAGTTTACTGGTGGATTTCACTTGAAGAGTTTACTTTGTTCTGTTTTGCTTATGTTTTTCGTGTATGTGTGTGCCTTGTTTAGTTTTGGTATCAGAGTTAGACTGTTCTGGCAGAATACTCTGGAAAGTATTTTATTTTTTTCTGTGTCCTAAATAACATTAATCTTTTTATTCCATTTTTTAAGTGTCTTGATAAGTTTATTTTTTAATTTTAATTCCCTGAAAAATACAGGTCCACATAGATGTTGGTTTATTGATATAAAGTTAGTACATTAGCTCATATTTGCTTTCATTCTTTAACTTTTCATTTTTTAATAATTTCTGTCGTAAAAATGTTGGAAAACAAACACAAAAACTTTTCATACAGTGTTTATTTATCTTCCCAAATGTTAATGTCTTATCTCAGGCTCTTTATAAGAAGACCCAGACAATTCTGGATGAAACAGTACACGAATGTAAGGGGTAACATGAAATGCCCCCATAGCCCTCACCAGTCAAGGTCACAGCCTAACCAGCCCCAGGCCAGACTTCAGCCCAGCTTAAGGGAGTTGTCTGCTACCATCATAATGCTGACATGTCGTGTCAATATGTACTGTTAGCTTTTTTATTAACTTAGCTAATTTTAAAAAAAATTACTTGAAAAAGAAATTCAAACGTTGCCAAAAATGTAGAAGTCACTATCACTTTTAAATTTATATATTAATATTTTTAAATTGCATCCATTTACTTCCAAAATGGTATGGATACACTCTGAAAAACAGCAGAATGGTGTGTGGCAAAGATGACACAGGGGCTTTCTTGTTGCCTCAGTAGTAAAGAGTCTGTCTGCCAGTGCAGGAGACATTGGTTCAATCCCTGGGTCAGGAAGATCCCCTGGAGAAGGAAATGGCAACCCACTGCAGTATTCCTGCCTGGGAAATTACATGGACAGAGGAGTCTAGCTGGGTACAGTCTGTGGGGTCATGAAAGAGTAGGACACAACTTAGCGACTAAATACACACAACAGAGTCACATGGTCCCCAAGGAGCTGGCAAATGTGACCTGGCCTGTTTGCTGTGCCTCGAAAGGCTGCCCTAGCACAGCAGAAGGACACACGTGCTTGTCCAGGTTAACAAGTTGGGACAAGACATTCTAGAAAAGGAATCAGCATTTAGAAGACACGAAGGCAAAAGCATGCCAAGTATGTTTAGGCTTCGGTGAATGTCAGACTCCTGGAGGAGCTGCAGAAGTGTGAGCTGGTATCCTGGGTGGAGCAAGGGAGCCCCAACTGCACCCCAGAAACAGTGGGGAGCTTTGCATTATCTACACACTGGGTCCCAGCTACTGTAGCTTCCGAGCAGCAATCCACGTAAACTGTATCTCAAGAAGCCGCAGCAACTAGACCATGACATGAGAACATCTACGCTTCTGTTGGCCACAGAGCACAGGAACTGCCAAAAGCTTGTTTTTCTTTGATGTTTGCTGTTCACGTTCACAGACGACCCGAATGCCCTCCATGGTTCCTGGAGGAAGCTTCCACCCACAGTCAAGGAACATGCACCCGGCAGTGAGAGGACCCAGAGGAGAGGCAGACCCGGCAGGTATGGGAGACGGAGCCCACTGGGCCATCAGCTGCTTACTGCATCTACCCAATGGGTGCTCAGCGTCTAGAGTCCCTGTAGACACAAAACCATCGTTTCTGCAAGAGAGTAGTCAATCCCCAGCTTTAAATGGAGAAGGTGGGACTTCACTGATGGTGCAGTGACTGACTCTGTTCCCAATGCAGGGGGCTCAGGTTCAATCCCTGGTCAGGGAACTAGATTGCACGTGCTGCAGCCACGAGTTTGTATGCCATAGCTAAAGATCCCATGTGCTGCAACTAACGCCCATCACAGTGAAATAATTTTTTTAAAAAAATGGAGGAGGCACTCAGACTAAACAGGATGCCTAATGGAAATGCTGAAGAATGTCACTGGGAATCATCTAAATCCACACTGTTCAACAGAAAAATAATATGAACCACAAGTATAATTGTAAAATTTTCTAGTAGCCACTTTAAAGGTAGGAACAAACAGGTGAAATTAACTTTATTGAAAATATTATATGAACTTGTAAATGATATTTAAAAAATTAGTAATGGGACATTTTACCTTTTTCTTACTAGGTTTTCAATATCCAGTGTGTATTTTAAACTTATAGTACATCTCAATTTGTATCAGCTACAGTTCAAATATTTGGTAGCCACTTGAGGCTAATTGCTACTGGCTCCCGTTTAAATAGTGCTGATCTAGACTTCTGGAGAACAGAAAAGATGACTTTTTTTCATTTTGAGGCTTTTGGTCCCTTATAAGTAAATCTAAAATTCTCAGAAATTTAGATTTCATTCCTAGGTGATAAGCAGTCATAGGACTTCAAGCTGGAAAGTGAAATGACCAGATTTACGTTTTATAGCACAAGATGAAACACTAAAAATTCTTCTTCCTTCTTCCAACCAGAAATACAGATTGGTCTTTATTTCAGATAAGCCAGTACTCAGCAAGTCCAAATTAAGGTTATTCTAGTTCAATTGGCCCAACTGAAGTATATTTAAATTTTTTTAATCCTTTAAACGTTAAGAATTATATAACTGAGATTAAAAATGTATACGCTGGAGATTTCTGTTGTAACTGTTACAGCCATTTGTTCCTGAGCTTAGACTTCCTGTGGAGCTTGGATGGATCTGCATTCTTCCAGGACTGACAGCCTCTCCCTGGGAGGTAATGAAGAGCTCAAGATTCCAGGAGGGATGAACTTGCGTTCTGGGAAGCCCCTTCTAAGGGAAAGCAGAACCACTCACTGTTTTAAGACATAGGTTTTCTTCATTCAATTTCATTTTCTTCAAATGATTTTCTAGTAAATAAAAAAAAGCACCTAGACATTAATTTACATGAGGAAATGCAAATAGTACACATACAGAAGATATACATTTATTCTAATTATCATTTATTAAATGTGCCAGGTACTGCAAGACTTTGGAGATCATCACACCAATAAATGTGGCCTTAAGATGACAGTTTATAGCTCGTCAGTTAACAATTTAAAAATAGTAACATCCATGCCAGGCTGTTAGGGTAAAACAGTTCACTCCTTCACTGGCTGTTCATCATTCCTGCCTTCTGCGGAAGCAGTAGAATGGAATCTGAGAAACTGCAATCTGGGTCTCTTAAACCCAGATCCAACAGTCAGTTCCTGAAGTGGAGTCAAGGGTCTCGAGTCAGTACTTGAATTAAGACCCCTACCCAAGTCAATCAGTGCTAAGGGCAAGGTGGACTTGGAGTGTTTCATTTTAAAGTCTTGATGCTCCCTAAACTGCCCTGTGAAGTACAGTATCCATGGGGTTTGTGTTCAATCCCTGCTCGGGGAGCTAAGATCCTATGTGACTCATGGCCAAAAAAACATAAACACAACATGGGTGGACTTCGAAATTGTTATACTGAATGAAATAAGTCAGACAGAGAAGCAGAAACACTGTGTGACATCCCTGTTATTTGGAATCTAGAAAGTCATGATACAAATGAACTTATTTACAAAACAGGAACAGACCGACAGAGAACACACTTACGGTGGCCGGGGGAAAATATGGGGTGAAGGGATAGTTGGGGAGTTTGGGATGGGCATGGGCATGTACACACTGCTATGTTTTAAATGGATAACAAACAAGGACTTACTGCACAGGGAACTCTGTTCAAGGTTATGTGGCAGCCTGGATGGAGGGGGAGTTTGGAAGAGAGTGGATACATGTACATGTAGGACAGACCCTTCACTGTCCACCTGAAACTATCACAACATTGTTAATTGGCTATATTCCAGTACAAAATTTAAAAGTTTAATAATAATAATAAAAACAATAAGATAGAAACAATTCAATAAAGACTTAAAAAATGGTCAAAAAAAAAAAAAACCCTTTTAAAAAAGAGGATTTACAGGTGTGTCCACTTTCATTGCACTGGACTTCTGCGGGGCAGGGATGTCTTTAACATTGCATCCACCAAGGTGCCCAGACATTCGGCCTCCAGCGTGTGTTGAACCCAACAGCAAATGTGGTAATGAGCACACAGAAAGGTCTTGCATTTCCCTTTGTGAGGTGACCTTGTCTGATGCTTCAGGTGACAGTTTCAGCTGGGGGTGCTGCATGACCTCTGGCGTGCTCCACAGCCAGGCTCAGGTTCTACCTAGTCCACTGTGCTCTCCATGTGTGACCCACTGAAGCCTCTCCCCGAACCTCAGCAGGTGGTTTGCTCTGTGCCGTGTCCGGGAATGACACTTTTGGCCACCTGGAAAAGAGACAGTTGTCAGGAACCGTCTGTGTTAGGGTATAGCTGCCCACTTCCTATGCCTCTGGGGTCAGGAGCTTCCCCCAGACCGCCCGCACCATCCAAGCTTGACATAAATCTAGTATCCTACAGCATTTTCCAATAAATACATCACGTTCATCAATCTAGAGCTGTCTTTACACCAGGTCCAAACATTTGCATAAAGAGTTCAAACATTTAATCTGTCCTTCAGATTTTTTTAAGTGAATTAACTAATGAATTCGTTTGGGCTGTGCTGGGTATTCGCTGTTGCCGCTCAGACTTTCCTCTACTTGTGGCGAGTCGGGGCTGCTCTCTAGTTGCGGCGCTCAGGTTTCTCGCTGCAGTGCTTTCTCTTGTCGCAGAGCACAGGTTCCAGGCATGCAGGCTTTAGTAGCCGTGGCCCCTGGGCTCTAGCGCACAGGCTCAGCAGTGTTCAGGGGGCAGAGGTTTAGTTGCTCTGCAGCATGCGGGGTCCTCCCAGACCAGGGATTGATCCCGTGTCTCCTGCACTAGCAGGTGAATTCTTTACCACTGTCACTAGGGAAGCCCTATTCTTCAGACTTTTTTCACTATAGATGAAACAGACCATTTGGATGTCCCAGCTGTTGAGCATCACATAGACAGGTCTTTTCCATCTTGTTATTTATAACATCTGCCTCTCGTCACTTACCAGGATTCTATCCTCTAAAAGGTGTGTGTGGCAGGGGGTGGGGGGTGGGGGCGGGGGTGGGTGTGAAATCTTATTCTACAGAAAAGTCATTGCAAAGGATTCATCTTTATAGGCACTGTAGGAATGTGAAGTAAATTTTCCTCCTTTCTAGGCACTGAAGGAATGCGGATTTGATAGCAATCTAGATGAGATTAGGCCCAGGTGTCTGGCTCTTGGGGTCAGCGCTGCTTTCTCTGAGCTCTGTGGTGCTGGGGAAGCCTCAACCTGTCTGTAGGTGACACAACAGGACCACGTGACTTATCATGCTGTCATATACGTATGGTCAGATGCATGGACTCTGTCGGTAGGCTGGAGCTCTTACCTGGTCAGCAGTAAACTGTCTTCCTGGATGCTATACATTTTCTTTGGGAAAGACCTGAGATTGCTGCAGGTTTATGGTGGGGCCAGATATTAGAATCACCACTCCACAGCTTTCTGGATCAGCTTTGGTGGCACTGTGGGGCTGTGCACTGGGGACCCAGAGACCACCCCCCACTCCCCACCCAGCTCTACCTTGAAAGAAGCCAGCTCTTCATCAAAATGAGGTGTCCTCGAGTTAAAGAGCCAATGTGCCTACAAGGCAGAAGATCATGTTGGAGAGTCGTCATGTTCCACACTCACCTGCAGAGGAGTGCAGAGCATTTGGTAAGTTTTTGGATGTCTTAGGACAATAAGGTGTGAATTCTGCTTCGGGAATCTCATGGCAACTTTTAGCTAGGAACTGAAGGAGTTCTAGAGTTTTGTTTTTAAGAAACTCTCATGGTCCCTCCTATCAGATCCTGGAGGTTGAACTCGGCATCCAGAAGGTAATTTTAAAGGTAATCTAAATGCACCGCCGTTTCTTTCTCCATTCCTCTGTCAGTGGACATCTAGTTGCTTCCATGTCCTAGCTGTTGTAAATAGTGCTGCAGTGAACTTGTGCTTCCCTGATGGTTCAGATGGTAAGGAATGCAGGAGACCTGGGTTCAGAAGATCCCCTGGAGAAGGGAATGGCTACCCACTCCAGTATGCTGGCCTGGAGAATCCCATTGACAGAGAAGCCTGGCAGGCTACAGTCCATGGGGTCACCAAAAATTGGACATGACTGAGCAACTTTCGCTTTCACTGCAATGAACACCGGGATACATGGGTCTTTTTCAGTTATGCTTTTCTCAGGTTATATGCCCAGTAGTGGGATCGTTGGGTCATATGGTAGCTTTATTCCCAATTTTTTAAGTAATCTCCATACTGTCTTACACAGTGGCTGCATCAATTTACATTCCCATCACAGTGCAAGAGGTTTCCCTTTTCTCCATACCCTCTCCAGCATTTATTGTTCGTAGACTTTTTGATGATGGCCATTCTGACCAGCATGAGGTGATATCTCATTGCAGTTTTGATTTGTATTTCTCTAATAATGAGCAATATTGAGCATCTTTTCATGTGTTTATTAGCCATCTGTGGTCTTATTTGAAGAAATGTCTGTTTAGGTCTCTTGCCCACTTTTTGATTGGGTTGTTTTTCTGTTATTGAGTTGCATACGCTGCTTGTATATTCTGGAAATTAATCCTTTGTCAGTTGTCCTATGGCTGATCCATATCGATGCATGGCAGAAACCAACACAATATTGCAATTATCCTTCAATTAAAAATAAATAAATTAATTAAGAGGAAGAAAAAAGATAACTTAAATGGCTTCATTCAAATTAGGAACCAAACCCAGCCAGACTCGGGGAGGGGCTACGACGGGGACATTCTCTGCCAGGGGAAGTGGGAGGAACCAAGTCTCCCCCTACCCCCTTACAGTCATGCCCCCGGCTCCCACCTCCACCCCAGCAGGGATGGGGCCTGGCGCTAGGGCGTCCCTGTCCCTGAGGGGTCCGGTGCTCTCATTAAGTACCTGTCAGAGGACGTAATTTTCTTTCCTTTTCTCAAACAGTTAACTGACTTATTGGAGAGCAGGAAAATCCCTTCCCCTAGCAAATAAATTCTTCCTTACTCGGGATGTTCAGTCGCTCGGGTGTCTAACCCGAGCAGCTGTTACCACTGCGTTTACAGGGTTTTTCAGGAGGGAGAAGAGGGCTTTGCAGCCTTCAAAGAAGGCTGGCCGGACCCAGGAGAGCCAGCCTGGGAGCCCTCCGGCAGCCCCATAGAAGGAGCGAGTTAAATCAGGTCTCTGGAGAGGGGCCCAGCTGTTAGGCAGGAGGAAGCCCGGGGAATGGAGAAGTGAGACCGTTTCAGCATCACAGCGTAGAGCACAGCCTCCCTGACCTGGGCGGAAAACCGCAAATGGAAAAAGAAAAAAACTACTCAGAGAAGCCTTTGAGAACCTGAAGTAAGTGCACTGCATCAGCACCAAGGCTGGGTTCCCTCACCCGCAATCAAACAATCAAACAAATAAACAAAAGCTTTTCTTTTTAATTGCACAGCCCCCTCTCCTGTCCATTCCAAGGTTCTGAATGTGACAAGGGGCTGAGCTGAGAAAGGCAAGGCTGCAGATCCTCCTGGTTTCCAAAGAGGGTGAGTTTGGTGAATGCCGCCTAGCCACACAGGGGACAGGTACCCACCCTCCCCAGCCCCCGGCCCCAGTCCATCAGCCTGGGCCCTGGAGCCTGGCTGCTGCTGCGGTTCTGTGCCACCCAAGTTGCAAACCAGCTCTGAGCTCTGTGTTCTCATCTGCATCCTGCAGCCAACGGTGGCATTTCTCTCCCAAGCTTTGTGAGGAGTACATGGTAGCGCTAGTAGTAAAGAACCTACCTCCCAGTGCAAGAGATACAGGAGAGGAAATGGCAACCCACGCCAGTATTCTTGCCTGGAGAATCCATGGACAGAGGAGCCTGGTGGGCTTCAATCCATAGGGACTCTCACGCAGGCACATGAGATTAGGTCCAAGAAAACCACTTGGTAAAGCTTTCCTTCCAGCACTAGTTCAATCTTCGCTTAATTATTGAGTTAAAGAATCACTCGCATAGAAATGCCATGTCTCCTCCCTACTAACTTTCCCCTCTCTTTTTTCACTTCTTCTTTTTTCATAGTATCGAGTTACACATTTTGTTATTAGGTGAAGTCAATAAACATCTGATGAGTTAGTTACAAGAACACTGAGCTAAATAGGTTTGGGATGAGGTGCCCTCAGAACTATCCAGATGGGAAAAAAACACATCAACACATCAGAAGCTTTTCAGTGGTGCTCTCGTCAAATGACGAAAGAGCCTGGAAGAGATCTCTGCCTCCAGTGCATGACTAATTACTGTGACAACAACGTACCACAGTCTCCAGGGCTTAAACAGCAGAACTTATTTTTTCTCAGTGTTCTGGATTCAGGAGGTCCAAGCTCAGGGTGTCAGCAGTTTCTCCTGACATCTCTCTCCTTGGCCCGTGAGCGGCCATTCTTCCCATGTGTCCTCACATGGTCTTCCCTCGCTGTGTGTCTGTGTCCTAGTCTCTGCTCTTAAGGACACTAGTCCTTTAGGATTCAGATCCACTCTCATAATCTCATCTTGCCTTAATCAACTCTTTAAAGACCCTATCTCTGAATACAGTCACACTCTAAGGTACCAAGGACTGGGACTTCAGCATGTGGATTTTGAGAACACAATTCATCCTATGCATGCGTGCTTGCTCAGTCCCTCAGTCATGTCTGACTCTTCACAGCCCTGTGGACACAGCCCTCCCAGCTCCTCAGGCTGGGATTCTCCAGGTAAGAATACTGAAGTGGGTTGCTATGCCCTCCTCCAGAGGATCTTCCCGACTGACCCAGGGATCAAACCAGCAGTTTCTGCACTGCAGGCAGATTCTTGCCTCTGAGCCACCAGGGAATCTCTCAATAATAATGACAATAACTAAATAAACAGCAAAGACTAGGGGTTCAAATGTTGCCGGGGATGAACCACAAGGGACTTCTTAACAAAATCTCAGATGGATCCCAACACACAAATCTTTCTTTGGTTCTTTTGATGATGAACTGCCTGAAAAATGTATGCTATTTAAATTGTTTGTTATCTTCCAGTTAAATAAGTTCAATAATTCCTGGTTTATTTTTCTGTCTATGGAATATTGTATCAAATATTCATGTCAAGTTTAAAAGTTCAAATAATCATTGGAATGAATGTCTACTTGTGAAAAACAGTAAATAAATAAGTTTATGGCAATTTAATTATTTTTATCTTGCCCCTCTCTCCCTTCCTTATTCCTTTGGAATGGGGAGGGTCCATGCTGTGGAGACTATTGAAGGTCAGGGGGCCATGGTATCCGGGAGGTAGATAGTGATGCTGAGAGGCTGGAGACGTGGACGGAGACATAAAGCCTCTTTGTAGTGGAGGCGGGCCTCAAACTGGGGCCTTGAGTGGATCCATAGATCAATAGTTCCAGGTCACAGTTTGGCCACAAGCCCCTTCTCTACTGAGCTTCACTAGTGTGTCCATACTAGTTCTACAGAGTTGTTGTACTGTTTCTCTATGTGCATGTACCACAATTAGCTAGAGGGGTAGAATGGGGTGGTGGGTGGAAGGGGGATTCAAGAGAGAGGGGACATATGCATAATTATGGCTGATTCATCCCTGGTGGCTCAGAGGGTAAAGCATCTGCCTGCAATGCAGGAGACCTAGGTTCGATCCCTGGTTGGGGAAGATCCCCTGGAGAAGGGAATGGCAACCCACTCCAGTACTCTTGCCTGGAAAACCCCATGGATGGAGGAGCCTGGTAGGCTATAGTCCATGGGGTCGCAAAGAGTCGGAGACGACTGAGCGACTTCACTTCACATGTTGTTTATGGCAGAAACAAACACAATATTGTAAAACAGTTATCCTCTAATTTAAAATTAAAAGCAATTCAGTTTTTGCATATCTAGGCTGTTTTCAATCTTTACTCAAAAGAGCATTGCAGTGAACATTTACATTGGGAGTTGTATTTTGCCTTTAAATTCCTTCTCACCTGAATTCTGACTTTTTTAGTGTTACACTCTCTGAACCTGGGATGGCATTCCTGACTTGCTTCTCCTGCTTAGGCATCAGAACTGGGTGGCTCTTATACTCTCTCTTTCTCTCCCAAGACACACAGACACACACGCACACCCCAACAACAGGTTTCCCCCTCAGGGCACCCAAGACAAAGAAGGAGCAGCCAAAGTACAGACTGATGCATCCGGAGATCCTGGAGCCATTCAGGAAGAATCCAGTCTTGGAAAGGAAAGCCTTTGAGATCCTGTTGTGGTGGTGGTGTTCAGTCGCTGTCATGTCCAACTCTTTCTGACCCCATAAAGCGCAACACACTGGGCTCCTCTCTCCTTTACTATCTGCCAGAGCTTGTTCAGATTCATGTCCATCGAGTCCGTGATGCTATCTAACCATCTCATCCTCTGTCACCCCCTTCTCCTTTTACCTCCAGTCTTTCTCAGCATCAGGGTCTTTTCTAGTGAGTCAGCTCTTCGCATCAGGTGGCCAAAATATTGGAGCTTCAGCATCAGTCCTTCCAGTGAATATTTAGGGTTGATTTCCTTTAGGACTGACTGGTTTAATCTCCTTACAGGCCAAGGGACTCTCAAGAGTCTTCTCCAGCACCACAATTCAAAAGCATCAATTCTCGGGCACTCAGCCTTCTTTATGGTCCAGTTCTCACATCCATACATGTCTACTGGAAAAACCATACGGACCTTTGTTGAGATTCTAGGAGGGGTTTAATGCTGTTAGCTTAATCTCACCTGATTTGGCACCAGAGTAAAATGGAGAATTGTGGGGATTATTTCAACAACCTCGGCTACAATCTTGAATAACTTAACTACAGACTTTAATTTCATTTTTCTAGTATTCTTTTCAGCTTGAAGGCTTACCCTAGAGCAATTGTTTCTTCCCTTGTTGAATAAATATTTCAGAGACAATCACAGGCTAGGGAGTGCCCATTTGGTGCTTGGTTTACAGAATAAAGGTTATTTTCCTCATGGTTTTTCCCTTTGTTTGGATCAGTTCCTAAATGTTTACAGATTAAATCCTGACCTGTGGCACTACTGGATGGTCAGAATTTGTCGTATCAAAACAAAAGGATATCTTGTTTTATTTATTAATTTATGTTTGTTCAACTGAGTAGAAGGGGAACCTCCCCACCAACGGTGATGCTCTGCCCTTCCAGCAGGAAAGCAGTCAGAGGCCGTGTGTCACTGAGTGATGTTCCAATAAAACTTTATTTATAGACACAAGAATTTGGATTTCATTTTCATGTGTTATAAAATAACATTCTTTTCTTCTTTTTAAAAACTGTGTTAGTCACTCAGTCGTGTCCGACTCTTTGCGACCCCATGGACTACAGCCCACCAGGCTCCTCTGTCCACGGAATTCTCCAGGCAAGAATACTGGAGTGGGTTGCCATTTTCTTCTCCATTTTAAAAACTATTTACAAATTAAGAAAATATAAATAACAGTAGGTATACATTCTACATTTTTCTAAAAACTCCCACGACAACAGCAACAAACCATTTACAAACGTGAAAACCATGCTTATCTGACAGGCCTTCCAAAAATGTTGAGTCAGACTTGGCCCCTTGGGGTATAGCTTGCTGACCTGCAACCTAAAATTACCAAGAAATGTCCAATAGTCAACATGCCTTCTGGTTAATTTCAGGAAATTGAAGGCCATTTGGCTCCAGGTAAGTAAGATAAAGGTATACAGGCAGGGAGTGGCACTTTCTCACGGTAAGTATTTCTTGAGACTGACTCTGGCTGTAATGGGTCTAGAATTGCCGGATTCCCCTTACCCCACCCCGCATTGTGTCCCTCCCATCCCCCCACCCCACTGAACGGGCTGCTTGCTGCAGGATGGTTTTCACCAAGGGCCACAACATGTTTTGAATGAAAAAACACCTGCTTACTATGCGAAGCAGACTCAAAGGCAGAAAGCATAGCAAATGAAGTCTTTCCACCCAAGGAGGCTTTTCCGGTAGTGAAACTGAAGAAGTAGCAGCATGTACTGATGGATCTGTGTTCACATTTGTACTTGAGGGCGCGACGTGGTGAGCATACCTGAGTGCTGTCCGCTGCGAGTGCTGCCCAGGAGAGCCTGCGCCATGGATGTCTCAGGAGTGCCCCCAGAACAACCTGGAATGTCGAAGTCTAGGGTGGTACCTCCTTATTAAAAGAGCTATTTAGGAAGATGCAGAAATAATAGCCTGAACTTAGTGCTTTCACAGCACTCCGGCATCCTTAGCGGCATTGTCATGCTGGTTCTCACGTTTTAAGGCAAAGCAGTGTCTGGAACAGTGTTGGCTGCTCTCAGTCCTACGGCAACCCTCAATGTGCCCACATCCATCTTACAGCCTAAGCAAAGGAGGTTCAGCAGGTCATGGGCTATCAACACAGGTGTGACTCTCAGACCTTATATATTAATGACCATGCCCCACTGTCCTCCTCCCAATTGTTTTGTGAAGCCAAAATTATTTCCACCTTAATGAGCAGAGTCAGAGACACTGAATGACTTGCCCAAACCTCATCAAATTACCAGCTTATGACTTCAAGCCCAATATGGCCACTTCCACTAATATATGGTTAAAACAAAGTGATCAGGAAGGTGAGGATTTTAGGTTTAAAAACAAGAAGACAAAAGCTCTAATATTTATGCTTATGACTTTACTCATTTGCAGAAAGCAGAAAAATCACAAAATTCTAAAGAAGACACAAAAACAAAGTAACAAAAGTAATAGGCTTTTCATTAACATCCTGACAGCCCATCTTTTTAAAAATATTGATATAATTGACATTGAACACTGTATTATATCAGTTTCAGGTGTACACTGTGATGGCCTGATACATGTATATATTGTGAAATGAGTACCACACAAAGTCACATCACCTCACAGAAATGCAAAATTTTTTCCCTTTAAGATCTTCTCTCTTAGCAACTTTCAAATATGCAATACAAGATTGTCTGTAGTCGCCATGCAGTACATGACCTCCCCAAAACTTATTTAGCTCATAATTGGAAGTCTGTACTTTTTGACTGTCTTCATCCACTTCACCTGGGCTTCTCTGGTAGCTCAGTGGTAAAGAATCTGCCTGCTAATGCAGGAGATGCACATTTCAACCCTGGGTCCGGAAGAGCCCCTGGAGAAGGAAATGGCAAGCCACTCCAGTATTCTTGCCTGGAAAATCCCATAGACAGAGGAGCCTAGTGGGCTGTAGTTCATGGGGTTGCAAAGAGTCAAATATGGCTGAGCACCCAAAGACACCCATTTCACCTACCTTCACTTATTTTTCAATTGGATTGTTTTTGTTTTCTATTGAGTTGTATGAGTTCTTCACATATTTGCATGAAAGTGAAAAGTGTAAGTCACTCAGTCGTGTCCAACTCTTTGCGACCCCATGGACTATACAGTCCATGGAGTTCTCTAGGCCATACTGGAGTGGGTAGCCTTTCCCTTCTCTGGGGGATCTTCCCAACCCAGAGATTGAACCCAGGTCTCCCGCATTGCAGGTGGATTCTTTTACCCGCTGAGCCACAAGGGAATGCACACATGCAAAAACGTGGCTGCCCAGTTTTCCCAACACCATTTATTGGCGAGACAGTTTTTTTTCCACTGTGCATTCGTGGCTCCTTTCTCATAAATCAGTTGATCACATATTTGCTTCCCTTGTGGCTTAGCTGGAAATTAACCCACTTGCAATGCGGGAGACCTGAATTTGACCCCTGGGTTGGGAAGATCCCTCGAAGAAGGGAAAGGCTACCCACTCCAGTATTCTGGCCTGGAGAATTCTATGGACTGTATAGTCCGTGGGGCCGCAAAGAGCTGGACACAACTAAGCGACTTTCACTTTCACTTGTGCCTAGTCTGTTAGTCATGTCTGACTCTGTGCAACCCATGGACAGGGCAGGAGCCCTGCCAGGCTCCTCTGTCCATGAGGATTCTCCAGGCAAGAATACTGAAGTGGGTTGCCATGCCGTCCTCCAGGGGATCTTCCCAACCAGGGAACAAACCCAGTCTCTTGCATTGCAGGAAGATTCTTTACTCTCTGAGCCACCAGGGAAGTCAGTTGACCACATATGTGTGGGTTTACTTCTGGGCTCTTACTCTATTCCATGATCTGTGTGTCTACGTGTAGGCCAGTACCATACTGTTTTTATTACTAAGGCTCTGTAAACTGTTTGAAATCAGGAAGTGTGATACCTCTAGCTTTCTTTTTCTTTCTTAAGAAAGAAATCCTTTTGGCTGTTTAGGGTCTTTTGTGGTTCCATAAAATTAAGGATTATTTGTTCTATTTCTGTGAAAAACGGCACTAGAATTTTGTTAGGGATTGCACTGAATCTTTAGATTGTGTTTTATAGCATGAACATTTTAACAATATTATGTCTTCCAATCCATGATCACAGAATATTCTTCCATTTGTTTGTCCTTCAGTTTCCTTCATCAGTGTCTTATAGTTTTCAGTATACAGGTTTTTTACTCCTTGGTTAAATTTATTTCTAGGCATTTTAGTCTTTTTTGATGTGATTGTAAATGGGATTTTTTTTTTCTTTCTGATAGTTGTTATTCATGTACAGAGATGCAACAGATATTTGTGTGTTGATTTTGTATATTTTAACTTTACTGAATTCATTTTTCAGTTCTAACGCTTTTTTGGTGGAGTCTTCAGGGTTTTCTATATATAATACCATGACATCTGCAAATAGAGACAGTTTCACTTCTTCCTGCCTGATTTGGATGTCTTTTATTTCTTCTTCTTGCCTACTGGCTCTGGCAAGGACTTCCAGTACTATGTTGAATAAAAGTGTGGGACAGTGGGCATCCTTGCCTTGTTCTTGATCTTAGAGGAAAGGTCTTCAGGTTGTCATTGTTGAGTACTGTGTTACATGAGTGGAGAGCAGAATAAGAGAATATTGGTAGGTACACACACTGCAGACACACATACACACACATTACATTCATATTTATTTCTCTGTTCATATCTCCTTAACATGTGACTGTCTTTGCAGAAGGAGACCACAGGGCAATGCTGACCCTAGATTTGGGATCCTAGTTCTTTCCTGACTTTTGTTTCTTGGCTTCCCAGGTGGCGCTAGTGGTAAAGAACCCACCTGCCAATGCAGGAGATTCAGATTCGATCCCTGGGTCGGGAAGATCCCCTGGAGAAGGAAATGGCAACCCACTCCAGTATTCTTGCCAGGAAACCCCATGGACAGAAGATCCTAGAGGGGTGCAACTTAGTGACTGAACACATTTGTTGGTTGGTGTTTGAGTCTGCTGGGATGACCACAACAAAATACTCCAGATGGGTGACTTAAACAACAGAATTTTTCTCACAATTGTGGAGGCTAGAACAAGATGTCTACTGAGGTGGTTTCTCCTGAGACCTCTCCTCTGCCTATGTCCTCACATGGTCTTCCCTTGTTCTATGTGTTATGTTCTAAACTCCCTTTCTTATAAGGACACCAGTCATATCAGATTGGGCCTACCTGTAGGACCTCATTTTAATTTAAATACCTCTAAAGCCATGTCTTCATATACAGATACGTTCTGAGGTACTATGGGTTGGATTTAATATATGAATGGGGGTGAGGGCAGAATACAATTTTTGTTGTTGTTTTTTAGTTGCTAAGTCAAGTCCAACTCTTTGTGACTCCATGGACTGTAACCTGCCAGGCTCCTCTGTCCACAGGATTTCCCAGGCAAGAATACTAGAGTGGGTTGTCATTTCCTTCTCCACATGATCTTCCTGACCCGGGGACCTAGACTGCGTCTCCTGCATTGGCAGGCAGATTCTTTATTGCTGAACCACATGGAAACCCAGAATACAATTTATCCCATAACAATTAATTTATCAGAAAAAGGAGCATGCAGTTTGGCAGAGGTCTATATGTTCTAAATCAAGAGAAGTCAGGCTTTAACCAAACAAGCAGTAATAAAGACTTTAAGAAATGAACAAGATCATAATTCCCTTCTTTGCTGGGAAAGCCATTCTCAGGCTTCCTCCAGGGCTGTTTTCTCTACATTATTTGGAATATGGTTATATTCAATTTAGAATTTTAATTTTACTTTTAATGTCCTGAAAAACACCCTTTTAGAATGTGTTGATTATTAAAAATTCATTATTTAAGATGGACCCTCAAACTAAGCATAAACAACTTATGAAATTTCTATTCCTCAAAAACTTTATTCTTTGTTTCACAGCATTGTCAATTCTCTGTTTAAGCAGAAGCTTCACTATCTCTGTTAACCTCTAAGCTAGACTGGAACAGACACAAATTTCTTCCTTCATTTATTTCCACCTCATTTTTTTTTATAAATTTAGTATTCATTGGACCGAAACTTGCCACCAACCTCAAAATCAACCAAAAGTTATTTTTAGAAGGAAAAAAAGTGACTTCATCTTGTAAAGAATTGAAAACTCAGTTTTATGGTTAACCAGAGATGGGGTTCTTTTTCTTCTTGGTCTCTCTTTTCTCCTTCATGTGGCACAATCTTTGAAAAAGACCAGAGAATATTCCCTCCCACTTTGGTTTCAGTGTTCTAACAAGGCAGCTTCTGGGTAGAGGATGTTCTCCAAGGTAGCTGAGCAGGCTGGGCTCCATCACCTTCTAGCTGGGTCATTTGGAGCAGGACTGTCGAGCCGGCATTTCCTCTGCTGTAAAGTGGGGAAAGCTGCCAGCATTGAGGCTCCCAACACGTGGCGGATTCTCAACAATAACTCAGTGCTGCATAAATGGAGAATTAAAAGGAGATAAACTGAGCAAATACTTCAGCACATTGCCAAAAGGATACAAAAACTTCTGCGAAGGTATTTATGAGCTCAGGACAGGTGGCAAGAAAAAGGCAGTAGGAAAACAGGCAAGGTTTATTCTTCCTATTCATAGATAGATAGGAGGAAGGATTGACTGAGTGGTAGAAGAGCCCAAATTAAAAATGAGAGGAACTGCAACCCATTTCCTGTGGACGACCAGCCCACAGCTTTGTATAGATAGATCAGCGTGGCAGATTACACAAGCCATCAACGTCCTTTCCTCGCATTGCATCTTGCTCTTCGGACTGGCATCCAGTCTTCAAATCCAGCTCTTCTTTTGGGAGACATGTTAGCAATCCCCCCTAAATCTCGTGCAAGAGTCACCCTTCCCCTGCCTTTGCAGTAGGAAGCAGTCTGGGAGTGGGGGCGCCCTGTATTCTTCCCAGGGTGTCTCCCCTTCCCTCCTCCATCTGAGCTGTGCTGGAGGCTTCACGGCTCGCAGCCTGGAGATGCTCAGATTTTGACGCTGCATTGGACGCCACAGAGTTTGAAATGCTGAGAACACAATTGTTCCTCTTTCTCTACTGAAACCAAGTCTTCTTTGCATTCCCTGAATTTCCTTGTTTCTCTTCTTCTCTTTCTCTGTTAATAGTATCTACTGAGAATTTTCCAGGAGCCAGGCCCTGCCAAGTCCCTTAGGAGCTGTGTCTCATTTGATCTTTACACCAGTCCCATGAAGCCTTGGTTCTTTCCATTTTAAAACTCAGAACCTGAGGCCCAGGGAGTTCAGTAATGTCCCCAGGCTTGGGTTCTGTCTAAGAGAGCACCCAGCAGCCAACCCCCTGACATGTGACCTCTCAGATGCTGTGGTCAGTGTCACCCTTCCTTCACCCTGCACTCCCGCCTTCCAATGCCAGCCCCTCAGTCCGCAGGGATTCCCTAGAGTAGCTTCACCTTGTTTCTCCCCATCCCTCCTATCAGCAGCAGTGACTCTTTATCCATTAAATGAAGTCACAGCTCTCCTGGCCTTGGCATACAAGCTGCATGCTCCAGTTTCAACCCCCCTGTCCTTTATTATCTAAACTTCCCACAACCCCTCTCCATGGCCGACCCATTTTTCAAAACTTCTTCCCCAGATGTTACACTTCCTATACACACACACAGACACACACACACACATACATCCCTACACTTAGGATGTGTGTCTACATGTACACAAACATGCACACGCATATAACACACCCCACACATCTCTGCATACCCACACTCCTCCATAAAAGCACACACAGACGTGCTTACACACAACACTCTCTGACACACAGCCCCCTGAGCACAAACACACATCCCTACACACAAATTTCTTTACATATGCTCACACCTTTCACACATACATCTGTATATATACACACCCCCATACACACATCCCTGCTGCTGCTATATATACACACCCCCATACACACATCCCTACACACCTATAAATACCATTTCTCTACACATGTCCCTAAATACATACTCTACATACACAAACACACACACACACACACACACACACACACACACACACACAGAGTCTGCATTATCATACAGACATCGCACACAGGCACAACCAGGCTGGTATCTGAACATGAATGAAAAAATTAGGGCATTTTATCATTTCACAATTCCAATGAGGGGACTGAGGGAAATTTTCTTTCCTTGTTAATTTTTTTAATGAAGTATAGATGATTTACAATGTTGTATTAAGTTCTGTGTACAGCAAAGTGACTCAGTTAGACACGTATATACATTCTTTTTTACATTCCTTTCCATTATGGTTTATCCATAATGGATATTGAATATAGTTGCATGTGCTCTACAGTAGGACCTTATTAGTTTTGTTTTTTTAAATAATGTGATTTGACAATGAATGTACACCAAAGAGAAAGGTCTGGGCTTCCCAGGTGGCTTAGTAGTAAAGAATCTGTCTGCCAATGCACAAGACACAGGAGACACAGATTCAGTCCCTGGGTTGGGAAGACCCCCTGGAGGAGGGCATGGCAGCCCACTCCAGTATTCTTGCCTGGGAAATCCCATGGACAGAGGAGCCCGGCAGGCTACAGTCCATGGGATCACTAAGAGGCAGACCTGACTGAGCAACTGAACACAGCAGCAGCAGGAGAAAGGTCAGTTAGGGAAACGTAAGCAAGCAGTCTTCAGGAAAGACCTCCATCTTCGCCTAACTTGCTGAAGGTTATTAGTAATGCTTCTTCCTCCTGACCTTAGACTTGGTTGTGACTTTTGGCTCCACAGCCACCAAGAGGCAAGCCCAGCTTTTCAGGTAGCACTTTCCACAGTATCTCTCCTTCTAACATTCTCTATAATTGACTTAGATTTTTACTCTTCATCTACCTCCATTGTAATCCCAGTCCCAGAATGCAGAGCTCTTTATTGTATGTGTTCACCAGTCTTCCCAGTGCCTGATACAATGCCTGGCCCATAGCTGCCACTTGGTAAATATTCGTTAGATACACGAATAAAAGCTTTTCTTCCCGGAAAGAAGGAATTCTATAACATTTCTTATGGAGACGTCTCTGTTCAGAGGAGACATTTTTGATAACTTGAATTAGGTCGTATGAAAGACTGCAAATTTTTAAAAAAGGAGGGAAAAGACACCTTTATATTTCTTCTTTTTGTGTGTTACAGCTTTTCTTTCTAAAGAATTATGAAACTGAAAGCAGGGAATTCGTTTTGCTTCATCATAATGAAAGAGTGTTGCCATCACTTTTTAATGGGAAGCTGTTATTATCATCATTATTATTAGGTTACTGGTGAACTTTTGCAGTACGTCACTTCTTGTTGTTGTTGTTGTTTTTTAATTTTCCTTTTGCAATACATCACTTTTGTATGGCTCAAGGGGTAAAAAAGTCTTTTCAGTTCAGCTGCAGTAGCTTTGCAAAACGTTGGTAAACATAGAGATTCAATCAAGAGATATCTTAGTATCAACAATTTAAGAAGAAGGAAGTGCCAGAGCTTTCGAGAGTTCAGAGAGAATGCTCAACTTGACACTGGTGTGCTTTCTGAGCTATCATCAGTGTCTACAGTTAAAGTTTTTTCACTTTAAAAAGAATGACAGCAGATACCTTCACATCCTCGGATCTAAGTGTTTCACATTTACAAGGAGTAAAGTACCACGTACAATAAAACCATTTCCGATGTGTCAAGTTTTATAGTGACTCATGCGTCTGTCTAACCAGATAAATGTAACAGGACATCCTGTAGTTGCTGAGCAGTTTTTCCAATGCTTCTAAGTTTTAATTCTTTCCCTCTCCCTTCTCTCTCTCATTCCCTCTCGATTCTCATGAGATGTAAAGGCAACCACATTTTAACCGATGTATGTTAGCTGCTCAGTCATGTCCGACTCCACAACCCCATAGACTGTAGTCCACCAGGCTCCTCTGTCTATGGAATTCTCCAGGCAAGAATACTAGAGTGGATAGCCATTCCCGTTTCCATGGGATCTTCCTGACCCAGGAATCAAACATGCATCTTCTGTATTGCAGGCAGACTCTTTACTGTCTGGGCCACCAGGAGAGTTCCTTTAACCCAATACTGAAACATAATTGTTGTCACAATTGCATGCAAAAAACAGAAAATGTTACAGATACTATTGGATGAGGACAGATCTGATCATATCCCTGCAAAATGCATTTTCATTTGGGGCACAAATCCCTTTTATGTTGATTTTTACTCCATCATGCTCTCCTCTCCCCTCACTCCCACTCTTGTCAGGTGCTTGGTTTTGGCTGTTATTTTCCTCTTCTACTAGGATGTAAGGAACATCTCTGAAAGGCTGAAGGATGTATAATTTTGTTTTGGTGACACACTGCCTTCTACAGAGTTCCCAAACCTACTTTGAAATGATTTTGTATTTCTTCCAGTGGAACAGAGAGAGAATGACCCAATCAAGTAGGCAGCAGCAGAGTGGGCCCCCAGTTAAAATAGTCAAGGACTCATGAGAGGAGGACAAAAAGCACCTAATATGTAGAAAAAGGATGAACAATGAAGACACTAATCCAATTATTATTTAGGTTTTACTTGAAGAACAAAACATGTTGTTTCCTCAGCTAATAACAATGACTGACCCTTAGTAAACATTAACAAATTAAACTGTATTTAGTTTTTCACAAATGTCATTCAATTTCTTAAGCATTGTATTTCACCAAGAAATTATAGTTCATCTCAAGTTATAACAGAACTCAAGTTACAGTGCACAGGGTAAGCATGTAATGAGTCGAACTTGATCCAACATTTAATTGTTGGTATTAATATATTTACACTAAGGTATTACATGGTTTCAATAATTATTCTTTCCTGCCCTTTACTGGCTGTGTGACATTGGGCAAGTTACTTAGCATCTCTGAGCTTTGCTTTCCTCACCTGTGACCTAGGGATTCATAGTCCCAATGGCAAATCTCTGTTGTTCTGCTTAGCACAGAATGAAAATGAAGGGAGTGTGAGGTGGCAGAAGGACCATAAGTGCTGAAGTGAAAAAGCCCAGGTTCTGTCCTGGAAACACTGATTTTTTATACTAGTCTAGTGAAGGAACTGGCAACCCATTCCAGTATGCTTGCCTAGAGAATCCCCATGGACAGTGGAGCCTGGCAGGCTATAGTCCATGGGGTCACAAGAGTCGGACATGACTTAGTAACTGAACCGCCACTACCACCAGTGTTAGACATGAGTTTCTCTTTTCTCCCCCACCATCTACTTGTATTGAGACGAAACAAACAGCAGCCTGTGACGCCCCCTGGGCCCTCCAGGCCATTGACATCAGCTCCTATATTTCCTTTCCTGGCTCTCTGATCCTTTTCTGTGGCATTAAACTGAAAAATAGCAATAAAACTATAGATTTTTACTGGGGAGAGAAAATAAGTAGTGTTATTATCATATATAGATGACTTCAACCTGTGTTTCCCAAAATAGAGCATAGTTTTACAAATATGAAGCATATATTAAAAACAGTTGATATCCAAGAGCTTTTATGTGGAAAATATTAGGCACATACAGAAGTGGTTCAATAACACGATAGCTGTCATTTCCATTTTATCATTAATCCTACAGCTTTTGTATTAACCAACTCAGCATCATATATGCTGGCTGGGCCACTGTTTCTTGATCAGAGCATTGTAAGGCACGCAAGATGGATAAATTGATGGAAAAGCTGGAAACAGAATCCAATTTCAGAAAATTCAACGCACCTTTGAATTCTCCTACTTCTCAACAGGGGGGCTCTGCCATGGCCATTTTGGACTTAAAACCTGCTGTCTGACAAGACCAGCTGAGGGGTGGGGAAAGAAGGTGATGCTATTTTCTGATTCCTATTTCCAAGCTTATGTCACATGTGTGTTATAATACAGGCCTACATACACATATACATATATGTGTACAACTACAGCTTCTTTGGGCTTCCCTGGTGGTGTAGGGAATCCACCTGCAATGGTGGAGACTTGGGTTCAGTCCCTGGGTTGGAAAGATTCCCTGAAGAAGGAAATGATAACCCAGTCCAGTATTCTTGCCTGGAAAGTCCCGTGGACAGAGGAGCCTGGCAGACTACAGTCCATGGGGTCATGAAAGAGTTGGACATGATTTAGCAACTAAACAATAACAATGGCCTCTTTAACTTCATTTCATGATTTGTCCTAAAATTGACATTTTTTTTCTCAATCTGTCTGTAGTGTAATGCATTTGATTCAGCTTAATTAGTTCTCAATCATTTCTTGAGCTTTTTTTTTTTTTTTTTGGAGCATGTTTAGGGTTGAAATCCAAGTGCTGCCAAAGAAATAAGTCAAAATGAACAATGACCTCTCATGACCATTTTCACTCTACCAGACTGTGCTGTGTACATCAGCAATAGTCTAAACCTTCAGGTTCAGATCGCAAAAGGTCCATGGTAAAGGCACCTTAGGAGATTTAGTGCTGGTTTTTCTAGTCATTGTAAGGTTTTCTTTCTTCCCATTTCACAGAAACATCTAGTTGGGTGGGTTTATAAACCTTCATGATAGCTGGTGAGATTTAGGTTCTTAATATGAACAATGTTCTTACCACTTCTTTTGTATGTAGATGCTCCTGAAATTATTTTGCTTGTTGAAACAAAAAGCTACTTCTGATTCAGTTCAGTTCAGTTCAGTTCAGTTACTCAGTTGTGTCCGACTCTTTGCGACCCCATGAACCACAGCACGCCAGGCCTCCCTGTCCATAAACCATAGCCTTGACTAGATGGACCTTTGTTGGCAAAGTGATGTCTCTGCTTTTTAATATACTGTCTAGGTTGGTCATAACTTTCCTTCCAAGGAGCAAACGGCTTTTAATTTCATGGCTGCAATCACCATCTGCAGTGATTTTGGAGCCCAGAAAAATAAATTCAGCCACTGTTTCCACTGTTTCCCCATCTATTTGCCATGGAGTGATGGGACCAGATGCCATGATCTTAGTTTTCTGAATGTTGAGCTTTAAGCCAACTTTTTCACTTTCTTCTTTCACTTTCATCAAGAGGCTCTTTAGTTCTTCTTTACCTTCTGCCATAAGGGTGGTATCATCTGGATATCTGAGGTTATTGATATTTCTCCCAGCAATCTTGATTCCAGCCTGTGATTCCTTCAGCCCAGCATTTCTCATGATGTACTCTGCATATAAGTTAAATAATCAGTGTGACAATATACAGCCTTGATGTACTCCTTTTCCTATTTGGAAACAGTCTGTTGTTCCATGTCCAGTTCTAACTGTTGCTTCCTGACCTGTATACAGGTTTCTCAAGAGGCAGGTCAGGTGATCTGGTATTCCCATCTCTTTCAGAATTTTCCACAGTTTATTGTGATCCACACAGTCAAAGGCTTTGGCATAGTCACTGAGGCAGAAATAGATGTTTTTCTGGAACTCTCTTGCCTTTTCAATGATCCAGTGGATGTTGGCAATTTGATCTCTAGTTCCTCTGCCTTTTCTAAAACCAGCTTGAACATCTGGACATTCACGGTTCACATATTGTTGGAGCCTGGCTTGGAAAATTTCGAGCATTACTTTACCAGCATGTGAGATGAGTGCAATTGTGCAGTAGTTTGAGCATTCTTTGTCATTACCTTTCTTTGGGATTGAAATGAAAACTGACCTTTTCCATCCTGTGGTCACTGCTTAGTTTTCCAAATTTGCTGACATATTGAGTGCAGCACTTTTATAGCGTCATCTTCTAGAATTTGAAATAGCTCAACTAAGTAAAAATACTGCTTTATTCTGCTCAATTAACTGCTCCAGGTCTTAATAAATTATTTTCTTGGATAAAATGCTCTGAATTGGCAATGAAAGTCCTCACAGAAAGTCTTGCTGTCAGAAGCACACCTGGATGTCACTGTAGATGCCACACAGACCAAACCCTAAGTTTAAAGATCAGGAGACCCAGGTGTCATAGCTCACGATTGGTGGAGCTAAGGCTGGAACCAAGCTCCTACCATTTCTACATAATGTTCTTTCTGCCAAAGAAAGGTTATTTTTTATTGCCAGCTGACATCCCAGAGAGTCTTTTTGATGCATAAAAGCATAACATTTTTGGTTTATAAAATTAATTTTTAAAAAATTGTATGGAAATATAGTTGATTTGTAATGTTGTGTTAATTTCTGCTGTATAGTTCAGTGACCCCTATATGTGTGTGTGTATTCTTTTTCGTATTCTTTTCCATTACAATTTATCACAAGATATTGTGATACAAAATTAACTTTCAAGGACTTTCCTGGTGGTCCAGTGACTAAAACTCCACGCTCCTAATGCTGGGGGTGCAGGTTTGATCACTGGTCAGGGAACTAGATTCCACATGCTGCCATTAAAAGATCCTATTTGCCACAAGTAAGACCGGGTACAGCCAAATAAAGAAAGAAATATTTGAAAAAATTAAAATTAATTTTTGATACATTGAAAAATCCATTCATCTAACAAACATGCACTGAGCATCTTCACATGCCTGGCACAGTGCAGTGAAAGTGATCAGGACACCATCTTCAACGTAAAACCCCTCAGGACCCTCCTGGCCCTTCCTGGGGATATGGCCATGTGCCGTGTGCATCTGTAGGATGATGAGGGTCTTTATTGAAGGGTGGCATGGGCACAAGTGGGATAAGGCCTGGTTCTGGCTCAGAAGCCCTGAGTGGACCTCAGCTCCCCTCTCACTAGTCCCGTGACTGTGAGCAAGTCTCTTCCTTTCTCCATGTCACCTTTTTCTCATTTGTAGCATGAGGGGCTCATCGACCGTAAGACAGGATGAACCGCAAGCATGTGGCCAACACGCCTGTGAGATTTATACACATGGTGCATGTAAGTGAGCACCCGGCTCCTAGAACAGTCTACTGCTGCTAAGTCGCTTCAGTTGTGTCCAACTCTGTAGGACCCCATAGACAGCAGTCCACCAGGCTCCTCTGTCCCTGGGATTCTCCAGCCAAGAATACTGGAGTGGGTTGCCATTTTGTTCTCCAACGCATGCATGCATGCTAAGTTGCTTCAGTCGTGTCCGACTCTATGCAACCCTATGGACAGCAGCCTACCAGGCTCCTCTGTCCACAGGATTCACTAGGCAAGAATACTGGAATGGGTTGCCATTTCCTTCTCCAGGAACAGACTGGGGACTCATGAACTATATTACTTGCTTAGGGCTGTGGTAACAGAGGACCACAAACTGCTGGCTTAGACAACAGAACTTGATGGTCTCGAAGTTGTGGAGACCAGACATCCAAGATCAGGGTGTTGATAGGGCTGGGTCCCTCCGAAAGGCCATGAGGAAGAATGCTCTGCCTGCCTCTCTCCCAGCTTCTAATAGTTTCCTAGCAATGTCAGGCCATTCCTTCGCTGGTAGATGCATCACTCTGACCTGTGCCTTCATCTTTATAGGCCTTTACCTGAGTGCAAGCAGGTCTTCCTGAGTCCAGATTTTCCTCTTTCGTAGCAAACAGTCAGGTGGAATTGCATTCTGCCCTTATAACCTCTCTTGACTTGATTACCTGCAAAGGCTTCATTTTCAAATAACACTGCATTTGCAGATACTAGAGATCAGGACTTCAGTATCTTTTTACTATTATTATTGGCTGTGCTGGGTCTTTGTTGTTGCATGCAGACTTACTCTAGTTGTGGGGAGCGGAAGCTACTCTCTTGTTTGCTTGTGGTGGGTGGACTTCTCATTGCAGTGGCTTCTCCTGTTGTGGAGCACAGGCTCTAGGACATGAGCTCAGTAGTTGTGGCACACAGGCTTAGTTGTCCCTCAGCGTGTGGAATCTTCCTGGACCAGGGATTGAACCCACGTCCCCTGCATTGGCAGGCAGACTCTTAACCACTGGACAACCAGGGAAGTCTGGGACATCAGTCTCTTTGGGGGAAAGAATTCAACCCATAAGGACTACTGGTGGGTCTGCTCAATGAACCAAGACTGAACATCACCTCTCTGGGCTCCCTCAATGTGGTGACAGCCTCTTTGCACACTCACGTTTCATTTGGCAAACTTACTGAGTCCCTGCAGCTACTCTGCTCTGAGCTTGGAGTTGAGAATAACATCAACCGCCCTTCCCCCCCCAAAAAAACAGAGAGAGACACAACCTGGATCCCCCTTGAGTCCACCATCTGGCACAGGAGTGCCATATAGATAAATAACAGCATTAGAATAAAGATGGAAAGTGACAAGTGTCAACCAGAGCTAGAGGTAACTTTCTGCAGGATTTCAAAGGAGAAAGAGAGGCAGTGAATCTAAAGAAGACTTCCTGGAGGAGGTGGCACTTGAACTGGCCCTTGAAGGATGGGTAGGAGCTGACCATGGGAAGATGGAGGGAAAGGGAAAGTGTGAACACAAAGACAGAAAGGTATATGTTGGTGCAGCCTACACCACACAGGAACACCTCCGAATCCGAAGTCCTCAAAGCATTCGCTGGGTTTCTGTTCCTCCTTCTACCACCACCCCCACCACATTGCCCCAGGCCATCATGACTTTCTGCAGAGATTAGGAAAACTGGTCACTTACTGCCTTCACAGGACTTGTGTGAGGTACATGTGACTTAGTTTATAGATGGACAAAGAGTCACATTAAGTCCAGTTTACCCAGTAATCGCTGAGGAGCCTCTTCTGATCCTAGGGTCATGAAAATGAGCAATTCAGGTTCAAAATCATAATCGTTCTGTTGAAACTCTTCCAGGGGATGGAATTAAGTTCTAACTTCACTCATGTGACATTTTTCCTTTTGTAACTTTAAATCCTACTACCTATAAGCAGATCTGAAGAATCCCTCAGTAAAAACCAGTTAGCTCATGTGCTGGTGGTGATTTAGTAACTAAGTCGTGTCCGACTCTTGGAACCCCACAGACTGTAGCTCACCAGGCTCCTCTGTTCATGGGATTCTCCAGGCAAGAATACGTGGGAGGGTTGCCATTCCCTTCTCCAGGGCATCTTCCCGACCTAGGAATCAAACCACTGTCTCCTGCACTGCAGGCAAATTCTCTACCATCTGAGCTGCCAGAGGAGCCAGATAGCTCATAGGACAGCTGTATTTTTAGGATGGCGGTGATCTCGAAGCTTAACAATAACTAATCGAAGTAAACAGGACTTCCGAGGAACAGACACACATAAACTATTTAGATCGACAAAAAGATACACCCAGAATCCAAGAAAAACATAAACCCACCCTGGTGTGAATCCACCTTTAGAGGGCAGTTGAGATTTTACTGAGTGACTTGGAGAAATACTCTGCATTCCCTGGACTTTTTCTGGAAGTGGAGGTAAGGAAAGGAATATGATAACGAAGGAGCCATAGGGCTCTCCCCTAACACTGGCGCTGAGACCAGCCCGTGGGACTCATATTAACACACATCACATAAAGTTAGAATCCAGAGAGTCCTATGAAACACTTCTCTCCTTACAGCAAACGTGGCCGTGTGTGTAAAAATATGATTGGTAGTAGCCAAATCATATTATCAGGCTGACTCTGCAGAGATCTGGGGGAATTCAGTTGCTGCCTTCTACTAGGGCAAACAACAGAAGCTGAATTCATTCGAGGCTGAGATCATTCAAAGGCAGTGTAGACAGAAACATCTAAGATGGTCATCAAACTGAAGACACACATCTGTGCATAAAAATGATATAACATTAAGAATTTACTGCATAGCACAGGGAATTTTGCTCAATACTTTGTAATGACCAATAAGGAAATAGAGTCTAAAAAAGAGTGGATATATATGTGTGTGTGTGTGTGTGTGTGTGTGTGTGTGTGTGTGTGTGTATATAGGATTCCCTGGTGGTTCAGTCAGTAAAGAATCTGCCTGCAATGCAGGACACCTGGGTTCAATCCCTGGGTTGAGAAGGTCCTCTGGAGAAGGAAATGGAAACCCTTTCCAGTGTTCTTGCCTGTAAAATCCCATGGACAGAGGAGCCTGGCAGGCTACAGTCCATGGGGTCATAGTCAGACATGACTTAGCTACTAAACAACCACCACCACCATATGTATATGTATAACTGACTCACTTTGTTGTATAGCAAAAACTAACAGAACACTGTAAATCAACCATACTCCAATAAAAAAATTAATTTAAAAAGTGATATAACTCTGGCCAATGCAGATCAAAAAGATGAGAAAAGTCATCAACTTCTCACAGACATCCTCATGTGGCCGTGTCTTCACCTGACACTCTTTTTCTAGGTCAAATTCAAAGTGCTGTCTTATTTCTCACTCCTGGAAAGAAACACAGGCTGACTGAAGGGGTCATTGGGTGAGTGAGGGGTGCCGGCTTGAGCCACACCCTGAAGGGCCCCTGACAGTTCATCGTGAAAGGTCACAATGCACAATTCTGTTGACACAGAGTGACAGGAAGCTCTCGGAAGGAGGTGGGCTTGTTTCATGCAGGGCAGACATCCCAGTGTAGCCTGTTCATGTTTAACTACTTTTCCGTCGTGTCTGTGAGAGATGCCAGGGCCTCAGACATCACCGTCGCCATCACCGAGCAGCAGGGAGGGTCTCCCCCAACAGGAGCACCTCTCTGCACACTTGTCACCTGGGTTCATGGGGTGGGACACATACCAGAGCCCGTTCCTGGAGTTCCCACATGGAGCCTTGAGACAGGGTGCAACTGGAGATCCCTAACCCAGTGTAACCAGGAACGCTTCCCCACAGAACAATTGAAGGAGACCTTCGAGAAGGTGGAGTAGAAAGCATAACAGGAGAGCCCGGCAGCACTGCAGAAGAGCTCAGGCTGGTCCAATCCCGGGCACCATCCCAGCCCAGCTGCTGCAGCGGGACTCCTGCTCAGCTCTGACCACGGAGTTGGCTGGCCGTGCCCCCCATCCACTGTCCCCCTTTGTTAAACAATTTATTTGTTGCTGTGACCATTACAGGTGACCAGTGGAGCTGCATTTTCCGGCAGGAATTGCGTTGCACAGTCGGTCTCAAGATTAAGGTCTGCACGATGCTCCCCTGGACGCCCGGAGCAGCAGACCTCGTTTGTTCCAGGGGGAGGTCTCTTTCTGCAGCCCTTTCCCCACAGCGCCTCCCTTAGGGTCCAGCCCTGCTTCCTGCACTGCACTGGCTTACCCCCCACAAAGCCCACCTTCCTTCACGGTGACCTGGGCACCGCATGACCCTTTGTCCCTCCAACTCCATCCAAACTGCCGGAATCTTAATGTTGACCAGCCTTAAGAAAGTCTCTCTGGTTAGACAACATCATGAAACTGCTAGGAAAATTAAGTGGTTCTATGCCCTTCTGTCTGATCCTTGCCATCTGTTTTTCCAAATTCTTCCCATCTCCTTTAACTGACACATCCAGTTTCAGAAAGTTCTTTTAGTTCAAAAATCATGGGATAGAGCATTTGGCAACCATCACAGTGACCATCGACTCAGGTAAGAATCATCAAGGGATGCTGTCTGGGGGAAAGTCTGATGAAGAATAGGAACCTTTCAGTGGATAGAGAGTACAAAGATGGCTAAACACGGACAAAGAATCTGGCAGAAGACACCTGGTGAGACTTTGTGCTCTCTTTGGAACTTTTCTCTACGTCTGAAATCAGGAAAAGCTAAATACCCGAGTTCCTAGACACCAGAGCACTCAGAAATTGGGTTTTGCACCCCCAAACATGAGATCAGGGCAGATTCTAGGGTCCTGAGACCTACTTAATTTGAGTGTCTGGGCATCCTTGCTGACGACCAGAAGGTAGGAAGGAGGGGGAGGTGGCAATGTGACCCCCTCCTCAGAGAAATGAAGTCAGAAGCAATTAGCTTTCGGGTTTTTCCTGGTAGATTGCAAGAACCCCCAACCTGACTACTGGAGACAATTTCTTTCTTTAAAAAATTATTTTATTAAAGTATGAAAGTGAAAGTGTTAGTTGCTTGATCATGTCTGACTCTGTGACCCCTGGACTGTAGCCTGCCAAGCTCCTAGTGGATTAACAATATTGTGCTAGTTTCTGGTGTATAGCAAAGTGATTCAGTTATACATATATATAACAATTTGCATCAGCTAACCCTAAATTCCCAATTCGTCCCTTCCCCATGCCCTTCTTGGCAACCACAAGTCTGTTCTCTATATCTGTGAGTCTGTTTCTGCTTCGTAAAGTTCATTTGTATCTTATTTTAGATTCCACACATAAGTGATACCACATGATATTTGTCTTTGTCTGTCCAACTTCACTTAGTATGATCATCTCTAGGTCTATCCATGTTGCTGTAAATGACATTGTTTCGTTCTTTTTATGGCTGAATAGTATTTCAAGGAGAGAATTTCTTAGACATAGTTAGTATTATTGGTCTCATTACCATGTAGAACAATCTTGCATATCACTGAGCAACAAATTAACTTTGTTGTAAATTTGATAAGGTTCCAATCCTAGTTATTGGTGTTACTATTACTGTTTGGCTCAGTTTTAATAGTTTCTCATTCAGGTAGCTTAGATCTTCCTTTATAAATGTAAAGGAACTCAGCCTCGATTTCTCTCTTTGCTTCCAGGCCTGCTGTGCTGTGTCTGAGGTGTCTCAGGCTGAGAAGCCTGAACTTCATAGGCAGCCTTCTTATATAAGGGTCTGAGTTGAGCTTTGTTATCAGTCCAAGTTCAATTCCAGCGCATGCAATTCCAGGGTTCAATTCCAGCACATGTAACCTCAGCAAGGTGAATTTGGAAACACCCTGGTGGGACATTGAGGTAAATGAATGTACTTTTAATTTGTACCATTTAATTAAAGTACTATTTAATTAATTCTGTTTTCTTTTTTTGGCCTCACTGCACAGCATACAGGATCCTAGTTCCCTGACCAGAGACTGAACCCGTGCCCCCTGAAATAGAAGCATGGACTGCCAGGGAATTCTCTGAATGAATGCACTTTAGCTGAAGTTCAAGTAAAACGCTTAAGGCACACTTACATCACTTTTATGATTTCCTCACTTCAAACAACTTGTTTGATTCATCAGTGCTAAATGCATCAGATGAAAGGCCTCCCAGTGTGTTTTGCTAGAAACACTGGTGAGAAGCAGAAACCCATCTGTTTTGCACGTTTGCCCCATATTCTCCCAGAACAATTGGCTGGGGGTCTTTCCCAGTGGCTCCCCAACATGGCTATTCACTGGGACAATCTGATGATTTGGGTCCCCTCCAGACTTCCCTTTAAAGACCTGGGAAGGGAATTCCGTCCAGTGGTTAGGGCTTTGCAATTCCATTGCAGGGGGCTCGGGTTCGACTTATGGTCAGGAAATTAAAATCCTGCATGCTATGCATGGCAGCCAAAAACAAACAAATAAAGTAATAAAATTTTTAAAAATAAATGCAGACCAGGGACTGGTGATTTTCAGGTGCCACTCAGTTGAGCACAACTGACCTGCATTATTGCTCAGGTCCATGGCTATGTCTGCAAGAGTCAGATGGAGAGTCTTAGCCTCTACTCTGTCCCTCCAGGCAAAGCCAACCCGGGGGGCTCCACAGATAATCCTAGAGGTGCGCTGAGGAGCCTGAACCCCTGGAGGGCAGCTCCCAGAGAGGAGCAGGGGCACCGGAGAAAGTGCACCCTGTAACAGTGGTGAGTATTGCATACTGTACCTTTTCTGGATGAATAGAGAGGAATTTAGCCAGGACACTTGGGTGTGCAGAGTGAGAAGCGGGTGAGCTTGAGGAAGGACATTTTAGGGGCAGGAGATTAACAAAAAGTGATTATTAAGAGATTATATTATATCATGTGTGTGAAACTTTTGAAAACTGTAAAGCACTGTAGAATTTAAAGAATCACTCAATAAAAATAAAATTCAGTCAGTTCAGTTCAGTTCAGTTGCTCAGTCGTGTCCGACTCTTTGCGACCCCATGAACTGCAGCGTGCCAGGCCTCCCTCTCCATCACCAACTCGCAGAGTTTGCTCAAGCTCATGTCAATTGAGTCGGTGATGCCATCCAACCATCTCATCCTCTGTCATCCCCTTCTCCTCCTGCCTTCAATCTTTCCCAGACTCAGGGTCTTTTCAAATCAGTCAGTTCTTCACATCAGGTGGCCAAAATATTGGAGTTTCAGCTTCAGCGTTAGTCCTTCCAATAAATATTCAGGACTGATTTCCTTTAGGATGGACTGGTTGGATCTCTTTGCAGTCCAAGGGACTCTCAAGAGACTTCTCCAACACCACAGTTCAAAAGCATCAATTCTTCTGCACTCAGCTTTTAATTGAAAATAAATAAATAACCCTTCTGGGGATCTCTTTTGGAGATCTTTACTTTTATCACCAAAAAAAAAAGCAAAAGAAGAAGAAATGGTAGGGCTTGATGCAAGCCTAGCTCTGCCTGATGGTTTCATTTTTTAAGTACCCAGAACAAGGATCAAACCCTGTGCCCCCTGCATTTGGAGCACAGTCTTGACAACTGGACCTTCCCTGATGATGTTTTGTTTCTTACTTCAAGAGCCCTTTTACCAAAAATACAAAAACTGGCAAGACCTTCTAGACGGATTAACCAACACCAAACACTCTGTGTGCTGTTCTTATCTGCCAGATGCCTTTAGCCAGGATCTCAAGGACTCATTGGTAATAGCAAATATTTTAAATTAAAGCCAAGATATTTGAAAGGTTGTTCTAAAGAAAAGTCCAGGAAATGGGCTCTCACATAGTGAATTACTCAGTAGGATCCAAGCTAGTCAACACTTTCCAGCAGGTCATCCAATCTTTCCTCTTCAGCAAGAAACTGACTACATACCAGTGATCATCATCAGTAGAAACCACACTACTTACTGCTGTTGTTTAAGGCGGTAGTTTGCAGACCTTTGTCCTCTGGTACCAGTAATAAGTGACTACTCCATGGGTTATGTTACAAGATGGTAGACTTGATCCCAGGACTGTGGTTGCAGACTCCGGTGGGGCCAGCCTCCTAAGAACATTGTTAATAAAAGGTTATTGGTCTGACAAGCTTAGTCTTGTCAAACCAATGCCCTATGCAGGTGTCTGCTATTGGCACAAACTCTAAAATCTACTACAGGGGACTAATTATTTCATTGTAAATTCTGAGCTGCAGTGCAATGCTGGGATTCCAGGGAGCAGGAATCTTGCTTAGAACGCGTGGGTATCCACAGGGCGGGACACTGATTCTCTACCCTGGGTTTGTAAGTGGTATTGACTCAGTTGGACCATTAGCTTGAAGATGGTCTTGTTTCAACAAACACTGGTCAGGTATGTGCAGCACGCAAGGATGCAGAGATGGTAGGAGGGAAAGATTAGGGCGATCATGACCGTGTGCAAGGCGCAGTGCCCTTTATAACCTCCCAGCAGCCCTGTCTCCATTTTTCCAGGAGGAAATGGAAGTCTTAAGGAACCGGTAACTGCCAGACCATCTAATGCCACGGCCACCTCCACCCCCATCAGTACGCCTCTAGGTACACCCTTAAGGAGAGACTCTACGGGTTAAGAACTAAAGGAGACCAGGAGCATCCTCTTTCCAGAGGACTCCAAATGTTGGGGGACCCGAGCGCCCCCTCTTCTGCCAGGAGCACCCCTCTTCCTAACACTGGGGAGTAGGCTGAAGGGAAGGAACGGAGTCTCGAGGGGCTCCTTCGCTGTGCAGGACGCCAGCTGCCGGGCGAGCTCCTGGAAGACCCTTCAGTCCGTCTGCAGGCTCCCGGGCTCTGCGCACCGGGACGCAAGTCTGTGCCTTCGAAGCGCTGCGCGACGGCCACGCCAGCGCCCCAAACCTTGGGCAGGGGCCAAACGGTCACTTCCCCGCCCTCCAGGCGCGGTATGCAAATCCGAGCACCAGGAAGTAGCTGGGACCTCCCGGCCGAGCTCGGCGACTGCCAGTTCCTCCGCCACTGCTCCGGGCCGCCGCCGCCGCTCGCTCCGGGCCGTGGCGCCTCCGGGCCGGTCGCCCTGCAGCCTCCAGCCCGCGGCAGGCGGGGCGGCCGCGCCACCCGGGCCCCCGCCCGCACCCCACACCTCGCGCGCCTCCGCCCCGTCCTGCCCCGCCGGGCCGCCCCGTCGCGGCCCCAGCTCGGACCCCCGGCCACCGTGGAGCGCCGCCGCCGCCCCGCGACTCACACACGGAACTGGTGAGTCCCAGGCGGGACCCGGGAGGGGTCGGGGGGGGGGGTGCAGCGCGGGAGTGGGGAGCGCGCGGCGGGGCGGTGAGTACGCTCGGATGCCTTCCGCCCGCGGAGACTCGGCCCCGGGAGCGCGATCGCGGGGGCAGGCGGCTCCGCAGGTGTCTCGGTGCTCGGGCGCAGGGGAGGGGCGGGCGCACCGCGGGGCCCTCCGGCGCTGCCCCTAGGGCGGATGCTGTCCCCGCGCGGGCGGGGAAGCCCGTCTCCACGCAGAGCGCGCTCGCGGCGGGGATCCCCGGGGGGACCCCAGGCCTGCACAGTCGGGTCTCCCCTCCGGATCCCGGGGCCCCTCCGCGAACTGCGGGCATCTGCCCTTCTCGTGGCCCGGGCGGAGCTTGACGTCCGGGCGCTGCGGCGGAGGCGGTGCGCACCCTCCCGCCGAGCCCGGCGCCTCCCGGCCTGCGGAGCCGCAGCCCCGAGCCCCCTGCGGCCGAGAGGAAGCGAGAGTTATTTTAAGAATTCAGGGGTTGCCTTTCCTTCGCCTTGGGGGAAGGGTGTGAGCGTCAGTTCCCACTTTCCTGCGTTATCTCGGCCACTGTGGTGTCTTCGAGATGCTGAGCATTTATGTTTCATCTAATAGCAAGCGTGATCGTGGGGTGTGTGTCTATGTGTGTGTCTGTCTGTTTGAATTACCCCAAATCCACCCAACTTTGTCATCTCAGAAACTCGAGTTGAACCCAGGCTTCTCAGTTTCCTAGCTAAGTGTGAACTGAGGCCCGTTACTGAAATTCTCGGTTAGGGTTTCCTTGTCTACCTTCTGAGCTATTTGTTGCATGTAAAGCTCCAAGCACATACTAGGCATTCCATAAAAGGTGCTGTTATTATTGCAAATAATTTTGTCCATAACAACGAGGCTCCCTGGTTCTTTGCAGTTTGATGATTTTAAACCTAAGACGGCTTATCCAATTTAGCCACTTGACCTTACTGATACACTGCATAATAAATACACCAGTGATTTACTGTCCCAAAGCAGGGCCGGAGTCTGGCCCAGGCTAAGAACAAGGCAATGAGGAGGTTTGACTTACTTTTGATTTTTTGGCTACCCCCAGCTGTCTGTAGGGTTCAGAAGGGCTGGGGTGGGTGTGGGGGGTGGGTCTCTCTCTCCAGCACCTTCTAAAGCAGGGTGGAGGGAAATAGGCACTTACTGAGTCCTCGGAATCTGTCTTGATAAGGTAAGCTCTGCTGGAAAAGGGTAGGATTCAGGTGGCTCCTTGTTTTGTCTTGGCAGTCAGTGTTTTGAGGCTTGAAGACATTTAATTTGATCACAAGAGGCTCTTGATGATTGGTCCTCTTTGGGTGCAGAATAGGGTAACCTTCTTCCTGAGAGAAGGATAGAGGGCAGCCGATGTGAAGGGAGAAAAAACAGGAGCCAGGAAGCCTGACTTTGGGTGTCTTCCATCACTTATCAGAGCTGTGATTTGGGATAAATTACTTGGACCATTTATCCCATCAACATTTTCTTCACAGTGGTGGTTAACATTATATTATGATTTGCCCATATGTTTATAGTCTGTTTTTACCACTACAATGAAATGTCCATGAAAAGAGCTTTGTCTGGTTTGTCCAAAACGCCAGCCCTGGTGCCTGTCACATGGTCGAGATTGCTTGGAAGAAGGAAGGAGGGTCTCCTCCAAGCCTGGCCCCGTGCAAGTCTGAGGAACAGGGCTGGCCCCTAAGGCATCTGTAGCCCACTGGCCCTCTAGTCCTGGCTTCTAAAATGGGAATTGGAGGAACTTGACAGTCAAGTTATCCCAGCACTAGAGTTCTCCATTCAGGACTGGTTTCCATGCTGTAACACTGGGAGAGAAGTCTTGATTTGGAATGGTAAGATGCAGCCTGCAAAGCTGACATCTGGGCAAGCTGTTATGCAATCAAAAAGACACACAACATCCTAGAATCATCAATATTGGAAAAGTTTGTAGAGTACTTGTGTGATACCTGAATGCTGCCCATGGCATTCTCTTAGCAGGAAAAGTAGTCCAGCGAGGTAGTGATTCAATGATTCCCAAAGCTTTTTAGTTCCATTATTTTTGTATTAAAAAAAAAAAAATAACCAAGACATTTGAGATGCTAACTGGTTCAAATGAATATACGGTGTTGTAACTTACAAACATGAAATCGTATTATCCATAAACGAACCCATATTCATTTAAAATCTGCACAAATGGGAACACATGCCCCCCAGCATGGAACATTGATGTAGCCCACTCACACCATTGATCTGTGACCTCTGCGTCCTCAGGCATGGGGAGAGTTGACAAGGAAAGGTCATCGCATCACTAGTTGGGACGCTGATCAGTGACATGTTAATGTCAGAGACAGTTTCAGACGTTTCCTTGGCTCCTCTGCCAATGGTGGTACTGATGATTTTTGCTGATCCGGGGCTCTGAAGCCTTCTGAACACTGATTTCCTCCAAACCTCTCAGGACCCTGCACGGTAGGCAGGGACCAAAAAAAGAGGCGGGATGGGGGGAGAGTTGGCATGTCCACGGTCACAGGCCTGATTAAGTGGTCTCGTTGGGCCTAGTAGGTATGTTTTCCCACTCCAACTCTTAAGAGCTTTTCCCACTTTTCTGCCTTTGGATCTGTAATAGGTATTCCATTACTTAAAAGTAAAGAAATGAACTCATCATTTAATAAACATTTTAAGGACAGAATCACAAGGTCATCTTCTTCTATCACATGGAGATGGTCTGCACTAAGGAACTGTCAGAGTAAATGAGCTGGTGGACAAGTGAGCAGGGTGTGGAGGCTGTTCTGTCGAGCTGAGTTTCTGTGCCTTTCAACTTTGCTGCCTGCTCAGGGAAAGGGGAGCCCAGAAAAGTCCCCAGATGACATCTGTCCTGGTCACTGTCAGAGCAGCACTAGTGACTGCCTTCAGGGCTGTTCCGTGCTTATGGGTCAGCATGATGTTGTTGTTTAGTCGCTAAGTCGTGCCCAGCACTTTTGCAACCCCATGGACTGTAGCCCACCAGGCTCTTCTATCCTTGGGATTTCCCAGGCACGAATCCTGGAGTGGGTTGCCATTTCCTTTTCCAGAGGCTCTTCCCTACCCAGGGGTCCAATCCAAGTCTCCTGCATTGGCAGGCGTAATCTTTACCACTGAGCTACCTGGGAAGCCCCTGGGACAGTATAGAAATACTCAATGATACTTTGTAAAAAATGTCCCCCTAGCTTCTTTATAAACCCTACCTGTATGGTTTTTTTTTTTTTTATAAACCTACCCTGTATAGTTGTTATAACAGTGAGAGGTGTCATTTGAGGGGAACATACACGGTGAGGAGACAGGGCCCATGGGATGCATGTGGAAACGCGCAGCCTCCTGTTGTGGACCGGGCTTATCCTAAGTCCACACTCCTATAATGGATAGACATTCCTTCCCAGCTTTTAAGATTGATGAGAAGGACAAGGAAGAGGAAGTTGGTCAGAAGTACTGAAAGATTTCTTACAGCTGCCTGGTTTCCTGATACTTAAATTGTGAAACCTTGAGTTCAGTCTCTCATCATTTCTGACATTTATTTTGAGTAAGTTCCCATTTGGGGGAGAAGCCCATGAGTAGAAAATAGTATGGAAATCTTCCCTTAGTGGTGGTTTAGTTGCTAAGTCCTGTCTGACTCTTGCCACCCCACAGACTGTAGGCTCCTCTGTCAATGGGATTTTCGAGATGAGAATACTGGAGTGGGTAGCCATGCCATTCCCTTCTTCAAGGGACCTTCCCCACCCAGGAATCAAACCCGGATCTCATGCATTGCAGGCAGATTATTTACTGACTGAGCTGTGAGGGAAGCCCTGCCCATGGAGGGATTCAAATTTTTGGAACACACCAGTTTAAAGACTCGGACCTTCTTTCAGATTCCCTTGCCTGCATTAGCTGAAAGGGCTGTCTTGTCATTTAGAACAACAAGTTTCAGGAGTTACTTGGGATGATGTGTGGAAAAGGCTCATTCATGCTGGCTAGTTGCAGGGGCTATTATCACCCTGGTTCCTCACTCTTGGGCTTTCTCTTCAGTTTTGTCCTGACCTTCACTTTGCCTTGTTGTTCTTGTTCAGTTGCTCAGTTGTGTCAGACTCTTCCTGACTCCACGGACTACAGCACACCAGCTTTCCCTGTCCTTCACCATCTTCTGGAGCCTGCTCAAACTCATGTCCATTGAGTTGGTGATACCATCCAACCTCTCATCCTCTGTCGTCCCTTTTCTCCTCCTGCTTTCAATCTTTCCTGGCATCAGGGTCTTTTCCAGTGAGTTGGCTCGTTGCATCAGGTGGCCGAAGTATTGTAACTTCAGCATCAGTCCTTCCAGTGAATATTCAGGACTGATTCCCTTTAGAATTGATTGGTTTGAGCTCCTTACAGTCCAAGGGACTCTCAAGAGTCTTTTCCAACACCACAGTTCAATAGCATCAATTCTTGGGCACTCAGCCATTTCTAGCTCTCCCAGCTGTATAAGACTACTGGAAAAACCATAGCTTTGACTATATAGACCTTTGTTGGCAAAATGATGTCTCTGCTTTTTAGTATGCTGTCTAGGTTGGTCATAGCTTTTCTTACAAGGAGCAAGTGGCTTTTAATTTCATGGCTGCAGTCACTGTCTGCGTCTTAGTACTGACTAAGCATCAACACTCCTGATTTGCTGCCAAGCTGTTTAATGGCAGTTGTATTTATAATCAGAATACAATTTTCCTTTTATAGAACTCTTCCGAAGTGTTGGTTACTTATCTCTGCTTTATGTACCGTCGACGCATGTCCAGTCTCTCCTCTCTAACTCTCCTCTCTTCAACTCCTTTCTCACTGCCTTACAGAGCCTGCATTGATAGGAACTGACCATTATTGGTTAACCCCAGTGTAACTGTGTGCTTTCTTCATTGTGCTTATATGTGTAAGTGATGTTCCATAAAATGATGGACGAATGGGGATATGTTAACAGAGACCATTGGATGGATGTTTCTTGGTGCTTGCTGAGGGCTCTGCTCTTGATGAGCCGTAGGACTCGGAGAAGGAAGTCTTCATTGAGAGGTTCAGAGGGTCTTTAAGTGTCTCATTTCCTTTTTACCATTCACACTTAAGACAAAGTCAGATATTATTGGGCCTGCCCACACTCTCCCCCTTTCTTTTTTTTTAAATTTTAGTTTTTTAACACCAAAAACATTTTGTACTGGGGTGTAGCCAATTAACAATGTGGTGATAGTTTCAGGTGGACAGCTAAGGGACTCAGCCCTACATATACATGTATCCATTCTCCCCCCAAACCCCTCCCATCCAGACTGGCACATAACATTGAGCAGAGTGCCATGTGCCATATAATAGGTTCTTGTTGGTTATCCATTTTAAATATAGCAGTGTGTACATGACCTTCCCAAAGTCCTTAACTATCCCTTCTTCCGGGCAACCATGAGTTTGTTTTCTAAGTCTGTGAGTCTCTGTTTTGTAAGTTCATTTGTACCATTTCTTTTTTAGACTCCACATATAAAGGATGTCCTATGATATTTCTCCTTCTCTGCCTGGCTTACTTCACTTGGTGTGACTCTCTAGGTCCATCCATGTTGCTGCAAATAGCCTTATTTCATTCTTTTTCATGGCTTCACACTCCCCCCTTTCTGTAAGCATCTAGCATCACTCTCTGTATTGACCCTGAGTCATGCTGGTTGGAAGATCACTGTCAGCTCTCCCCAGTTCCCCGTTCCCTCTCCACTGGTCCACTGCTTGGTGGGAACTGTGGTGACTTTTTGGCACTGGTGTGGGTCCCCAGTGAGACAGTAAGGCAGGTCTGGGTTCATCCTGCCTCCAGCCAGAGTGGAGATGTCTCCCAGGTGCTGGGCCTTCTGGGTGCCTCCAGTCTTCCTGGAAACTTTAACCCACACAGGGGCAAGGGCAGCTGAGAAGCTTGTCTCAGAGGGACTGTCTGGAGAGGGAGGCCCACTTCTGCTTTCCACAGGGAAGCTGGGTCATAGAGCACAGAACTGCAGTGGGAGGCCCCAAGAAAGTGATACTTCCTTCTGCTTTGAAGGCCCAGGCCCATCATTTGCCTGCAGCCCCACCTTCCTCACCACCCAGCCCTGCTTTTTCCTCTGGGTTGGGGTTCTTCTACCATCTTCTTGGCACTTGGTCCTTGAGAAGGCGGAAGGGAGGGGAGGGGAGGGAGGAACAGAATGAAGACAGTCCTCAGTGTGGAGCCTCCTGGGGTGGGGAGACGACTCCCACAGCCATGCTGGATTGTTCAGCCACAGAAAGATGTTCGTTTTGAAATTCTTCATCATGGAAATCATTACAAAACTCTGAGTAGAGGTTTTGAAATCTTTTAATGTTCAAGCAGTATAATTATTTCTTAATCTTAACTACAGTGGTTCAGTGCTGTTTTAAAAATTCTTTAAAAAAATAATAAAAATTCTTTAAGCTGTGTTAGTCACTCAGTCGTGGCCAACTCTTTGTGACTCCCATGGGTGCAGCCTGTCAGGCTCCTCTGTCCAGGGGATTCTCCAGGCAAGAATACTGGAGAGGGTTGCCATTTCCTTCTCTAGGAGATCTTCCTGCCCCAGGGATCAAATCTGGGTCTCCTACATTTGAAGGCAGATTTTTTAGTATCTGAGCTACCAGCCTCTCTTTAAATACTTGGGGTAGATCAGTGACGTTTCAAACTTCTTTGACCTTGATCCATATCAAGAAGCATCATGTTTTATTTTGTGCCAGAGTGCACATCCATCTGTATGCAAAGAAAGAAAGAGGAAGAGAGAAAGGAAATTTGGTGAAAAGCCTCTCCCCACAGCTTGTAGGGGGCGGGGAGTGTGACCCCAGGCAGTCCTCTGAGACCACCTTGGTGAGATGTAAAATACACAGAAGTGAGGAATCCCTGGTGAGCTGGTGGTTAGGACTTTCTGCTTTCACTGCTGTGGCCTGGGTTCAGTCCTTGGTCTGGGAACTATGATCTAGCAAGCAGCTTGGCCCCAAAATAACTACATAAGTAAAGTAAAACGCACAGAAGTGAGCCCAGCTATTCTATAAGCTCCTGTCCAATAAGGTTTATTATACAAACACAAATTAAGATACATCTGGCTTTCCATGTGGCACTAGTGGTAAAGAACCCACCTGTCAATGCAGGAGAACATAAGAGATGCGGGTACGATCCCTGGGTTGGGAAGATCCCCTGGAGGGCATGGCAACCCATTCCAGTATTCTTGCCTGGAGAATCCCATGGACAGAGGAGCCTGGCGGGCAATAGTCGATGGAGTCACAAAGAATCGAATATGACTGAAGCAACTTAGCATGCATACAATGAATGGTATACCTTGTAAATATCTTTCAAATAGAATTAAATTATACTTACTAGTGTGAAAGATGTTCTTTAAAAAGCTGAACACAAGCTGAAGAGTAATATATATTACCATTTCTGAAATACAGTATTTATGTTGACACAATGATAAACTATGAATATCAATGAGTTTTTTATACTAAAGTTTTCAGTACTGATTTTTTTCTGGGTGATGGGTGAATGCTGATTTTTCTTTTTTACGTCTTTCTTTTGTTACAAAGATTATGACTTCTGTGGTTTTAGGACAGTGGTGTAATGGGCCATGACGCGTAATAAGCCGGCGTGACAGCAGGAAACTTTAGAGCAAAAATGGCCCTTTTGATGGTTGTGTGGATATCATTGTAGGCAGACCGACGCTAGAGGAACTCATGCATTGCAGACAGCGTAAGCAGACATAATATTTTCCTAAAGAAGTGTCTACTGATATTTACTCATATTTAGTACTGAGTTTCTTGAGAACCATTCGTTAGGCCCAGTTTCGGGGAGGAAACGCCGCAGGGGAGAAGGAGTCTGGGGTGGGGAGAACAGACCGGTTCACACAGCATCCCTGGCTGACCAGGCAGTGATGAGGTGGTTCGCACAGGCGCGAAGGACCCGTGCCCCCAGGACCCTCAGTGTTGGATTTCACTGTGTAGACCAAGGTGAATCTTGTAGAAAGTCTTTGTAGGAAACCATTTTTTTTTCCCCATCACAATCACCTTCTTGACTAGACTCTTCTGTAACAAAGTATTGATGATGTTGCCAAGAAATGTAGAGACACGGAGACACTCAGTGATGGCTAAGTGTCCTCTGAATAGGTGAGTGTCATCCTCTGAATAGGTGGATGATTAACAGGTGGAGGAATGGGGACTTCCACAGAAATTAACCGGGGGCTGGAAAGTAGTATTTATTGCCTTTGTACATAACCTCAGACTCGTTTCTAATCACTAGCGAGCAGATACTTGGTCACTCCCCTGGCAGGTATGATGACCTTGTCCAGACATTTATCTGAATCTTCTTGATGAGGCAACACTGCTGAGGGGAAAAAGGAGTTGAGTTCTAAGCTTCTGTAGGGTTATCAGTATTTTCCATTTGACTTAAATGCAGACTGTTGGGCTTTCCCTGCAGTCCAGTGGTCAGGACTCTGGGCTCTCAGTGCAGGGGGCATGGGCTCAATTCCTTGAGGAACTAAGATTCCCAAAGGGTGCCAATAAATAAGTAAATAAATAAAGGAGACTGCTCTACAGCAGTGGCTTGGTGTTGGCCTTGTTCTTACCATATACAAATTAGTGTGTTTAAAAACCTCACCATAACCAGGAATGGCAGCAGTTGGACAAAGTGGGATAATTGGGCAATTCTGCAAAGAATGCCCTTGCATGATCAGACATGGCCTGTTGAATACCTGCTGTATTCAGTGCCTGTTGCATGCTAAATTGCATCAGTCGTGTGCAACTCTATGGACTGCAGACCCCGAGGGATTATTAGTTTTAACCTTGAGAGGAGATAGTGTAATGTGGTGGAAAGAAGATGGTCTTCCAGGTGACACAAATCAGAAGTCAGGTGAACTTCTGATCTGCCTGGGGTACCAGGAATCACCAGAGGCTAGGGGGTGAGTTCAATGTTCTTGGCATTCAAAGATGCCCTCAGGAGTGGGACATGGGGCCATAGCGTGGTTCTCAGAGCGAGATTGGTTTTGCCCGAGACGGGTGAACACAGCACTCTGCAAACAGAAGGGCAGGACTCTTGGTGACAGTGAGGGGATGATGCTTGGTCATGTAGGGTTGGGGGAGAAGGAATTTACCACTTGAAGACCTTAAAGGGAGGCATCCTTAAATAATGAGAAACTTTATTATCCGAAGAGTGATGGACAAATACAATAGTGGACGTGCTCCTTGCTTCAAATAAGTTGCTCACACACAGTTTATGGCCATTAGGATAATTAAACACGCACCCAAAGGGTTGGCTTTTGTCTCTCTGGACCATGTGGACTTTTCCAGCTGTTTCAACTTTAGTGCATGGCAAGTGTACATAAAAAACAAAATTCAACAAGTTCAGTTTCATAACTGTCTACATACGTTTTATTTTATGGTTTTCAATTATTTTTAAAGTTTTAAATAAATGAAGATAACCACTAAATGAGAAATTAATGGTCATTTTCCATAAATTCCTTTATCTGTAGATAACCTTTCAAAATTTTAATAGAAAAAATTTCTGAGCAGTTTGGTAAATGACTCAAATATTGCTTTATTCCTATAGTTCTGTCTTCAGCAAAGGCTATACTGCACAGCCACATTTAACAAATGACTCATCCCCTCTTGTGTCAAGTGTCAGCCACTGGACTCTGGACATCACCTGTCTACCTTGGTGTCCAACATGAAAATCAGACTCTCAGAGGAGGAAGGTATCTTGGCTGTGTTTCTAAAACATAGGCCTTATCAAGCAGTCACTTTCTGTTGAGCACTGGGTCTCAAAAGTTAGCATCTGTCCCAGTGATTCTAACGGTGGTAGAGGAAGTCATGTTGTGAGAAGAACTGTGACAGGTATATCCCTGTTGGCCAAAGTGGCCCATTTCATTTTTGTCCAGCTGTGGATATTAAAGAGTTTTTTTTTGTCTTGTACTGTAATGTCTTATTTCTATGGTTTCTGCTTGTTGGTTCTGGTTCTGTGCTGTTTCTGCACAGTTGAAGCCAGCCACTGTTGGACTGACTATCCAACCACTGTGGCTGTAAATATGGAATGTGTAGGGACGTAACTGTTGTACTGTCCACCAGCACTATTACTTCACCTCTCTTCTAACAGAGCCCAGATTATGTTAAGATCCAGCTTCTCAATGCAAGTTTCTGCAGAAGTTTTCCACATCCCCATCTATAAACTGGCTCTGATTGGTCAAATGCTACTGTTCTTACCAGTGATTGGTTCATGAGTGGTATACTTTGGGTTGGATGGTAATCAGTGAAAAAAGTGATGTTCCATAGATGATCTAAAGATACAAACAGAAAAGGTGTAGGAGAGAGAGGAAAGAAGGAAAGTAAGACCTGGACAAAAGATAAAAAAATAAAACACAATATGTGAAAGTCAGGAAATTGAAAATTGGAAAGAAGATAGTGTAAGTTATTCTGATCACTGATTTGTGATATATACTGTGTGTGGTTGTCTGCTCTGTGTTTGTCCTAGTCGCACAGACCAGTGTGGAATTAATGCTGATAACTGGGCTTCTGTAATCACAGTGGATTTTTTAAAATGTATATTTATTGGGAGGAAATTTATGGCAAACCTAGACAGTGATTAAAAAGCAGAGACATCACTTTACCGACAAAGGTCCGTATAGTCAAAGCCATGGTTTTTCCAGTAGTCATGTTTGAATGTGAGAGTTGGACCATAAAGAAGATTGATCACCCAAGAATTGATGCTTTTGAATTGTGGTGCTGGAGAAGACTCTAAAGAGTCCCTTGGACAACAAGGAGATCAAACCAGTCAATCCTAAAGGAAATCAACCCATAAATTCATTGGAAGGACTGATGCTGAAGCTCTAATACTTTGGCCACCTGATTCGAAGGACTGACTCATTGGAAAAGACCCCGATGCTGAGAAAGATTGAGGGAAGGAGAAGGGGGTGACAGAGATGAGATGGTTGGATGGCATCACCAACTCAATGGACATGAGTTTGAGCAAACTCCAGGAGATAGTGAAGGACAGAGAAGCCTGGCGTGCTGCAGTCCATGGGGTTGCAAAGAGTCGGACACGACTATGCGACTGAACAGCAGCATATTTAAAAATACTGAGTGTTGTGTGTCAGGCATTGTGGTGGTGGATTCTTGGGGGAAACATAAGCCTTAATAAGTGTGAACTTCCTGTCCTAAAGAGTTTATTGTGTTCTAGTCTGTCTGGGCTGTTCACACACCAGAGGCTGACAAATTAACTTGCGGTGGTCATGGGTGGGACAGTTACCTTGCTCAGGAAATCCCTAGGCATCTGAATCAATGCAGAGAAACCAAGAGTTCTGGTAAAGAAGGAAGGCAGCGTGTGAAGTGGTTAGAGCACAGTATATGAAATTAGTCACATTTGGGTTCAAATTCCAGGTCTGTCTCTTCCTAGGCATAAGGTGCTGGTTTTGCTGACCTCAGATTTAAACCTCAGAGGCTGGTTGTGGGGATTCCAGGATGTAACAGGTTCAGAACTAAACTATATTTGAAGCACATAGCCAATGGTAGTCGTTGTTATAACAGAAGAAAGTTGCTTAGGATCGTTACTACCAAAAAAATCAAACTGACAGAAAGAAAACCCAGAAGATAACAAATGTTGGTGAGGATATAGAGAAATTGGAATCTTTCTGCACTGCTGTTGGGACTGTAAAATGGTGCAGACCCTTTGGAAAACAGTATGGCAGTTACTCCCAAAATTAAACACAGAATTACCTTTCAATTCAGCAGTTCCACTTGTCGGTATAGACCCCCCAGAATTGAAAGGGGGGTCTCCAAGAGATATCTGTACACCCACATTCATAGTAGCATTATTAACAATAGCCAGGGGGTGGAAGCAACTCAAGTGTCCATCAACAGGTGAATGGATAAACAAAATGTGGTATATACATACAAGGGAATATCATACAGCCTTGAAAAGGAAGGAGACTCTGATGCAGGCTACAACACGGATAAATCTTGAAAACAGTATGTTAAGAGAAATAAAAGGAAAAATATTGTATGATTCCATCTATGAGATCCTTTTGCTGCTGTTCATTTGCTAAAGTCCTGTCCAACTTTTTACGATCCCATGAGTTGCAGCTTGCTGGGCTTCTGTGTCCTTCACTATCTGCTGGAGTTTGCTGAAACTCATGTCTGTTGAGTTGGTGATGCCATCCAACCATCTCATCCTCTGCCACTCCTCTCTTCCTGCCCTCAATCTTTCCCAGCATCTGTGTCATTTCCAGTGACTCAGCTCTTCATATCAGGTGCCCAAAGAATTAGAGCTTCTGCATCAGTACTTTCAATGAATATTCAGGGTTGATTTCATTTAGGATTGACTGGTTTGGTCAGAAATCAAATTCATAGAGACAGGAAATAGAATGGTGGTTGCCAGGGACTGGGGGAAGGAGAAATGTAGTTATTTGATGGACCTGCAATTTCAGTGTTGTAAGATGAAAAGAGTTCTGGAGATGCATGATGATGGTCACACAAGATTATGTAGGCACTTATTTGTACAATTAAAGATGGTTAAGATGTGAGTTTTGTTATGTGTATTTTAATACAATTTAGAAATGATTTTTTAAAAGTTGTCGAACTTCTCTGGGGATCCAGTGGTTAAGACTCTGCCTTCCAATGCAGAGAGTATGGGTTTGACCCTGGTCAGGGAGCTGAGATCCTACATGATTCATGGCCCTAAAACCAAAACATTAAAAAGAAAGAAAGAAAGAAGCAGTAAAGAGACTAAACAAAATTCAGTATTCAATAAAAAGACTTTTAAAAATTAAAAAAATTTTAAAAAAGTTAACTTGGTAAGCAGAAAAGTAGAAGTTACTCAGTTGTGCCCAACTTTTTGCAACCCCATAGACTGTAGCCCACCAGGCTCCTCTGTCCATGGAATTCTCCATGCAAGAATACCAGAGTTAATAGCTGTTTCCTTCTCTAGGGGATCTTCCCAACGCAGGGACTGAACCCATGTCTCCTGCATTGGAGGCAGATTCTTTACCGTCTGAGCCGCCAGGGAAGTGCCTGGTAAGCAGAACTGTGTACAAATATTAATAGGTGAGGGTGGTCTGGAAACCAGTTAGAAGCTTGTAAGCATGGGCTTCCCTGGTGACTCAGCTGGTAAAGAATCTGCCTGCAATGTGGGAGACCTGGGTTCGATCCCTGGGTTGGGAAGATCCTCTGGAGAAAGAAATGGCAACCCACTCCAGTATTCTTGCCTGGAAAATTCCATGGACGGAAGAGCCTGGTAGGCTACAGTCCATGGGGGGTTGCAAAGATTCGGACACCACTGAGCAATTTCACTTTCACTTTCACCCATTCCAATATTCTAACCTGGAGAATTCCATGGACAGAGGAGCCCAGCAGGCTACGGTCCAATGGGTCCCAAAGAGTTGGACATAACCCAGCTACTAACACACACAAGCGCAGGCTAAGTGACTTTCTTTCAGGGCCTTTTAGAAAAGGTGAAATGGATGGCTCTAAAAGGCAATTTCTAATTTGATAGTTATGTTATTTCTAGCCACACACCCTCAATTCCAAATTACATAATAGGAAAGAATATTTTCAGTGAATTTCTTAATACATGTGAAGAGTTTTGTTTTGTTTTGTTTTTTTTAACTTTCCTAGCATAGGTTTTTTTTTTTTCTTTTAACTTAAGTATAATGTATATGGAGCAAAATACCAAAACACAGACAAGCCTAGGGCTTCTCTGGTGGCTCAGATAGTAAAGAATCTGCCTGTGATGCAGGAGACCCAGGTTCGATCCCTGGGTCTAGAAGTTCCCCTGGAGAAGGAAATGGCAAACCTAGCTGAAAGCAGATCCTCCTGTAAACCCCACCCCAGATCAAGAAGCAGAACGATGCGCACAACCAGCATCTCTGGGTGCCTCCCCCCGATACATAATACTTTGCCTCCTCAAAGGCATCTGCCTTCCTGCTTCAAGTTTTAGTTTAGTTTCCCACTTTGGCTTTTTCACAATAAAGTGTAAGAGATTGAAGAGCTGCACAGAGCCATTTGGCTTGGCAGATGAACAAGTTTTCAAGCTGTGGGTTTGGCTGGCACAGGCATGATAGAGGGCAGGTCCTGGTCAGGTTTTATACCCTGGATATTCAGCTGCCAAAACTCTCACACTGTGGGTTTGATCAGAGCCTTATTTAAATACCTGTTTATCCGACCATTAGTTAGTAAAATTAGATTGCACTCACCATATATAGCTTGTTTTTCTACTCATCTCTGCATCGCTCAGTAAATGTATAAATGCAAATGTGGAAATGTGGGTGTGATAAGGGTGGTTTCCAGTGACCCACAAGTAATCAAACATCCTGCTATGCACACAGACATTTGAAAGTGCCAACTGGCTTTGTGAATTCAGTTATGAGAGTCCTCATAAAAGGGGACTCGTTTTTCTGATGTGAAGGAACACAGCACCCTTGTGACTGACTGTTCCGCTTCTTGTAGTTTTGACATTTATTTTGGTTGGAGGTGAGAGGGTACTGTCGTTTGACCTGCAGGATGCATTAACCCATGAAGTAATGCTTCATCTGTTCATGATTTGGAAACACTTCTCAGATGCTCCCTGGTCATGAATGTGCAGGCTTATGACTTGCCCACCCATCCATCAACTTTCAATAGCAGAATTGTTCCATAAATGCTCAGGAAGTCAAAATGTTTTTTAAAGTGGGCTGAAGAATGTAACTTTCTATTTCATATGAAATATGAAGAATACAGTCAGGTAGCAGAGTACAGAGGTATCCATAGGAATATAGGAATATGAAGAAGTCACGGTTGTGGTCCAGACATCAAGGCTGGGAATGACCCCGCCCCAGGGCGGTCGCCGAGCCCAGAGTTGGAGTGCCCACAGCTCCAGCCCCAGGTTCATCTTCTTCCAGCTGCAGTTGCTGATGTTTGGCATCTGCATTTTCACCACGGGATGATCCACAGGAATTGGAACCAGGAGGGAAGGTGGGAATGGAGGGAGAGGAGGATTAGCAAGGGGACTGGCCAGAGCAGGGCAGCTTTCCAGGGATGAAGTGCATTTCTCAGTTGAGAATAAAAAAAAAAGAAAAGATGGAAAAACAGTTTAACCAGCTTCCTTACCTATGGTATGCATTGGCAACAATCTAGCAGCTTCTGAGAACCGTGTTGCTCCAGGGTGACCTTGAGGTGTCTGCGGAGCAGAAGGATTCTTGTAGTACTTATTTTCTTTTAAATCTACCTAAAAGAAATAAAGGTCCTCTCCAGAAGAATCCTCTAAGGTGGTACAGGGTGGTGTTATTCAACCTGAATGAAAGTTATTAAGGAGCAGACCTTGGGAAGCTGAGCTATAGATTCTAGGGGTGAACTCTGGGCATTTGCACTGCTGCTGTACAGATGTGACAGCTGGACCATAAAGGAGGCTGAGTGCCAAAGAATTGATGCTTTCAAATTGTGTTGCTGGAGAAGACCCTTGGACAGCAAGAGATCAAACCAGTCAATCCTAAAGGAGATCAACCCTGAATATTCATTGGAAGGACTGAAGCTGAAGTTCCACTAGTTTGGCCACCTGATGTGAAGAGCTGATTGTTTGGAAAAGACCCTGATGCTGGGAAATATTGAGGGCAAGAGAAGGGAGTGACAGAGGATGAGATGGTTGGATGGCATCACTGACTCAGTGGACATGAGTTTGAGCAAACTCCAGGAGGTGGTGAAGGACAGGGATGCCAGGCATGCTGCAGTCCATGCGGTAACAAAGAATCAGACATGCCTTAGCAACTGAACAACTACAAAATTCTGCTGTCCGCTCCCCCAACCCTGCTTCCTCAGGGGAGATGACCCTGCTCTTAACTCCTAGGTTTCCTTTGGGCAGCAGTGTCCATGAGCCCCAGCTCCTCACTCGGAGAGCAATTATGGCCATTGCCTCTCTCAGGCTGTCACTGGCATCAGGGGAGATGGGGTCATTTGAGTCAGTGCTTCCTCTTCTTTGTGAGAGGAGGAATGTCCTGTGGGCGGGACAGACAGAGGACAGGTCACGTGACCTGGCTTCACCTTCGCAGGTGTGAGTCCTCCCTTTCAGAGGTATCATCTCGAGCAAGTCATCTGACTTCTCACGTCTCCCTGTGACCATCTGCTAGGTGGCAGTTCCTAACAGAAGGTCTTTTGAAGTTCAGTTGTGTTTATTTGTATGGATGTACTTGAAACATAATAGAGGCCTAACAAATATTTCATATTTGCTTTTCTTTTTGCTCAAGTGATCATTTTTTTAGCCATGATAGTCTTTAGGGAGCTGATTCTGTGCAACAATATGGAAGTGACTGCAGAGATTTTGAGAGGGTTGTGGTCCTCTGAACTTAGGTGCGCGCTTGGACTTGAGCCCGAAGTGCATTTGGAAATGTTTGTTCAAGCTCAGAGCACCATGTGTGGCTGAAAGGGAGAAAATGTCTGGATGAGCGATGGATAGAGGAGGGAACACACCAAATGACTTATGTTTTTCCTGCTGCCTGGGCTCTGAAGGGAGCTAAAGGGCCTCTGTAGGTCGCAGGTCCCAAAATTCAGACTGTCTTACTAATGACTAGGTCAAGGTGAGCCTGGAAATCCACTCTGAACTTTCTTTCTGTGGAGGAGACTGATGGCCGAGGCCCAAGGAGAAAAGGAGCTGGGAGTGATTAGTTCGGGCACAGTAGTTAATTTGCCAGAATGAAAGCCAGTTTCCTGCTTAATTGGAAGGATCTTCTTTTCTCTTTCTTTCTTTTTGGCCACAGGCTTTGGGCTTCCCTGGTGGCTCAGCTGGTAAAGCATCTGCCTGCAGTGCAGGTGACCTGGGTTCAGTCCTTGGGTGGGAGAGATCTCCTGGAGAAGGGAATGGCAGCCCACTCCAGTATTCTTGCCTGCAGAATCCCATGGACAGAGGAGCCTGTTGGGTAACAGTCCATGGGGTCACAAAGAGGTGTACACGACTGAGCAACTAACACACACTCTTGCAGGATCTTGGTTCCTGACCAGGGCTGGAACCTGGGCCGGGGCAGTGAAAGTGCCAAGTCCTAACCACTGGACCACCAGGGGTTTCCCAGAAGAATCTTACAGTGATGCCAGCACTGTTATTACTTGCCTGACTTTTGTGTCAGGCCATAATTACCTTTTACAGAAAATATAATAAAAAGAGCGATCATGTATTGAGTGTGTGTCCTCTGTTAGATGACCATCCCTTAGAAGGCTTGATATTGGTATTGATATTCTTGGTATTGTTAAGGAAACCAAGACTTAGAGATAATAAATGCCTTCTCCTTGACATGTGTGCATACTCAGTCAGTCATGTCCAACTCTTTGTGACCCCGTGGACTATAGCCCTCCAGGCTCCTCTGTCCATGGGATTCTCCAGGCAAGAGTACTGGGGTGGATTGCCATGCCCTCCTCCAGGGGATCTGCCCGACCCAGGGATCCAGCTCAGTCTCCTGTGTTTCCTACATTGACAGGTGTGTTCCTTACCCACTGAGCCACCTGGGAAGTCCACTTTCTTCTTTGGTTACTAAGTAAATGGAATAGGAGACAGCTCGACTCCCGGGCTGATGTGTTTTATTTAACTTTGAAAGGTTATTTTTAAAAAAAATCATGGTTATAATATGTGGAAGGTAATATCCTGGATAGTTTATCAAGTTGACTTTATACATTAACTTGAATGCAAACACAGGAATGCAACTCCTCCTGAGAGATCAATAATAAATACAGCTCGGGGACATTTACTGGGCACAGACTGTGTACGTCATCCATTATTCTAAACATTGCTAAGTTTTTATTCACTTAATCCTCACAGCAACCTTATGAAATCGGTACAGTTATCATCCCCCTTTTTTGTGGATAATTGAAGGTTAATTAACTTGCCCAGTGTTAACACGCCCACATCTCTGTGGGGTGGAGCTCGAACTTGAATCCTGGAAATCTGACTTTTAAGGCCAACTCTACAGCTATACAGTTCCAAGGTGCAACATCTCTGACTTGAGGGAGAAAAACACCCAGACACTCACAACCAGCCAAAGCAAGAGAGAGCCCTCAGTTCTGACAGTTTGGTGTCATTCTTATTATGATCACAACTTGCAAAGACAAATAAAATTGAAATATTGAAATTGAGCTGAAAATCTGAACATTAGATCAAGAGCCTAAGTGTGATTAGGATAAAGCAGCTGATTTTATATGCATTAACTTCAACTGGTAACTCCATTTCTCTCTAGTGTCCTGGTCACCATTTGTTGGGAAAGAAATGATTTTCCTCTGCTGGTCAAGCAAAGCAAATCAGTTGTTTTGTAACAAAGATTGAATCATGCTTGGATTAGCCTTTTCTTCATAGTTCCCTCACATTTTTCTTTTGCTCAGTTATGTAGCTTGGGGTTTTCTTCCTAATGAAGCAATATCTTACATTATCACAACTCTTTAAAACGCAGCTACAAAGCCTTGGACTTTGAAAAGTTATTAAGATTGTAGTTAATAGATTACTAATGGCAAAGGGCTGGATAAAAGGCAAAGAATACGGATCTGGTGAGTCATACATCCATCCTTGCCTCACTACCTTCCTCTGTTCCTTGTGGCATTTTCCGGGATGAATTCAAGATCATGTATGGTTAAGCCTTGGCTAAACCGATTTATTCCCTGGGAAGCGTGTCAACCCTCTGGACAGTGTCTCCATTCAGCACTTGGGTACCCCTTGCTTGCTGTCTCTCTATGGTTCCTCAATGGGCTGTTTCCATTTCTGAATGATTGCTCTCCAAAAAGAAATTAAAAGGAAAGTGGATGAGACTTCAACTTTCTTTAGAAGGGAAAATGTATTAGGATCCCTCAATTTCCTTTCATTCTTGGGGTGCCAGGTGACTCTTGAAGTAAAATCCCAATTTTCTCTGGTCTTGATGAAGTCAGTATAAGCAGAAGTGTTTTGACCTTGACATTAGCATAAACATTGCTGTTTAATCTCCACGTCAGTCCTTGTGTTCACTCCTACAGGATCCTCTTTTGGTCTATCTTGTGGCCTGGCTGGAACCACTTCTAGGGATTTTCCAGGACCAATAGTCCCCAAATATGGTACCTGAAGGCTGGGCGTTGGCAGAGGTTGTGTGTCATCCTTGCTTCCTGTGGGCAGGAGGGTAGAGCTGGAGGAGTCTTGTGTCCATATTTTTGATGCCGATCCACAAGCAACATGAGTCATACACTGAAATAAACCCAATTGACTGACAGTTTCGAACCACTGCTGGTCGTGTAAGAACCTCTGGGCTGTAGAACCGCTGCTTTGTCCAGGACCAGCCACTTGCTTGAGATCTTTTGGAGGCTGGGCTGCGTGCAGAGGAGAGAACTCCTTGCTGAGTAGTCGTGCTGGTTCTTTGTCTAATTGCACTCCCTGGTTCAACCAGATGTAAACAGATGAGAAGAACCTAAGCCAGAAAGGGCATTAGGACTGTGACTTGGGTAATAAACTACCCCAGGGTCATAATGGACTCATTCCTGGATAGACATGGGATTGAGTGTAGGGTGAGAAAAGCTGAATGAATGAGTGATGATATGTCGTCATTTAAAAAATGTCTCACTGTGTTTATGCAGTGGGTAGACCAGATGTTAGATAGAGCCCCTCTTTGTTTCTTTCAAGTTTTCAAGAGAACAATGTGAGCTCATGGGGAACAGTGAAAATTACCTGGTTTTGGCTCTGCTGGGTTTTACTTGCTGCACGGGCTTTTCTGTCCAGTTTCAACTCCTCTCTGGTTGCCGTGCATGAGCTTCGCATTTGCTGGTTCCTCTTGCTGCGGCTCCCAGGCCCTAGAGCACAGGCTCAGCTGCAGTGCACGAGGCTCGCTGCACTGCAGCGTGAGGGACCCTCCTGGCCCAGGGACCGAACCCTTGTCCCCTGCACTATCGGGTGCCCCTGTATGCCAGACCTGTGGGGTAAAATAAAAACATGAACTAAACCCCAGTAAGAGAAGAATAATGAATCGCATTACAGTTGACCCTTGAACAACATGGGTTTGAATTGCATGTGTCCACTTATACCTGGATTTCTTTCCTTAGTAAATATGACAGTACTACGATCTGCCTTGCTTGAATCTGCAGATGCGGTAAACCAGGACTGACTCTAGAGGTGTCCATGGAGTTTCCTCTCCAAGGGGACAACACCCTTAGCCCCACCCTGTTCAAGGGTCAGCTATGCTTCTGATATTTTTGACTGCCAAGGTTTTGTGAAATGAACTGGTTGGTAATTTTCTGCTGTTCTGAGTTTTACCTTTAAGGTGAGGAGAAAAGTTATTTCCTAGGAAGCTGCTCTTCACTGTAAGTTCTTTCTATTTCTGTGTTGATAGTATAATCTGAATTCACTGGGTTTATTGAGACTTTATCATTTATAAGTGATGATTAGTTTATTGTTTGTTTATATAGAACTTAAGCTCTTTTGTTGTTTATGTAGATCTTGAGGTTTAAAATTTGAAGTAGCTCTGCTTTTCATAAACGTTCATTCTCTGAGCATTGATTATAAACTATAAGGTAGAAGGACTCTTGAACTAAAGGAAAATGATAGTGATAGTTTTTTAGTAGATAAACCTGAGATAAGTATAAGTGAATTAATATTTTTCATAAAATATGCCCCAAAGATAATACTTTGCAAATACTGCCATTTTCTTATGGTTAGAGTATAGCCAAATCCAGGACTAAATAACTTTCCATTTGGGGCCAAGTGGAACAAAATAAAGTTTATAGAATAAAAGTTCACAGCTTCTAGAATAAAAAATAAAGTTTGCAGAAGACAAATTGTGATAGGAAAGTCAATTTTGCTGCATCAGCAAATTTTTAATAGTGGGGTCCATTTATTTAATCAGTGTTGTTTTTTTTCCCCATGCTGTTTTTTTCTGATTTGAGTTCAGGTATGGGGTTAAGTTGGTGGTGGATAAATTCCAATGTCCACTCTTGCGTAAGAGCATGAAATTGTAATGCAATATGAGATGGTTTTTGTAGCAGCTGGCCAGCAGGACATCTGAAATTAAATCATCTATGGCCTGCCTTGGCTTTCCTGATAGCTCAGTTGGTAAAGAATCCACCTGCAGTGCAGGAGACCTGGGTTCTATTCCTGGGTCAGGAAGATTCGCTGGAGAAGGGAAAGGCTACCCATTCCAGTATTCTAGCCTGGAGAATTCCATGGACTGTATAGTCCAAGGGGTCACAAAGAGTTGGACACGACTGAACGAATTTCACTTTGGCCTTTCCTGATAGCTCAGTTGGTAAAGAATCTGCCTGCAATGCAGGAGACCCCGATTCGATTCCTGGGTCAGGAAGATCTGCTGAAGAAGGGATAGGCTACCCACTTCAGTATTCTTGGGCTTCCCTTGTGGCTCAACTGGTAAAGAATCCCCCTGCAATGCAGGAGACCTGGGTTCCTCCCTGGGTTGGGAAGATCCCCTGGAGAAGGGAACGGCTACCCACTCCAGTATTCTGGCGTGGAGAATTCCATGGACTGTATAGTCCATGGGGTCGCAAAGAGTCAGACACAACTGAGCGACTTTCACTTTCACATGGCCCATCTGGGTTTCCCCAGTGGCTCAGCAATAAAGAATCCACCTGTAATGCAAGAGATGTGGGCTCGATCCCTGGGTTGAGAAGATCCCTGGAGGAGGGCATGCAACCCACTCCTGTATACTTGCATGGAGAATCCTATGGACAGAGAAGCCTGTTGTTGCTAGGGTTGCAAAGAGTCAGACTTGACTGAGCAACTGAATACAACACAACAACACACATGGCATGTCTATTACTATGATTTCTATTCTGAAGTGGAGTTCAGTATCTGATAAAAGGATCCCAACACCATTGGACTGTAAAGTCTTTTTCAGAGTAGGTGAAGTCAAAGTATAGCGTTTTTCTAGTGCTTCTCAGCCCTGGCTGCTCACTGGAATCAATGGGGGAGCATTTAATTCTCCCTGGGCCCAAGCTGCACCCCAACTAATAAAAGGGGGATAGTGGAGGCATGGGTGCTTTCTATTCTTTTTTAAAGATTTTTTTGGATGTGGACCATTTTTAAGATAGTTCATTGAATTTGTTGCAATATTGCTTCTGTTTTATGTTTCGGTGTTTTGGCTGTGGGATTTAGCTCTCTGACCGGGGATTGAACCTGTGCAGACTGCATTGGAAGATGAAGTCTTAACTACTGGACCACCAGGGAAGTCCCCATTGGTGCTTTTTAGCACTCTCCTCGAAACCCTGCTTGTGTACCAAGGTTGAACCACTTCACCAGATCCAGCCGTTGAGGATGTCAGGGCTGTATGGATTGAAGTTCAGATCAGTGAATTCAGATGTTGTATTAATATCTGGTCAGTTCCCACCTGAGTGTCAAATGTCTTGAGAGCTGAGATGTGCGGAATAGCTCCCTGTCCCTGGAGAAGGGGCTACCACACTGGGCACCAGTTAGGGGGGTGGGATGTCTCTGGGTTTAGAGGGCCTGCGCCCCCAGTCTCCCCCCACACACTCCAGAAGCTTGAAGGTGGGGCGGGACACCCCACCTGCTGGGAGAGCCTCAGCCTCCAGCACGGCAAGTCCTGGTTGTGTTGTGAGGCATGTGGGTACACAGAACTCCTACTTCTTCCGAGCATCTCCCTTGCACTAGGGGACCACTCCCCTCTCCCCAGGACTCCAACGTTTGAGGGTCGCTCGTGACCTCTACAGAGCAAGGCTCTGTCAAAGCAACCCATAAGAAAGAAAGGAAGTCTGTGTAGGAGCCAAGAAGTAGCATAGTGCCGTTGTAGCTCGTTCAGAGGTTTTGTTTTGTTTTTAACATCCAGATTGACCTAAGTGTCGGAGATGGGGCACTTGTTCAGGCAGAGGGCCAGGGTGGTGAGATTTATCCTGTGAGCTCTGGGCAAATTACCGCATCTCCGAGCTGCTCTTTCACCATCTGTTAGAATTTCTTATCAGGATTGGTTGTGAAAGAGCATGTGAAAACGGTTTGTTAAGAAAAGGAAAGAAAAGAAAGGAATCCCATTCAATCTCCAGCTTGGGGTGCTGGTCCTCTCGTCTTGGGGGGAAGGAGCAGACTTCTGGGAAACCAGTAGCCCTGCCTGAAAGCTGTTACCCTTTTCTGGCATCATTCACGTTGGTTCCATGAGCCATTAGTGTCCATTAAAAAAAAACCCAAAAAACGTTGACAATCACAGCATGCTGGCGAAGGCGAGGGTATGGGGAGACTGGAGTGGAAATGGTCCAGCCACTGCAGGAAGCCATTTAGTGGTTTACTATAAAATTCCACATACAAATGCCTCACAGGCAAGCCTTTCTACTTCTGGGTATTTATGCAAGAAGGATGAAGATGCATATCCACAAAAAGATGTGTACGGTGATGTATATAGCAACTCTTTTCATAATATGTACATAAAACAAAAATGCTGTGCATAAAACAAATATTCATTATCAGAAGAGTGATTCAATAGAGCTGGATGAATGTATTCATAAAATAGGACTACTCAAACCAAAAAAAAAAGATACTGCTCCAACAACGACTGGTTGAATCTCCAAAACATCATATTAAGTGAAGGATTGATAAGTCAAACAGAAAGAAATACATACTGTCTGATCTTGTTTCTCGGAAGGTCACGAACAGTGGTCAAGGGGAAGAGGTGACTTAGAAGTGGACCGAAGGGTGCTGAGGTTGTGTCCACACAGAACATGGCCATTCTCCATCTTGCTTTGGAAACTGGGATTATGGGTGGAGACATTATCAAAAAACTGATCTCACAGAGCATTTAAGATCTGTGCATTTTACTCTACACATTTTGTGGGTAGTGTATAATTAAAATTTATTTTTCTTCTTCTTTTTTTTTAATTGTGATATACCTAACACAACATTTACTATTTTAACCATTTTAATTTTTTTTAGTTAAAAAGTTTCTGGCCACAATGGCTTGGCTTGCAGGATCTTAGTTCTCTGACCAGGGATGGAACCTGCTCTCTCAGCAGTAAAAGCGGGGAGTCCTAATTGCTGAACCACCAGGGTTAACCACCGTTAAGTGTCCTGTGACATTAAAAACATTCTCACTGTCCTGCAACCCTCATCACCATCCGTCTCCAAGAGACTCTCTATATCTTGCCTCAGTAAGAACAGCACACTAAAAACGGTGTCATGTGGTGAGTTCAGTTCAGCTCTAACTGAGGTGTTGGCCACATGCGTCCGGACACACAGGACCATCTGCTTCCTGCTGCGGCTCCCAAGCGCAGTGGACACTGTTCTGCTGGACACCTGTGCCCTCCACGTCAGCATGGACTTGCCTGCTTCTCCACTGACCGAGAACTCCCAAGGGTCCTGCTCATCACCCTCCCCCGTCATCCGCGTGAGGAAGGCTCCCATGACTGTGTGCTGAACGCCTAGTGGTCCTCATGTCAGCTAGCAGCCTGGTACCTTTCCAAGGCTTTCTCAAAGAAAACAGTGCTGCATCTGTTAAATGGCTCAAGAAACCATGTGCAAATTTAGTCTTGAACTGGGGAACCTTTTGCACGATTTCCTGGAACCACTGTTTCTGGTTAGCATATGCATTCATTGCTCTTGTTCCTTCTTGCTGGAGTCAACTCTCAGGCTCTCCCACCCGACACGGGGCCTTCAGCACTTCCCTTCCTCCTTCTCCTGCGGTTTCCTGGCCCGCCTTCAGGTTGCCTATCTACCCAGCGCAAAGAGCCTGGACCACTGCAAATATGCCATTCCTCCAGCAGCTCAGAAAAGTCCAAACTAAGACCTCATGTTTTTCTTCTTCAGAAACTCCAACAATTGCCAGGAATCAGAAGGATTATAAAATAAGGGGCAGGGTCTTTGCATGCTGCAGTGGAGGACCTGGCCGCCTTGCTTCTCAGCTGAGTCACAGATGGTCCCCTGCAGGCCCTTCTTCCTCTCCGGAGCCTCAAAGCCAGAAATAGAGTCGTGTGTGATAAGGGCTTCCATTCCCAGACAGCTGAACAGTTTGTACCATTTCAAAACTACATAATCCTGTTCAGACACAGTTTTTAATATGTGTTCAGCATTTCCATCCATGGTCTCAATTGCATGCATTTTCTTCATCAGAAAATGCAACCAGCTTACACTGAAAAGAGTGTTTTGCTTAAGGCTGAAGAGTTCCTGCTTTCAACCTACCTTGTAATTTTCATCGTGTCTTTTCCTAGCATTCCTATCAACACCTTGGACTTTTAGCTTCCCACTACATTTTTTAAATTACCACTTTAAAATACAATGAAACGCTCGAATAAGACAGTGTCCCATCTATCACCTGGTGGGACTAAGACAGATCTCCTGGTGACTCTGAACTTGGAGGGTGGGCGGAAGCTCCGTGCAACAGGCAGGAATGTGATTTCACTGTTTGAGAGGGAAAAGTCTGACTTTGGGGCAGAAAAGGTTATTTGGGGATGTCAACATATTATGAAAGTTGGACACGCTGCAGTGAAGACTGCTTACAATGTAAGGAAATCTCGTTTTATAGACAGGAAACTCATTCATTCATTCATCAGCAGTATGTCGTAGTGGTTTAGTTTAGTTGCTGAGTTGTGTCTGACTGTTTGTGACCCCATGGACTGTAGCCCGCCAGTCTCCTCTATCCATGGGATTTCCCAGGCAAGAATACTGGAGTGGGTTGCCATTTCTTACTGCAGGGGATCTTCCAAACCCAGGGATTGAACCAAATTATCTCATCTCTTGCATTGGCGGGCAAGTTCTTTACCATTAGTACCCTCTGGGAAATCCTAGAGAGGGTTGCCAGATTTAACAAATACAAATACATAATGCCCAGGTTACAATTGAATTTCAGGCATGCAGTGAATGAATTTTTAGTATATCTCATGCAATGTTTGGTACGCCCTTATACTAAACAATGATTGGCTGTTTTGTGAAATGCCAGTGTTGCTGGGTGTCCTGCGTTTTCTCTGGCAGTGGGAGGCTATGGGGCTGGAGCCGGGAGGTCAGACTGAGGACGGGCAGTGGATGTCCATGGGGAGGCCTTGCTGATGAGCTGGATCTGAGGAGTAAGACAGAGGAGTACAGGATGACTTCCAGGTCTCCAGCCTCAGCACTTAGGAGGCCCTTTACTGAGCTGGAGAAGATGGGGCAGGAAGTGTGTGTTGTGATGCTGGAACGCCTTGTTTAAGGGTGTGTAAACAGGAAGACATGGACATTTCGTGAATTGTCCCTTGCTTCTCCATACAGGCCCCCCCCTCCAACTGTCTCCCCTTCCTCCTCCCCCACCCCCCATCTTGTGTTCTCTGCTCCAAAGGAATAGAGAAAAGCAGTTCAGGACATAGGTGACTGGGACCAGCTATTTTCTAAATAAACATTTAGATCCCCTAGAGAAGGGAATGGTAACCCACTCCCGTAGTCTTGCCTGGAGAATCCCATGGACGGAGGAGCCTGGCGGGCTATAGTCCTTGGGGTCACAAAGAGTCAGCATGACTGAGCGACTAACACTTGCACACGTTCAATCTGCTACTAAGGGAAATGGTGGGAAAAAAGAAATGTGCTTCCTAGGAACTGGGCTATGGAATATTTCTATTAATAGTTCATTGTGTAACATTTCTATGCGCCTCTCTTGCAGTGTGTCTTTAAGGATCCATCCATAGGCATAATGAAACAGGACAAACAGGACAGTTTTTGCAGTGAAGTGGCTGTGTGGTCAGCCAAGGACAGGCAAAATAAATTGGGAGCAGAAGTGTCTTAGTCACAGCTTTTATAAAAGCCAACATTACAATTACACCAAACATTACAACTATAATAACTAACGTTACACTTGGGCTTCACAGGTGGCTCAGTGGCAAAGAATCCACCTGTCAATGCAGGAGAGGTGGGTTTGATTCCTGGGTTGGGAGGCTCCCTTGGAGGAAGAAATGTCAATCCACTCCAGCATTCTTGCCGGGACAGTGGAGCCTGGTGGGCTACAGTCCATGGGGTCACGAAAGAGTCGGACTCGACTTGGTAACTAAACAAACATTACAACTAACTGCATGCTACACTGAAGTATTTTCTGAAATTTTAGCCTAAATAAGAATTTTAGCCTTCTCATTTCTATGTTTATGAAGAAAAAACAAGTGTATACAAGCACAGTTGTGGTATTGCATTTCCTGATTAAAAAGATACATCTTTTTTTTTAATTGGACTACAGATATTAAGATTTCTTTTAAAGTGGTCCTTGTAAAAAGTTCATTCTCCTTGACTTTATTCTTATGTAGGGTGAAGCCACTTGATTAAATAAATATTTTGATTACAGAGGGTTTGGATGTAAAATGGCCCCTTATCCAGAGAATGTTTTGCAAAAGTGAAAACTGGACATATGCCATGACTTTGTCTTTTTCTCCACTCCTTCTACTTAAATCTTCTAGTAAAACAATTTTACCAAAAATTCCGTATGAACAGTCAATAAGGCTTATGACTGTTGCTCTATTTCCAAAGTTGCTCCGCTTCCAGTGCGGGACAGAATGTCCCCTAAGTCAAACCAAGAGTATCACCTGTAATGTTTGTTATGAATGCTCACTTGCTTCACGTGGATTTGAATTCAGGGGTCTGCCTAGGGCAGGGTCCAAGAATCTGTGTTTCTAACAAATACGCCAGCCATTTTCATGGGCTGGCAAATCTGGAAAACACTGGCTTGAGTGAAAGAATTAAAAGATAGTCATTGAGAACTTCCGTGGCGGCTCAGTGGTAAAGAATCCCCCTGTCAACGCAGGAGACAAGAGTTCCATCCTTGGTCCGGGAAGATCCCACATGCTTCAGGTTAACTTAACCTGTGCACAACTAACTACTGAGCCCGCGCCTAGAGCCTGTGCTCCTCAACAAGAGAAGCCACCACGACGAGAAGCCCAGGCGCGGTAACACAGAGTCGCCCCTGGTCCCTGCAACTAGAGAAAGCCCTCATGCAGTAGCAGAGACCCAGCACAGTTAATAAATAGATAAATAATTTTAAAAATAAGATACAGTCGTTGAATTCCAACTATCTTGAAGATGTGAGTGAAAGATCCTTTTGAGAGATTGGAGGAGAAATAACGGCACACAAGTGGCCTCGTTAGTTACACAGTTCATCAGAGTTTGTTGAATGTCTGCCGATGGGCTTGAAAGCATCCGGGGCACTGGCGGTGCTGCGTGGACAAGACAGGAGCCAGGACGGATGGTCAGTTCTGCCTGGTAGCTCCGGACGGCTTTGCACGGAGGACGAGGCATTTGAAATGTTTCATTTGAAACCAGAAAGAGGAGGTTGCTTATGGGCTGGTGGGGTGGGTGGTGGGGGTTGTTATTCCAGGAAGGAGCAGGTGTGATGGTTAGAGGAGAATGGGGCCCTCAGGTGTGGGGTTTCCATGGAGCTGGTCCTTAGGGTGTGTGGAGCGAGGTGAGCAGCTTGTGGAACCAAGAATGTAGGCTGCTGTGAAGGGAGAGTCTTGCCAAAGCTCCATCGTGTGAGGAACGAGGAAATGGCAGAGAGCTGCAGTTGTTTTTGGAAAGATAACTGGAAGAGCACCGTGTGGCGTGGCGGATGGGCTGGGGGTGGGGTAGAGGGAGAACAAGAGGGCTGAAAACCAGGGTGGAGAGTTTCAAACTTGGCTCTGGTGGGAGTGTGAGTCCCGAGATAAGTCAGGGGGTCCAGGCCCGACTTCCAAGAGGCACAGAGAGCAGTGTGTCCCCAGGAGGCCAGCCCTCTGCTCCCTAGAAGCATCGGAAGTATTAACATGAAACCTGCTGGGATGACCCCATACCTCAGGGAGCGAATGTTCCCTTCAAGTGAGAGTAGAGAAGAAAAAGCCAGAATGTTCCAGTCTCCATGTGTGAGAGGCTTCGGTCCCTTGGGTCTCAGGGCGGGAGGGGTCCTGTAGGTGGGTTGGCACAACCAGCAGCCTTGACTGGGCGCTGCTTGGACCAGCTGAGGTGTCCAGGCACCAGTCCAAGCCCTGGGGTGTCTTCTAGATTCTGCAGGGAACCCACACATCTGCATCTCCGTGTGACCTGTGTTCCTCGTCCCTCCTCTCCACCCACCTCACGCTCCCCTCCAGACGTGAGAAAGCACCATCTCAGAACAAAAGCCGGTAGATTCACCTACTTGGTGAAGGGAGAAAGACCAAGGAAAATGCTGTGTTTTTTTTCACTCCCCGACCTTGTTCATTGTGTTTGTAACGTGGGAACCCAGTTTGAAAAAAATGTGGAAAAGGTAAACAATGACAGTGGGTTTAGTGTTGGGGGATCCTAGGCTACCAGACTAGGAGGGGGCTTCAACCCTCTGTTGCCCGAGGTTTCTCCTGCTTAGAATTAGGACAAGTGAATGACATCCACGTAGACGGGGAGTTCAGATGGATGTGTGTATGCGCTCAGTTGATAAGTTGTGTCCTACTCTTTGCAACTCCATGGACTATAGCCTGCCTGCCAGGCTCGTCTGTCTATGGGATTTTCCAGACAAGAATACTGGAGTGGGTTTCCATTCTCTTCTCCAAAGAATTTTCCCAACCCAGGGATTGAACCTGTGTCTCCTGCATCGGCCGATGGATTCTTTACCACTGTGCCATGTGGGAAGCCAGATGGGTTTGTGAATTAAATGTAAAAGATCCATTTTATAATAACACACATTAGCCCGGGGTTGATGACTGAGGCTGTGCTTCACCTTGAAGCCTCATCTGTTATCTGCTCTTCCTTTTGAAAGTTGTCTTCTCATTTCAGTTTCCATTGCACTGCATTACAGTGGTCCAAGATCTCTGAATTCTAGAACTGGTTGCTGCCTGCTTTGCACTGCAGCCCTTACTGTCCTTTGCCCGATCTTCTAGGATTTTGTTCTGCAGTTCTGGACAGGGACTGGTTAGAAACACCAAGCCCCTGCCTTCTACCCCCAGAGAACCAGCCCCTCTCAGGGTGGAACCAGCAGTCTGGGTCTGAGAGAACCTCCAGCGATTCTTACACCTGCGGTAAGGTCCAGAACCACTGATTCACTAGCGCAGTCTCCTTGTTTTACCGACAAGACAGTGATGCCCCAGGTCCAGCTGGGGAGTGGTGTTTGTAACCCATTTCCCAGGAGATGCTGAAGTAGCTGGTCTAGATGACTTCTTAAGTCTCCCCGGCTCAGAAATGTTGACTCTGTTGTCTGTAAAGTGTTGGGGGTGGGGGGTGGGGTGGGGGGACTTGTCATGTTTCTTAAGTAGATATTTCTATCTGCCAGTTTCTGCCCTCAGAGGTGTATTCTGTAATCACTCCTTCCTTCTGCCCTCTGCCAAGCTCACCCCTGTGGTCTTGTTTTTCTATCCCAACAGCTCACCCCACCTGCTAAGAAACCCTCTACCTATCAGCATCTAAGGGCCTGTCTTACCCATCCACAGTGGGCAGCTCCTCTGGGTGGGTGATGGGGCACAGTGGTCCTCAGTTGCACTGCATGCTCTCAGGTGTGGACTCTTGGGGTTTTGGGGGCAAGTGGTGCTGACCTGAGAGCAAGCAAGTCAACTCGGGCTCCAAGGTTTACTGTCTCTGTCACCTTGGAGGAGTTACTTTACCTGCCAGAGCCTCAAATTTCTCATCTGTTAAATGGAGATAATATTATATCTGAAAGACTGTTCTAAGTATTGACTGAAACAATCCGTGTAAAGAACTTGACACAGTACCAAGTACACAGTAAGAGTTCCATAGACATTGGCTTTGAAACCAGTAAATTGGAATTGATGAGGTTGTGTTTCTCATGGTGTGCTATTCTCTCATTTTAAAATAGTGCTTTTCACTCTGTTCAGTGTTGTGTGGCAGCCTGGATGGGCCAGGGGTTCAGGTGAGTTCAGATGGTTCAGGGAAGAATGTGAAAGTCACTTAGTCATGTCCAGCTCTTTGCGACCCGTGGACTGTACAGTCCGTGGAATTCTCCAGGCCAGAATACTGTAGTGGGTAGCCTTTCCCTTCTCTAGAGACTCTTCCCAACTCAGGAATTGAACCCAGGTCTCCCGTATTGCAGGAGGATTCTTTACCAGCTGAGCCACCAAGGAAGCCCAGGGAAGAATGGATACATGTATATATATGACTAAGTCCCTTCAGTGTTCACCTGAAACTATCACAACACTATTAATCGGCTATTTGTTGTTCAGTCGCTAAGTTGTGTCCAACTCTTTGTGACCCCACGGACTGCAGCACACCAGGCTTCCCTGTCCTTCACTATCTCCTGGAGTTTGCTCAAACTCATGTCCATTGAATTAGTAATGCCGTCCAAGCATCTCGTCCTATGTAGTCCCCTTCTCCTGCCTTCAATCTTTCCTAGCATTATGGTCTTTTCCAATGAGTCAGCTCTTCACATCAGGTAGCCAAAGTATTGGAGCTTCAGCTTCGGCATCAGTCCTGCCAGTGAATATTCAGGGCTATACTCCAATATAAAATAAAAAGTTAAAAAATAATAAAAAATAAAAATAGTGCTTTTCAGGCTAAATTTTGTGCTTCTCCTGGACTTTGTCAGATGACTAGGGGTAATTTTGAAAGGTTTATGCCTTATTTCCAGACCTGACGCCACTCTGGGAGGGTGTGTGCAGGGTGCAGATCCCAGAGCAGTGGAGATGGTTCCGCTGGAACAGGGGTTCTAGGTGGGTGTCCTGCCTTTGATGCTGATTCCTGAGCACCAGATGTGAAGGAAGGTATAAACCCCTCACCATGTCCTGCATGTCACGACGCCCCACCGCTGAGGGACAAGCGCACACTGACCTAGAGGTGTGGGGATGGTAACATTGTGTGCGTGTGTGTGTGCACGCGTGCTGTGCTTGGTCGCTCAGTTGTGTCTGACTCTTTGTGACCCCATGAACTGTAGCCCCCCAGGATCCTCTGTCCATGGGGATTCTCCTGGCAAGAATACTGGAGTGGGTTGCTATGCCTTCCTCCAGGGGATCTTTCCAACCCAGGGATCCAACTCAGGTTTCCTGCATTGCAAACGGATTCTTCACTGTCTGAGCCCCCAAGGGAAGCCCGTGTGTGTGTATACAGACAGAAAAATAAAAGACCAGGTTTCTGTTCATTTGGAATGATGACGGGCTTCCCAGATGACTCAGTGGTAAAGAACCCGCCTGTCAATGCAGGAAAACAGGTTTGATCCCTGGATGGGAAAGATCCCCTGGAGGAGGAAACGACATCCCACTCCAGTATTCTTGCCAGGATAATCCCATAGAGAGAGGAGCCTGGTAGGCTACGGTCCGTGGGGTCGCAAAGGGACAGACATGACTGGAGTGACTGAGCATGCTGAGATCAGCAAGAGTCATTCTTTTGCAATTGTTCTTCAAACATTTTTACACACTGGATACGCTAATGATATTGTGTCCAACTTATTGAGAGTGAAGGAGGGGGAGCTGGTGATATGAACTGAAGAAAGAAGGGAAGAAAAGAGTCCTCCTTGAGGGGAGGCCCATGTCTGGAAGGTGTCTGCAGCTCCTGTGTCTCTTGGGGTAGATTCAACAAGTGACCGTGACCCCAGCTGCATGGAATTTGAGCTGGAAAAGATGGACATTTGGTTTGACCCACGAGTACTGTGAATGAGGAGACAGTGGATGTCTAGACCAGGTAAAGGAATAGTGCATTTGGGATCTTCAGTGGTAGCCACCGTACTCAGTTCCCCCCAGATTCCCCGATTGGAATTTTTCAGCTGCGGCTCCACAAATAAGATGAGTCTAAATTAGATAACCTGTGGCATTAGTAGTTCTTTGGGTTCGCATGGAAACCTGCTCTGGCCACAGCGTAAGCAGAAAGGAGGAAATATTGGAAGGAAGCTGAGGTCTTACACAAAACTGCCCTGAGCTGAAGGAAGGGCTGAGTAAGCAAGTCTGCGGTGCTCAGGACAAGGGCATCTGGAGACCTCCCACTTCGGATGCTGGGCAGCCCAGCCCTCTTCCCACTCCATCTCTGATCCACATGTGGGACTCAGTGGTTCTGTTCCCTTCTGTAGGGTCCTCACCATGAACATGTTCTCACCCAGACCTTGCTCACTAACCGTCCCATCCCTCGCCTCCTGTTACCCTGCCTTTTCTGCATCACACTCACCACCACCTAAACGTCTTAGAGTTGGAGACTCCCCTGGCGGTCCAGTAGTTAAGATTCTGCCTTCCAATGCAAGGGGTTCGGGTTCCATTCCGGGTGGGATAAGTCAGATCCCTCATGGCCTCGGGGCCAAAAAACCAAAACGTGAAACAGAAGCAATATCGTAACAAATTCAATAAAGACTTCAAAAATGGTATGCATCCAGAAAATCTTTTTAAAAAAGGAATGATTAAAAAGTTTTTAGAGTTACTTGTTCACCTGTGGAGATTTAAAATTACCGACGCCCAGGCCTGACCCTCAGAGATCCTGATTGGAGTGGTCTGGTGTAGAACCGGAGCTTGGGTGTTTTCCCTAGAAGCCCCATGATATCCAATGCCTAGCTCAGCTTAAGAATCAAGGCCTAAGTGGGCCTTACACATACACTACTATGTGTAAAATAAACAAGAACCTGCTCTGCCGCCCAGGGAACTCCTTCAGTGCTCTGTGGTGACAAAGTGAGGATGTGTGCACACGTGTGGCTGAGTCCTTTTGCTGTGCAACAACTAACACAACAGTGCAAAGCAACTAAACTCCAATAATAACAGTAATAAAAGAGCTGTGGCCTAATAAACACATTGGTAGACCAAACACAGGATGTGCTGCTGTCACCAGCACAGCTGAAAATACGCTTAAAAGAATTGAGTGACACTTATGGTTGACGAAGGGAAGGGCTAGGTAGGTAGGTAGTTTGGGATGGACATGTACAGATCAGTATATCTAAAATGGATAACCAACAAGGACCTACCATACCGCACAAGGGACTCTGCTCAGTGTAATGTGGCAGCATGGATGGGAGGGGAGTTTGGGGGAGAATGGATACATTATATGTATGGCTGAGTCCCTTCGCTGTCCACTTGAGTCCATCACAGTATTGTTAATCAGCTATACTCCCATACGAAATAAAAAGTTTCTTTTCAGAAAAAGAATTGAGCGACACGTGTAGAAAGGATTCTTTGGGAAGAATCAGGCAGTTGTGAGTAAGCACACATAAGTGATGTTGACAAGAGCCCTCCCGAAGTAGGTGCCCTGGGGGTAGGGGACAGTGGCCCCGGACTGATGGCACAAGGAAGGATTGTTGAAGGTTTGGCTGTGTTACTAAGGGAGGGCACATTTTTAGCAAAAACCAGAGGCGAGAAGGAGAACCTCAATTACTGCAAGAAAAGCAGAAGTCGCTGGGCGTTCAGGGCTAATGAACGGAAATGTGAGGGATCTAAGTGTGAGAGTCTGAACCTAAAAGCAGTTTGGTTAAAAGCAGAGAAAGAAATAGAGGCAGGGAGAAAAGAAAGAGTGGGTTTTGTCTCCTTAGGGAATTGAGATGTTATTCAGTCGTTGCACTTTTAGCGTTTTGGTGAGAGGGGCAAACAGAAATATGAATGATCTGTTAATGTTGTACTTTTCATCCAAATAGTGGCATGAAAGAGTCTTCCCTGGGGAGAACAGAAAGCCCCGCTGTGTCGGGGTGGTTTGGAAACGGGTTGCTTTTTACCAGGAGGGATGGACCACGGGACTGCGGGTTCTTACAGAAAAAAAAAATCTGTAATCCTTTTGGGTTTAACCATTAGGCAAATTGAGCTTCCTGGTTTCAGAAAGAGAAAACAGACCCAAGAGAGAAAAACCCCAGGCCCGTGGGAACAAGAAACTTCCTCCTCCTGGGGCTGCTTGAAAGGCCTGCTGTGCCCGTCTGAGTCTCCAGCTCAGCGTGAGGCTGGCTGGAGGGCTTCCCGGAGGTGGAGGGGTGATGGGCAGAGAAGGGCCGTGTTGCAGGAGGAACTCCGGAAATGGTGGCTGAGGCTGCAGGCTTGGGCCTTGGGGTCTGAAGCACCTAAGCTGCCTTTTCATTCATTGTAAACCTGGGGAGTGAAGGACCAGGGGACTGAACTGTGTCCCCGCTGTTTGCCCCTTAGTCCTCTGGGTCCTTCAGCCAACCACACTTGGAGGCCAAAAATAGAATTCTTCAGGCTTTTACTCTCTTGGTGACAAAATCAGAGAAGAGACCCAAAGCCAGTTGAAAAAGAAAGACCTGTAAGTACAGAGCTCGTTTGTCTGCCAGATGGGTGAGTGGGGGCTGTAAGACAGTGAGAGGCTTGAGCAGTTCAGTGATCGGAGCCCCCTGTGAGTGGGGAGGGTTCTGTAATCTGGCCCACTTCCATCTCAGGGAAGGGAACAAAAGTCTGGGATGGGGCTGAAGGTGGGGTGCCTTAGAGGCCTGTCTTCGGTGCTGTGCAAACTGTAACGCTTTAGTTGGTGAAACCCACATTTGTAAAGGCTCCCTAGTGATTTTTATTTAGCAGTTTTGTTTGTGCCAAAGGTCCCATGAGCCTTTCTCCTCTATAATCTGGCACTCCCTGTTTGGGGGGGATGGGAAGAGAAAATGGGAAGTTATGCATTGTTCACTGTTTTGAGGTGGAGGGATTAACATATGCTGTTGTATTTAATCCTCACAATAACCCTTGAAGGAGTAGTGTTATCTGCACGGTACAGATGAGTAGGATGAAGTTCAATTAAGTAACTGGCTGACGTTTTTATGGCTCTTAATAAATACAGGGGTCAGGTTGGACCCAAATTTCCTCATCCTAAAGCCCTTGGCGCCTTCATTTGGGAGAAATAACTGAGTTGAGATTTCAGCCCAGATTGTTTGAATGGCCACAGGCTGAGTGAATAGGTGGCTGCCATGGTCTAGATTTGTCTGAAACTAAAACAGTTTGGGGAACTAACATTTGTTGATCATCTGTTATAAACCAAATAGATTGTGGCTAATAAAAATAATGGGACCTACCTACAGAATTGCTTCTAATTGCAAACTACTGTATCTGTTCAGTTCAGTCACTCAGTTGAGTCTGACTCTTTGCGATCCTATGGACTGCAGCACGCCAGGCCTCCCTCCTCCATCACCAACTCCCGGAGTTAACTCAAACTCATGTCTATTGAGTTGGTGATGCCATCCAGCCATCTAAGCCTCTGTCGTCCCTTTCTCCTCCGGCCTTCAATCTTTCCCAGCGTAGTCCATGGAATTTCTAAGTTCAGTTTCAATTCAATAGAGGTGTTTTGCTGTGTCATGGTGACCAGATCAGGGGACTGTGTGTGTCTCAGTGGTGGAAGCAGGGTGGTGTACAAGGAGGCTGAGCGGTTAGTATGTCAAGGAGTTTACAGTTTCCACGGAGGAGACAGATGCAGACACATTAACAGCAACTGATGCAGGAGTTACAGACCCACATAAAACAGGACCGTTGGTGGTGCCCTGGGGCTTGCGGTTACATCCCAAATCGATTATGGAGAGAAGTGGTCAGGGAGAGAAGGATGTAGGCAAGACTCGGTCTGAATTAGGCTTTGGAGAATCAGTGGGATTGGCCTACATGGGGAGGCAGAATGGCGCTACCATGTCAGTAAATGCAAGTTTCTGTCCTTGTCACACTGAGCGGCAAGACAGACTGGAGCCAGGCTGTGAGGAGCTGTGTGGGGCAAGCTGAACACTTGCATTTTTCTCCTGTTGACAGTACTAGAGATGTTGGTAGCAGAATTTGAGATGATGGTATAGTAGTAATAATGGTGTCTTAACACTTCCTGAGCATCTATTCTACTGTGTCCTCCATGCCATGATGAATATGTATGAGCATTTCCAAGTGCCAAGCTCTGTTCTCCAGACTGGCAGTCCAACGGGGTACAGACCTGACAAAAATCCTGGCTCTCACGGGACTTGCCATTCATTGAGGATGGACAAGGCAGATGCTAAAATAGATCCAGAAGCTAAATTTGTGTGATCATGCCATGGAGAAATGTGAATACAGAGTGGTGGGCAAGGAGTGGGTGAATGAGAGCACATCTCAGTTTTGAAGCTTGCCTCTGAGTAAAGGTAGAATTCATTTATTTAATCAGGTGAAGAGTAGAAGGTGGGTCTGATGGATCCTGAATGTAAATGAAAAGATGAGATGATAATTCACAAATTTGAGCCCAGAGTAGGGAAAAGCCTGATGCCACAGAGACTGGCCAGGAGGCAACCACACTACCCAGAATAGTCACATCTAAAGTGGACCTTTTAGTCATTAGTATCATGTAAGGTTTAGTAGGGGGCATCCCCAGTGACTCAATGGGTAAAGAATCCACCTGCAATAAGACCCAGAGGAGACGTGGGTTCAATCTCTGGGTCTGGAAGATTCCCTGGAGAAGGAAATGGCAACCCACTCCAGTATTCTTGCCTGGAGAATCCTGTGGACAGAGGCGTCTGGCAGGCACCAAGAGTGGGGTCGCAAAGAGTGGGCCACGACTGAGCGACTGAGCATGCACACAGAGTTTAGTAGAGAAAGAAGACTAATGTAGGGGGAACCCATCAGAATGACGCTATTGGCCTTGTCCGTGCCTTTCCCTAAGCCTAGAAACCCAGCGAGGTTACCCAGAAAGTGATGAGGGCCCAATGGAGAATAAAACGGGACTGCAGAGATGACAGAGGTTTTGATCCTGGGTGACGAGGATGGTGGGGAAAATGAGAAATTTGCCCTACGAGTAATGGAAATTCAACAGAATAGCCATCATGCTGTTTAATTGATTTAGAATTTTCTGGAAGTGACAACGGGGCATCCGGTCCAGCATCAGTACTCCCTGAGAATCAGTGGTTTCTGCTCAGAGCACAGTGGACAGCCTGGAAGGTGACAGGGTGGGTTTCCAGCGCCAGCACCCCAGCCCCCTCCCGCCACGTGCACCTGCTGGGGCCCACCCTCCACCCTCTTTCAGCCTGGCTGCTTCAGCTGACAGCACCCACCTGCTGCATCTTCCCCCTCCTGCTGCTGCTCACTGTGTAAAGTTACAGATTCACAGGGCCCCAGCCCCTCGGTTCACAACCCCCTGAGGGTCTCAGTTAAGTTTTTCACAGCCATCTTAGAGCAGAACACCAGAGTCCCATTCCCTAGGGAGTCAGGTCCAAACCACTTCACATGCATTCGTTATCACAACTCAGTACCATTTTAAAAAATAATAATGGTGCTAGCAGTAAAGAACCTGCCTGCCAATGCGGGAGACATAAGAGATGCAGGTTTGATCCCTGGGTCAGGAAGATCCCCTGGAGGAGAGCATGGCAACCCACTTCAGTATTCTTGCCTAGAGAATCCCATGGGCAGAGAAACCTGACGGGCTGCAGTCCATGGGGTCACAAAGAGTCACGACTGAGTGACTAATGCTTAGCCAATTAACAATGTTGGGATAGTTTCAGATGGACAGCAAAGGGACTCAGCCATACACAGATGTGTATCCAGTCTCCCCAACGCCCCTCCCCATCTAGGCTGCCGCAGAGCATTGAGCAGAGTTCCTGTGCTGTACCGGTCCTGGTTGGTTATCCATTTTAAATAAAAAGATCATACTTCTATGAAAGTAAAGCAGTGTCGCTTGTCATAGACATTTTGGGAGTGGAGAGGGAGAAAAATAAAAACTGACCATAGAAGTGTGAAAGTGTTTTTATTTTAATTTTGATTTAAACAAAAATTTTTCTGAAGTTTATTTTATTGTGTTAATAATAACCAACTGTTTTCCACTTGTAATTTTAAAACCCATCACATATAATAACTGTACTGATTCTCTCCCCCTCCCGTTCTGATTTCATTTGATTTGAATAGTTCTTTCCGGACTTGTTCCTACATATGTCATCATAAGGTGGATTCAGTTTTAATCTGGTCTTGTTAAAATGTTACATTATAAGCATTGTTTTATTCAGTCACAGAGTTCTTTTAGCCATTTTTAAAAATGGATGCTTGTCACTTTCAAGGAGATGTTGTTGTTCTTGTTCAGTTGCTCAGTTGTGTCCTACTCTTTGCGACCCCATGGACTGCAGCACACCAGCCTTCCCTGTCCTTCACCATCTCCCAGAGTTTGATCAGACTCATCTCCATTGAGTCAATGATGCCATCCAACCATCTAGTCCTCTGTCATCCCCTTCTCCCCCTGTCTTCCATCTTCCCCAGTATCAGGGTCTTTTCCAAGGAATCAGTTCTTCAAATCAGGTGGCCAAAGTATTGGCGTTTCAGCTTCAGCATCAGTCCTTCCAATGACTCTTCAGGACTGATTTCCTTTAGGATGGACTGGTTGGATCTCCTTGCAGTCCAAGGGACTCTCAAGAGTCTTCTCCAGCACTACAGTTTAAAAGCATTAATTTTTTGGCACTTAGGCTTTTTATGGTCCAGCTCACATCATTCAAGGAGATACTTGCACATCATTTAAAAACTAAAACAACTGAAACACTTTGAAGCATCAGACGCTCACCCCTCCTTCCTAGCACCCACCATCCATTTTACTCACCAGATCCAACCACTTTCTTATCCTCAATTCCAATAGCTCTACACTATGGTGGAGTCTCTTGAATGCTACCATATAGTTTAAGTGTCTGTTACCATCCTATTTTTACTTAATCAACTTACTGAACTGTTGATTGACAGCAGTGGTTCTTCAGGATTGCTAATTTCTGATAAAATCCTGTGCATTATGCAAATATGTGTGTGTACTCAAGGGCTGCCTCATCTGATGGTCTCTGTCTTTCTGACTTTTTATGTCTAATTTAGTTGTATCTTTCGTTGATTGTAGATGGCTACAGGAATATCATTAGGAACATGACTTTAATAAACATTAGTAAACTTCTACCTCTTATCAGTTATTTTTCCAAACTATCATTGTAGAAGTTTGGGGATTCAGTTAAGAGGATTTAACAAAATTCTATTGTATTTTACATAACGATGATTAAGGCAGAGCAGCCTGCCCTTGATCATTGCAATCTTTGCAAAGATTGGGTGCTAGGAAGGGACATGCTAGTAGCTGTGGACAACTTTTCTCAGCAGAAATATTTTAAGGTAATACAGTCATTTCAAAATTGAGGATACATTTTTCTAAAGTATCAACTCAGAAGTATGTGGCTCCATGCCCATTCTGTCACAAATTTTAATCTATTAAATTTTAAAAAAATTAATACTTTATTTTTCGGGGTAGCTTCAGGTTTCCAGAAACATTGAGTGGAAAGTACAGAGGGTTTTCCATGTGGTACTCAACCACCTTCTTGGTTTCCCCTAATTATTAACATCTTGCATAGTGTGGTGCATTTATTACAATGGATGAGCCAGTATTAATATTAATACATTGTGATGAATGCAGATCCACTGTTTTCATTGGGTTTACTCTTGGGGCTGTACCTTTTGTGGATCTGACAAATGTGTAATGATATGTGTCTACTATTACGGTGTCATACAGATAGCTCAGTACCCACAAAATCCCCTGTGTTTCACCCATTCATTCCTTCCTCTCTCTGAACCACTGGCAACCACTGACCTTTTAACTGCTTCCATAGTTTTGCCTCTTCCAGAAATGTCTTAGCATTGGGATTATACATTATGTAGTTTTTTCATACTGGCTTTTTTTCATTTAGCAATATGCATCTAAGTATCCTCCATGCCTTTTTATGACTTGATAGCTCATTTCCTTTTGTTGATAAATAATACTTTGTTGTCTGGTTGGACCACAGTGTGTTCCTCCAGTCGCCCACTGAAGGATATCTTAGTAGTGTCCAAGTCTTGGCAGTTATAAATAAAGCTGTTATAAACATCCATATACATGTTTTGCTGTGAACTTAAGTTTTCAGTTCATTTGGATAAATAGCAAGTAGTAGAATTACTGAATCAGGTACTAAGGGTGTGTTTAGTTTTGTAAGAAATTGCCCAGCTGTTTTCCGAAGCGGCTACACCATTTTTATTCTCCAGCAGTGAATGGCAGGTCCTCTCCTTCTGCCTTTTGTCCAGACTTGGGTGGTGTCAGTGTTTTGGATGTTTGTCTCTCTTGTAGGTGCATAGTGGTATCTCATTGTTTTCATCCACATCTTCCTCATGACATGATGTGGACCATCTTTCACAGGCTTAGTGGCCATCTTTCTGCCTTCTCTGGTGAGGTGTCTGTTCAGATCTCATACTCATTTTTCGATTGGGTTGTTTTTGTATTATTGATTTTTAAGAATTTTTGTGTATTTTTTTAGACACCAGTCCTTTTTTTGTGTTTTTCAAAGATCTCCCAGCTTGTGCTTGTCTTTTAATTTTCTTTTGCAGAGCAGAAGTTTTCAACTTTAATCAAGTCCAGCTTTATCAGTTTTTTTCTTCTGTGGCTCATACTTTTGGTTTTTTTGTTTAAAAAGTCATTGCCAAACTCAAGGTCAGCTGGATTTTCTCCTATGTCATCTTCCAAGGGGTGTATAGTTTTACATTTTACACTTAGTTCTGTTATGTATTTTGAGTTAGTTTTTATAAAAGATATAAGATCTGGATCTAGATTAACTTTTCCTTTTGCATTTGGCATTTTGCATTTCCAGTTGTTCCATCACTACTTATTGAAAAGACTGTCATTTCTCCATTGAGTTGCCATTGCTCCTTTGTAAAAGACAAATTGACTATTTCTGGGCTGTCTGTCTGTTTACTATACTTTTATTTTTTAAATTTTTTATGCTATTCAGAATGGTGTTTCCACTATAATCTATACAGTTTTGTGCATACAGCACTACAGTTTTTAGGCCGTTTGTTGTAGTGTTTACTATACTTTTACAGTATAGATGTTTGGCTTTTTTGCCGTTGTTGTTACCTTCAGTGGAAATAGAATCTATTAGTAGCTACTCTTGGCTTGACTTCTTTGAGCCTTAGTTTCTTCATAAGAGGGAGAGGTGATTATCGTTCTTGACAGAGGACGAGATGGTTGGATGGCATCACTGACTTGATGGATATGAATTTGAACAAACTCTGGGAGATGGTAAAGGACAGGGAAGGCTGGCCTGCTGCAGTTCATGGGGTCACAAAGAGTCAGATGTGACTGAACAACAACTGTTCTAGTTTTATCTCATGATACTAGTTTGTATTGTATATAAGTATGGAGCCAGGGTGGTGATTTTCTTGTAGAAAGTTTCTGGGTCTAGTCCAACAAACACCAGGTCTGTATGTGTGTTTGTGAGTCTGTATCTTTGTGTGTAAGCAGAGTGCTAGGCATCTACTGGACGGAATTTTTGGCTATGAATGTGCTTTACATATTATAAAGGAATAGTAGACCTGCCTTTCTCTGATGAGTGACAAAGCATATTGTTCTGTCCCAGTCTGTGACAGAACATATCGATACGTAAGCTCATTACCAGTAATTGAAACATCAGATTTTCTGCCATGGGGGGACATTTGAAAATATTGGAGACATTTTTGTTGTTCTATCTAGCCATGTGGAGCGGGCAGGGGTGTCACTGGTATGTCGTGGGTAGAAGCCAAAGATGCTGCTAATGACCTTACAATGCACTGGACAGAGCCTACAACATATAATTTTTTGGTTCAGAATGTCAGTAGTACTGAGGCTGAGAAAGCCTGTTGCAGAGATGCAGACTTATTTATATCTGTGGGCATGTTGTCCTCTTGCTTTAGCCTCAAGAAAACCTGAAGTTCTGGAGATTTTTGGTCTGCATCTCACAATTGTGCAGACCACTTAAGATATGACCTTCAGCTTTGAGCTATCTTGGGCTTAGTTTCACTTTTTCTCAATTTCATAATAATTTCTATTTTGTTATATCTATTTATGTAATCCCAACTTAAACTTTTTTTTTTATTGAAGTACAGCCAGTTAACAAACAATGTTGTGCTAGTTTTAGCTGAACAGTGAAGGGACTCAGCCATACTTATACATGTATCCATTCTCCCCCAAACTCCCCTCCCGTCCAGGCTGCCACATGACATTGAGTAGAGTTCCCTCTGCTGTACAGTAAAACCTGACTAACTCTTAAAGTAGAATTTAAACATATCATTTTATGTATTTCTAAAGAGAAGTGGCTGGACCACTGATTCTAAAATTCTGAGGCTGGAAATAAGGTTGATGTTCCATCTGCTTCTTGGTGGGTTGTGCATACAGAATTCAGACTCTGCTTTGAATTTCCTCTTCTGGTCCTTGAAATGACACGTTTTCCCTGTGATACCTAACTTTCCATTAGCTCATCTTGTTTTCATAGTGTTCCCTTTTACTGTGAGGAGAAACGAAACCAAAAACCCCCACTTGTTTCAGCAATCCCCCGTGTCTTCCTCTGTGTGAAATTGCTCAACTAAGAGTTATGCAAATAGGATCAGCTTTGTGTACTCAATCCCGGGGACTGTCACCGGCATGTTTGGTGGGTTTGTTGTCACGAGAGAGTCAGGACCCTGGCCTCCTCTCGTATAGCTCAGCCCCCAGCCTCTACCCAGCCTCACCCACTCCTTCCCCACCTCTTACCTCATTCCCGGCATGGATCTTGGCATGACCTTCCAACTGCCGTAGAATCAAAGAGAAGAAGGCTTGTAGGTATCCATGGAACCTATCTCTTGTGTCCACATGAGGAACTGAGTGCTTGTCGCCTCTTGAGATAGCCAGCAGGTGCTTTCTGTCCATCCAGGGCATGCTGGTATGCACCTCCTGGACACGGAGCCCTTTTCTTGATATCTGTAACCGTCTACATGATTAACATTTCATTTCCAAGTGATCTTAGCAAATGTAGATGGACAATGGCCCCAGTTGGAGTCTCCCCAGGTTCTTTCCTCCTACAGATTCTCTGGGTTTGAAGGACCTTAGGTTATGGGTTCAGATTCTCTTGTTTTAAAATTTCCATCCATTTTTCTACAAGTTTATGTATGTGTGTGCATATTATATGTTATATATATACTTATATATACTAGAGACTTTGTATATGTATGTATAATTTACACAAAATAAAAACATCTTTTAAAATTTTAGATTAAGGGTAATTAAACACATGACCTAAGATTCTTCAAACTCTGATATGTGTTTTGTATACATATATATATCTGAATAGGAAATTATATATATGCCATATATATATACACACACACACTCACGTAGGGCTTCCCAGGTGGCATTAGTGGTAAAGAATCCACCTGCCAATGCAGGAGACATAAGAGACACAGGTTCCGTCCCTAGGTCTTGAAAATCCCCTGGAGGAGGGCATGGTAGTCCATTCCAGTATTATTGCCTAGAGAATCCCCATGGACAGAGGAACCTGGTGGGCTACAGTCCATGGGATCACAAAGAGTCACACACGACTGAAGCAACTTAGCACACATGTACACATACATGTAAATATATATACATATATGGTAAGAAGAAAAAGGCAAACCCCATAATACCTGCAAACTCATCACCTGTAGATGAACATTGTGATAGTTTAGGTTATTTCTTCCTAGATACTTTTCCTACCTGTTTATATCATTTCTCCTCACAAAAAAAAATGGCCTCTGGCTATATGTGTTGCTTTTTGACTTAAATATATTGTGAATATCTTTTTATGTCAACAGATATAATGTGCAATATTTTAATGACTACTACTATTCTTTTTTGTTGAGGTATCATGTTCTAGACCAATTTTACAAAAGTCAGTTGCCTGAAGGCCAATTTGATAAAGTTATCAAATGTTCCAATTTACCAGAAGACGTGCTTCTTTGAACTACTTGAATATTATTTCTACTTTTAAAGAAACTTTAGGCATTTTCATGTTCTCCTGCTAGTTCTTCAAATAGCATATCAACTCTGAGAGTTGTGCAATTAAAAACTTATAATTTTAAGTTTAAATTTGAATTTAGAAGGATCAGAAACTAATTGGAAGTGATCAAACATTCTCAACACAGAGACTTCCCTGGTGGTCCAGTGGCTGACTCCTCACTCCCAAAGTAGGGGGCCTAGGTTTGATCCCTGGCTGGGAACTAGATCCCACATGCCACGACTAAAGATCCTGCATACCACAACTAAGACCTGGTGCAGCCAAATAAATAAATGAATATTTTTAAAAAAACATTCCCAACACATATGGTATGCTAAATGTCTGGATTCTAAGGATAAGTTAGGCTGCGTTGATCTGTCGGCTGTTTGTAAAATCAGTTGACATGAAAGGATTAGAAGAATCTTGAGATGTGGAAAGGAAGTAAGGGTGTATAGAGGAATTTGAGAAAGAAGCAGAAGACTTGAGCCTCAGACAAAGCAAAAAACATGCCACTATGTTCAAAGGAATTTTTAAAAATTAACTTGTCCTAAAAGTTAAGAAATGAAGTAGGAAACTACAGAAAAGTCATATCTCTTATTGTGTGTTAGTTGCTCAGTTGTATCTGACTCTTTGCAACCCCATGGACTGCAGCCCGCCCGACTCCTCTGTCCGTGGAATTCTCCAGGCAAGAATACTGAACGGGTTGCCATTCCCTTCTCCAGGATATCTCCTATTACACTTAAGCTAATTACTATTTCCAAAATTACATCCATAAACATTTCAATTTTAATCTCTAAAAGATAAAGAGTCACATTTTCAACATAAATTTTAATACCATTATTAAACATAAAAATGATAATTCCTTATCATCAAATATTCAATAAATGATCAAATTTCTCCAGTTATCTCATAATTATGCTTAATAATTTGGCTACCAGTCACTAGTAATCAAGGCTAATATGGTAACCCACTGCAGTATTCTTGACTGGGAAATGCCATGAACAGAGGAGCCTGGTAGGCTACGGTCCATGGAGTTGCAGAGTCGGAGACGACTGAATGGCTGAGCATGCACGCACAAGGCTAATATAGTTCTAAGAAGACTCAACAATTCTTAGTTTCTAAAAATAGAACATTCTTTTAAAAGAGCATCATAGAAACCTTCAAAAGGTTTTTTTTTCTTCAAAAGGTTTTAAAACAATTACATTGGATAAAAATTATTATACCCTTAAGCTATTGAATACTAACGCAAACCAGCAGTAAACTTAAGCTGTTAAAACATCGCATCAAATATGAAATTATATACACTACACAAAGAGTTAAAAGATACAAAATTTGGTAAATTTATCATCTTGTAAGGTGAAAATCCTCAGAGAATTGGTTTTGGGTGAAATGAATTTCAAGAGCTAGTCTCCATTTATTTAACCAATGACCTATTATCTGCCAAACAAGTCTGTTTTTCTTTTTTATTTTTTTAAATTGAAGTATAGTTAATTTACCATGTTGTGTTAGTTTCAGGTGTATAGCAAAGTGATTCAGTTATATATAGTTTTACATACACACACACACACACACACACACACACACACACACACACACACACATGGGCTTCCCTGGTAGCTTAGTGGCAAAAAATCCACCTGCCAATGCAGAAGACATGGGTTCTATCCCTGGGTCAGGAAGATGCCCTGGAGGTGGAAACTGCAACCCACTCCAGTATTCTTGCCTGGGAAATCCCATGGACTGAGGAGGCTGATGGGCTGCAGTCCATGAGGTCGCAAAGAGTCAGACACAACTTAGCAACTAAATGACAATGACATATAACTATATAGTCTATATTTACATTCTTTTTCATTATAAATTATTTCAAAATACTGAGTATAGTTCCCTATGCTATACAGTGGGTCCAGTTGATTATCTATTTTATACAAAGTAGTGTGTATATGTTACTCCCAAACTCCTAATTTGTCTCTCCATCACCTTTCTTCTTTGTTACCCATAAAGTTTGTTTTCTATGTCTGTCTTTTTCTGTTTTGTAAATAAGTTCGTTTGTGTCATTTTTTAGATTACACATACGTGATATATGATATTTGTCTGTCTCTGCCTGGCTTACTTCACTTAGTATGATCATCTCTAGGTCCATTTATGTTGCTGTAAATGACATTGTTTCATACTTTTTATGGTTCAGTAGTTTTCTATTATATATATATAATATTCCAGTTGCATATATATGGTGTATATATATATAGATGCACATATATATCACATCTTCTTTATCAATTCATCTGTTGATGGACACTTAGGTTTCTTCCATGTCAAACAAGTGTATTTCTGATTGGATGGTATTATAATACAGTCTCACAATAAAAATCCCTTTCTTAAGAGCTTTGTGTAACTACCTGGTTATTTTCTTAGAAATCTCTTATTGCGAGAGGTGTGGGTGTTGTGTTGAGAAGTGGATACATTTTAAAGGCCCTTGATATATGCTGACATACTCTCTCGCGCCATGCCCACCAATTTCACTTCTTGGTGAGGAGATTAGAATCCTGAGACCAGCTTAGTCTTGTCCATAACTACAGAACCATCCAGGCCAGATCTGCAGCTAGACATCTGGGTTCCTAAATTCCCCACACCTTTTGTCACTTTTCCACTCTTCTCCAAGCAAGAGCTAGATTTCTCTTCCACTTTCTCTGTGCTGGACGCCAAACCTCCAGGTATTTGAACTTCATCTACCTCTGAAACTGTCTTGCATTTCTTTTCTGGACTCACTCTAATTAATGTAGTGATAAAAACAGTACCAGGTTATTAAATTTCCAAAAATGCAGTTGATTTGCCGTCTTTCATATCTGACTGTTATTTCGAAAGATCTCTGGTGTCACAGGATAGGTTCACATTGTTATGCCACACATTCATGTTATAGTTCATTGCCCGATCCCCGGGTTTTCCTGAAGCTGCACCTGGGTCTTAAAGCACAAAATAAAGAAATGGTTTCAAACTGAATAAAGATATCAGCAAACATGAGGTAAATTAAAATGGATCAGATTTTTATTTCAAAGGCTTGAAGAAGAGTTAATGAAGAGGGAATCAGCCGTAATGCACTGGGTCTCTCATTTCAGCATGGAGGGGGGCTTTTTAAAATTAATTTTTTATTGATACACTTTTAGTATACTCATGGGTTGTAAAACCATCACCACTCTCTAATTCTGAAAACTGATGCATCTTCTGTGAAACAGTCTTGCAGATTTTGCACACTTCAGTTCAACTGTGCAAAAAAATAAAAAGGGAAAGAAAGGAAAAAGGAGGGAAAAGAAAATTTCACAATATCTAATTCTTCTCTCTCCGGCTCTCTGAGTAGCAGCAGGTGGGAAAACAACCTTAAGTTGACCACTGGGGTCAAATCATTTCCATTTTAAACAGTCTGTTTTCCATCGTGACTCTACACCTTCAAGATAAGAGTTGTCCTTCTTGTTTCTTCTGCCCTCTTCCAAGATGTCGATAGGTGCAAGTTTCTCTTGTGTTATCCATCTCTATCTCCCAGAATTTGCACAAACTCAGGTCCATTAAGTCGGTGATGCCATCCAACCATCTCATCCTCTGTCTTCCCCTTCTCCTCCTGCCCTAAATCTTTCCCCAGCATCAGGGTCTTTTCCTATGCGTCAGCTCTTCACATCAGGTGACCAAAGTATTGGAGCATCAGCATCAGTCCTTCCAATGAGTATTCAAGGTTGATTTCCTTTAGGGTTGACTGGTTTGATCTCCTTGCTGTCCAGGGGACTCTCAAGAGCCTTCTCCAGCACCGCAGTTCAAAAGCAACAGTTCTTGGGCACTCAGCCTTCTTTATGGTCCAGCTTTCACATCTGTAGATGACTACTGGAAAAACCGTAACTGTGACTAAATGGACCTTTGTTCAAACAGTAATGTTGGTCTAAAATGATTTAGATCTTAGCGGGGGCTTTATAGTAGAGAAAGACAACTACTTAAGTTGTAATTGATGGTTCTCATCATGGGGTTGAGTTCTGATGCTCCCTCTTCTTCTGTCCCCCTCCTCACCCAGGATACCCAGGAGACTTTTCTGACCCCTCTCTCTCTTATAAACAGTTTGGAGAAAAGATCGCAACTCTTCCCTGGACTTTGCATCTCTAAAAAAGCCTCCAAAAGTAAAGGAAAGTAAAGGAAAAAGGAAAACAGTCAAAGGGCATCTGTAAGGTTTCTGTTTGGGTAGGCAAGGTACATCTCTCAGGCTCCATAACCAGTACCAGTTTGCCCAGATAAGACTTGTCTTGGGAGGGAGGTTGGAGGGGGGATCGGGATGGGGAACACATGTAAATCCATGGCTGATTCATGTCAATGTATGGCAAAAACCACTACAATAGTAAAGTAACTAGCCTCCAACTAATAAAAATAAATGAAAAAAAAAAAAAAAAAAAGAGTTGTCTTGGGGATGAGTCCCTGTGAATGATCCTGGAACCAAGCTCAACCTGCTTTGGAAGCTCAAGACCACTTTTGTCTGGGATCATAGGCACCCATTCTTATGTTCCTGGGGCTTCCTTTCTCTTCTGAGGCTCCCTCACTCAGCTCTTCTGGAGGTGAGCTCCTTGCACGGTCAGGCAAGAGGCCTTGGGTGGTTGGGAGTGTAGCTCCAAGGCCATTGGGCTCAGATGCACTTTGACAGGGACCTTTGATCACCAGGCATGGGTCCATCTCTGGTAGAGTCTTCCTGGTCTGCACTGTGCCAGTCAGAGCGAGCAAGTCCTCACCTTCCTCTCGTCTCCCACATGCTGTCTGTCTCCTGCCCTAGAGATGCTTCTGGTCACTCCAGAATGACCACTTACATTTCGCAAGGTCAGGCCAAAGGGAGCCGGGGGGGGCACTTCAGAACCTCTGGATGCATTATTCACTAGCTCCTGGGAAAGCGCACTGCAAATGTACACATTCAGTCTGGGAAGTTGCAGTGAAGTGAAAAAAAAAATGTTTTTGTTGAGTTTCTGTTTGACTGCTGGGATAAAGGCACCCGTCTTTAAAGAAAGAAAATACATCAGTCATCATAAAAAGAAAATGCTAAGTCATAATAAAAACAAAACAAAGCAAAAAAAAATTTGTTTTGTAGCACTTTGTAAAGGCAAGAAATTTATGTTCTCAGGGGTTAAATTCTAGTACCTTTGTTTTTCGATTTTAAGATCTCGGATTCTGAACGTAAATGTGTGAAATAGCTGTTAAAATGTGAGTTCAGATTTAAAGGGGAAGTAGCAATCCAATTTCCTGTTTTTATTTCTTTTAGCTCTCAGAATAGGAGAAATTGGTGATTTTAAAATCTTTCTATAGCCGAGAGGTGAATTTATATGAACTTCAGGCTGAAATGGCCATGATGGAATATCTTTTAAAGTTGTGAAACTTATGGTGAAAAACAAAATATTACCTGAAATGTATATTATGTAAATCCAAACTCAGGAACCTCTTTCATTGCAGAATTCCTTCCCCTCAAAGGTCCGTCTAGTTAAAGCTATGGTTTTTCCAGTATTCATGTATGGATGTGAGGGTTGGATTATAAAGAAAGCTGAGCACTGAAGAATTGATGCTTTTGAACTGTGGTGTTGAAGAAGACTCTTGAGAGTCCCTTGGACTGCAAGGAGATCCAGTCAGTCCACCCTAAAGGAAATCAGTCCTGAATATTCATTGGAAGGACTGATGCTGAAGCTGAAACTCCAATACTTTTGGCTACCTGATGCAAAGAACTCTTTTCTAAGACGCTGATGCTGGGAAAGATTGAAGGCGGGAAGAGAAGGGGGCGACAGAGGATGAGATGGTTGGATGGCATCACCGACTTGATGGACATGAGTTTGAGTAAGCTCCGGGAGTTGGTGATGGACAGGGAAACCTGGTGTGCTGCAGTCCATGGGGTTGCAAAGAGTCAGACATGACTGAGCGACTGAACTGAACTGAATACACACATTTATGTTTACATCATCATGTTAGTAAAGTGGACAGCAGGGCTTCCCTGGTGGCTCAGTGGTAAAGGATTTACCTGCCAATGCAGGAGACATGCATTTGATCCCTGATCCAGGAAGATCCCACATCCTGCATAGCTACTCAGCCCTTGCACCACAACTATTGAGCCTGTGCTCTAGAGCCCGGCAGCCACAGCTACTGAGCCCTCAAGCTGCAAATACTGAAGTCTGAGCGCCCACAACAAGAGAAGCCACGACAGTGAGAAGCCTGAGAACGGCAACTGGAGACCGGCCCCAGCTCCCCGCAACCAGAGAAAAGCCCATGCAGCCACAAAGATTCAGCACAGCCAAAAATAAGTAAACAAAATTTTTTTTTAAAAAAGTAGACGACACTGTGACCTGACGTCTAGGCTACCTTGCCTAACAGAGGGGAGGTGGGAGAGGGGAGAAAAGCTCCATTTAGAAGGTGTAAATGGGGCATGTGCCAGCCAGAAGCTGATTTGGGAAGTGTGCTGCTGCGGGTCCCTCTTAGGGGTGAAACGGGGTTTCCTTGTGCTTCTCATCACAACTTCTCTCTCTCCCAGTAATGGAGGGAAACCTAGCCTTTGGGCTACATTTATTTATGTGTTATTTAGCAGAGATGTATATAGCTGTTATTATGTGCTGCTTTACTTCTAAGCACTTTACAAATATTACTTATTTAAGGCACGTCACCCTCATAACAAACATGAGCTAGATGAAGTGATCTCCATTTTTTTTTTCAGAAGGAAACTGAAGCACAGAGGTGAGGTTGCTGGCCAAGACCACACAGTTAATAATTGAGGGATGCAGGATTTGAGCTTAGCAATCTGACTTTTCTTTTCTCCAAAATATTTTGCAAATTGTGGTGTCTTTCTTAGGAATTTTTAAATATATATATATTTTGGCTGCACAGTGGGGCTTATGGGATCTCAGTTCCTAGGCCAGGGATGGAACCCGGGTGACCACAGTGACAGCACCAAATCCTAACCACTAGGCCACCAGGAAACTCCCTTCCTTAGACATTTTTAAGAGAAAATTTCTATATAGGCTGCTGCACCTTACAAGCAGACTTCAGAACCTAAGCAAGTTGATGGTGGGATCCTTTCAAACTATTTTCCGTGCACATTAATTATACATGGATGTGTGTGTGTGTGTGTGTGTGTGTGTGCTGATTGATTACATAAATTGATGGATATATATGGATTTTTTTCAATTAACAATGATTGGTGGTCAAGAGCATCCAAATTATGCAAATCTCTCTTTTTAACCCTCCTCACTCTTATAATATGCTCAGTTCAGTTCCGTTTAGTCACTCAGTTGTGTCTGACTCTTTGCGACCCCATGGACCGCAGCACGACAGGCCTCCCTGTCCATCACCAACTCCCGGAGTTTACCCAAACTCATGTCCATTGAGTTGGTGTTGCCATCCAACCATCTCATCCTCTGTCATCCCCTTCTGTTCCTGCTTTCATACTGTTCATGGGGTTCTTGAGGCAAGAATACTGAAGTGGTTTGCCATTCCCTTCTCCAGTGGACCACATTTTGTCAGAACTCTCCACCATAACCCGTCCATCTTGGGTGGCCCTACATGGCATGGCTTAGTTTCATTGAGTTAGACAAGACTATGATCCATGTGGTATAATATGTTAGTTTGGCCTAATTTAATGAACTTTCCCCTATCAGGATTCCCTGGTGGCTCAGATGGTAAAGAATCTGCCTGTAATGTAGGAAACCTGGGTTCAATTCCTGGGTTGGGAAGATCCCCTGGAGCAGGGAATGGCAACCCACTCCAGTATTCTTGCCTGGAGAACGAAATAGACAGAGGAGCCTGGCAGGCTACAGTCCATGGGGTCGCAAAGGGTCAGACATGACTGAACAACTAACACACAACAACACAACCCCTGTTGATGGACATCTAGATTGTCTGTGTCTGTCATATAAATAACACCAGTATGAACATCCTTGTGGTCTGTGTAAGCATATCTAAAGAACAAATCCTCTACAGGTTCTCACCATAAAAACAAACAACAACAACAAAAACCCCTAAAAGTGTGAAGTGATGAATGTGTTAACTGTTTTGAGGTTATCATTTCACAATATGTAAGTATATCGAATCATCACATTGTCCATCCTAAACTTATACAATGGTATATGTAAGTTATATCTCAATAAAGCTGGAGAGAGAGACTTCCCTGCTGATTTAGGTTCCCTAAAGAACCTACCCTCCAATGCAGAGGACGGGGGTTTGAGCCCTGGTCGGGAAGCTAGGATCCCACATGCCACAGGGCCACTAAGCCCAAGAACCACAACTAGAGAGGCCCGCATGCTGCAACGAAGACCCAGCAAAGCCAGTAAATCAAGAAGATTGTCAAAAAAAAAAAAAAAAAAAGCTGGAGAGAGAAAAAAGAACAACCTCTCAGAAGTGGAATTCCAAATGGACAGCTGCTTCCTTGCTGAGCATGTGGATAACTGTGGGACATTATTTGGTCTGACCATGAGCAGCCCGATGATAAACGAGGAGTCATAATTAGCCTTTTATCCCAGAGTTTCTTCAGGTTTTTCTTTTTTAAACAAAGATTTTAGTATTCGAAGGCCCTTCAGTGAGGATGAGGCACCACTAATGGATATTTGCCCCAGTGAACATCTGGACAGAAAAGTCGCCCAATCCTGTTTTCTGGATATGTTGGTGGAGGTCCCTTTGTGACAGAGGGTCGCCTACTGTCTGTGTCTGGTTAGATCATCTACTTGAGCTTCTATGATGAACAACATCCTAGGGGTGTATTTTCATGTCAGACCCTCAGGTATTATCATGATTAATTCAGATCTGCTGGGAAAGATTGAGAGCAGGAGGAGAAGGGGTCAACAGAGGATGAGCTGGTTGGATGGCATCACTGACTCAATGGACATGAGTCTGAGCAAACTCTGGGAGATGGTGAAGGACAGGGAAGCCTGGTATGCTACAGTCCATGGGGTCACAAAGAATCAGACACGACTAAACAACTGAACCATAACAGAGTCCACATGTAAAATGTGCTTTCATTTTACTGTTTAAAAAGAAATATCGAAGACATTGCCGACAACACTTCATGTGAAGCCCATCCTATGAAGCTTTAGACATTTTATGCTGGGGTGTCCCCGTCCACTGTGGACCCAGGTCAGCTTCCTCTTTCCCAGGAGAGCACCCTGTGATGCTGGCTGTGGCTCTTCCTGCCGGAAAGCTCCAAGCGCAAATCTGGGTCCCCATTTACATTGTCTTCTTTTTCTCACCTAGAGTTTTCTGTCTCCAGTTTATTAAACTCACTTTTTGGTAGAAGCATTTCAAATCCTTTTTGAGAAAGAAGCAGGCTATAAAAAACAGTGTCTTCAGCATTATTAATAATGAGATAAAACACTTTTCAAAAATAGCCGTTTTTTGGCAAAAGGGTAAGGAAAAAAAGCACATACTTCAGGCGAAAGCTCTGTGAGTCCACCATTCACTTGTGCGATGGTTTGAGGCCAGTCAGGTAATCTCTCCACGCCTCCATTTACTCCTCTGTAAAATGGGATTAATAATAATACCTGGGTCATGGGGTTTCTTTGAGGATTAGATGAGATGCTCAGAAAATTACAGATATTTAATTCAAAAATAAATATTGGGGGGGGGACCGGGATGGGGAATACATGTAAATCCATGGCTAATTCATTTCAATGTATGACAAAAACCACTGCAATGATGTAAATTAATTAGCCTCCAACTAATAAAAATAAATGGAAAAAAAACAAGAAAAAAAAACTAAAAAAAAATAAATAAATAAATACTAAGGTGTAAATCCTTATAAAGCATGGCTCCTGTCACTTGCAAACACGTAACTGGGCTCTCAGTTTTTGTTGGGGGGCCCTGGGTTTTGTGTTTTTCTGGTATTGTGGCACAGTGAAAAGAATTGAGGACCTGGTGCTGTTTATCCTCTGATGCAACAGGATGCTATCTGAGCTCTTTTGCTGGAGTGTTTGAACTGCAGGGACCCAGACTCAAAGCTCAGTGCTAGTGGGTTAGGGTCTTCCTCTCCAGTGTGCACACGGGGCTCTCAATTATCTGTGTGATGAGAAGTGAGTCACTCGGTCATATCTGACTCTTTGTGACCCCATGGACTGTAGCTCGCCAGGCTCCTCTGTCCTTGGAATTTTCCAGCAAGAATACTGGAGTGGGTTGCCGTTCCCTTCTTCAGGGGAGCTTCTCGACCCAGGGATCGAACCCAGGTCTCCTGCACTGCAGGTGGATTCTTTATCATCTGAGCCAGCAGGGAAGTCCATATGATGAGGGAGAGGGAAATCATGAAATATGCATAAATAAATAATAATCTGCAGATTAGACGATTTTAATTTTCATTCTCTGTCTTCCTTCCCATGGCCACTGCCCTCAGACGATCACCATCACCCCTTCAAAGGACTGGACCACCAATTCCCCTATCTGTGCCATATCACTAACACCCACAGACTGACTTTCTAATCTCATCTGCCTTCACACACAAATGTCTGCACACACGCACAGACACTACAGGGGTAGCTAATATCTTGCAAGCAATTTTTTTGCATAAAGTCGTTTATATTGTCCTCCTGTGTTCTCCCTTATCTGACTTTTTATTTTGAAAATTTCAAATCTACAGAAAAAAACATCCTCACCTCAAGTCCCTAGTTTTTTTTAAACTATTTTGCCACATTTGTCCCCTCCTCTTGCTCCCTTATCCCCCCCTTTCTCTTTTTCGTTTTGGTGGAAATGTTGACAGTTGGCAGATACCCTGAGCCCACATCCCTACCCACCTCAAAAGCATCTCCTCAGATGTGGACCTTCTGCATGACCAGAGTACCATCATCACACCAATGAACCTCATGATTCCCCAGGATCAAATCCACATGTATTCAGATATCTCCAATGATCCACCCACGTGTCTTCCCCCACTCACCTACCCATTCAAAGCTCATTCAGGGAATACTTCTGAAGTTCCCACCTTTTGACACATCATGACACATCATGGATCTGTCTGATTATTTTGATGCTTTAACCTATGTTTCCTATGAACTAGTAGTTAGTTCTACAGGTCTCTATGCCTCTATCTCCAATACAACAACAATGTCTGGGGCGGGGATGTCTCCTTTGCCTTTCCTTGCCTGTCTGGAGTGGGAGGACCTGGGATGAGCACACTGGAAGCCCAGGGTGCCGCAGCCTGAGCGCTTGGTCCATCCCTTCTTTCCACGAGCCCTCCTGGAGCACCTGCTCAGAGTGGTATTTCAGAGAAGAAACAGGCTGGGCCCCCAGCCTGTCTGCTTCAGAAGACCTGCTGAGGAGGTAACGTTTGGGTCCAGATCTGGAAAAAAGACAGAACTGGAGTGTGTTGGAACCAGGGAGGGTCTGGGGAGAAAAGTGGGCTCCCGGGAAACATCTTAGGGAGAGGTGTACACGACCAGGGATGCGTGTGTCCTAGGGACCCGCTGGACTGCTCCCCTCGCCGTTCAGGGAGCCATTGGAGTCCACTAAGTTTGGCCTTTTCCAATACCGACTTCCCTCCTTCAGGCAGCCCCATTCTAATGTGAATAAGTTAAAAACACATTTTTTTTTTGGAGGGTAGGAGTAGGGGTGGAGGTGGGATGGGTCAAAAAAGAACTCCCCTGTTTATTTACAGACCAACTAGAAAACCCATCCCATTTCAGAAACTTCAGTGCATGAAAGAAAAAAAAAAACACCGTGCTGTTTTGAGTCAAAGAAGTACTTGCTTCCCCTTTATTTTGGGAACTACAGCTCACTAGTTTCAGAAAGAGGCGTGACCGTCCTCAGAGGCTTCCTACGTCAGCCAATGAGATGATAAACAAGGTGGTGGTCGCCAAGGCCTGTAGGACCAAAGGCGGGCCAAGCCGGGGCAACAGGGACGAGCTCCTGAGGCTTTTTTTGACCCGTTCCTCCTCCAGGAGGTGTTCCGAACTCCCATGGCCTGCCTTCCCCACGTGAAACCGTCCTTGTTCTGTGATGCTCTGGGCAGGGGTCCCCTTTGGCAGTGCCCTAGAAAGACAGTCACAGCAGAGCACCTGCCCCGCTGTGCCCCGGGAGAACTTCCTGGACTGTGTCCAGGGAATCTGCTCTGTGAACCTAGGTGATTCTCGTGTGCCTTTGGGTTTGGGAACACTGCCCTCCAGTACCTTGTAATGGAGTGCATAACCGATTTTGTTCTGTTTTTAATGTATAAATTTGACCGTGAGGCTGTGCTGTGAGGAATAGTCATATCCAATTTCAGTTTTATAGTCACCTTTAGATCTAAAGTTCCCAGTTTGCTCTGGGTGGCGCTCTGTACATCCTAGTATAACTGAATAGGCAGATAAGAGTTTAGCCTTTAGAAGGGTGGTTGAAATGGCAACCCACTCCAGTACTCTTGCTTGGAAAATTCCATGGGCAGAGGAGCCTGGTAGGCTACAGTCCATGTGGTCGCAAAGAGTCGGACACGACTGAGTGACTTCGCTCACTTTTCCATCTGTCTCACCGGTTGTGCCCAAGCCCCCTGCTGTCGGGGGTCTTTCCTGAGGCCTTAGGGTGGCTGGCGGCACCCTCTGTGCCTCTGGCTCTGACATCTCTCCTGTTTTCCACACTCACGCGTCTCACTTTGAAGTCTACAGATGTGATCGTGTGGATGTTCCTACAAGCATCTTTTCTCCATACCTGTGTCTTCTCTTTGATTTGCAGTCTCCGTGAAGGCCACCACCATTGCCCCAGGCCCCAGCCACATAAGGATGGAACCACTCTTTATGCTTCCTGGCTCTCCATCATGTTTGCCTTGGAAGCCCCAGGTCCTCTCACTTCACATTGCATAGTGACATTCATCTTCAGCCAAGCCTCCCCCTTCAGCCCAACTCCTGGACTTCCCTACTTGTTCTCTGAAGGGTTCAACTTGAACTAGTTCCCCGAAGGGGCCGTGTTCCCGGGGCCAGTTCTTTGCATGTGAGGTTCTCTCTTCCTGGAATCCCTTTACTGACTCTGCCACCTAGCTGACATCACTCCCATTCTGACTCAAAGCATTTCCATCAGGACGTTTCCCTTGCCCACATCCTTTTCCTCTTGCCTGAGGTCAATGTCCTTTCCTATGTCCTGTGCATCCTCTGTCATTGACCTGCCACATCGCATTGCTATTTTAATTCACGCATCTTCACCACTAGAATAGGAGCGTCTTTAGGGCAGAAATTGATGCTGACATAAAACTGATGCTCAATAAATTGTTGTTGAATAAATGAGTGAACAGATTATGAATGAGCACCTGGCTTGTGGACAGTCTTCACCTTTTTGACTTGGTTAAATCATCAACGATGAAGAATAGAAGTGTATTTGTTGTTGTTGTTGAGTCGCTGTCACGTTCTCTTGATTAATGGAGAGACTTCGGTGGCTGGAAGCCAGTTCTGGAATGGTAAAACGATGCCATTGCTTTTGTATTCCAACAGGAACTATGGGATGTATAAAGTCAAAAAGGAAAGACAATCTGAATGACGATGGAGTAGATTTGAAGACGCAACCAGTACGTAATACTGACCGAACTATTTATGTGAGAGATCCAACGTCCAATAAACACCAAAGGCCAGTAAGTAGATAGTCTCAGGGGAGCATTCCCACGGCAGGATCAAAGCATGGCTGCATAATTTAAACTCCAAATCTGTACCATGTTCATGCCAAAAACCCCCCAAGAAATCATGTTAATTACTTGGGCCTCAAATAATTTTCATATACTTTGTAACTAAATCCTTTAAAGAGTTTACAAATATATTCGAGACAACCAGGCCACTTAATGTACAATAAAGGGGCCTTTGGTCACCTTCTTATGTTTGGCGATTATCACGTTGCCTATCACTGGTACAAATACCCTCTCTTTTTTTGTAACGACATGTATATGAGCTTGTGTGACTTAGGATGGGCAATAAGATTAGTGGTCTGGAAGCAGAAGGAAATGCTGAATTCAAGTCCGAAGCCAAAATAGGTGCTAATATGCCCTTTGGTAGATGTTGTTTGTTGTTTAGTCGCCCAGTCATATCCAGCTCTTTGAGACCATGGACCATAGCCCACCAGGCTCCTCTCTCCGTGAGATTTCCCAGGCAAAAATACTGGAATGGGTTGCCATTTCCTTCTTCAGGGGATCTTCCTGACCCAGGGATTGAACCTGTGTCTCCCACGTTGGCAGGTACATTTTTTACTGCTAAGCCACCAGGGCAGCCATCATACTTTATCCCATCATGTTGTTCTTCAATTAATTCAAACTAGTACAAACACTGAAGTTGTCATGACTTATTATAGAGAATTAAAAGATTTTTTTAAAAAGCAACTAATTCTGCCTTCTAACCTAGGACAAATATCTGTACCAGCATTTTTACATGATGGATGTGCTCTCTGATGCATTTGAGAAATGCTTGGCAAAGAACTAATATCATGTTTCATGGAAGAAAGGAGCAGAGCTTTGGATAATTACAACCTTAAATGCACTTTAATTCGGATCTTAGTTCCTTTCTGTTTGCTCACTGCATATATGTACATCCCCCATTGCCTGGTTTTTATGGAAACCAGCTTTTCAGTGTTTAAGCTGAAAGCAGCTTATTCCACATTAGTCCAAATGCCTTCATTGAGAGTTTTCATTGTTTCTCTAATTTGACATGTTTTTAAATGCCTTGGCATTCTAGAAGTATATCATTGCTGTCACGCCCTCTACCAGCCCTCTCCCCCACGTTCCCCCTTTTCCTGCAGGTATAGTGTGTGTCAAGGTCACATGTCATTGTTGAGATTGGTAAGTTGGTGTTGGTATTCTTGCAAAAAAGTAGAGATGAAGAATGAATATATTATGTTGTTAATTCCCTACGTGATATTTCTAGACAGGTAAATTAATGTTATAATTTTAGGAACTTCCCTGGCAGGCCAGTTTTTAAGACTCTATGCTTCCAATGAAGGGGGCAAGGGTTTGATCCCTGGCTGGGGAACTAAGACCCCATAGGCTGTGGTGCACAACTAAAAAAGAAATTTAAGAAAAACATTGTGGACTTACCTGATGGTCACCGGTAAAGATTCCTCCTGCCAATGCAGGGGACGTGGATTTGATCCCCTGTCCAGAAGAACCCCCATGCCACAGGGCAGTTAAGCCTGTGTGCCCTGGAACCCCTGCTCATGAGAAGCCACTGCAATGAGAAACCTGTACACCCCAACTAGAGAATAGCCCCGTAACTAGAGAAAACCCGTGCACAACAATGAAGACCCAGCACGGCCAAAAATAAAGAAAAATTTTAGAAAACATTGTAATTTTACATATAGAAACTCAAAATGTACAAAATTATTAATAACTTCAATAATTTAGTTATAAATACTTATAAATATAATATTCAAAAACACATCACACAAATAGGTATAGATGTGGAGCTATGCTATGGAAATATGACTAACAGAAAATGAAATGATACAAGGACTTGGAGTCACAGATAATTTTCTCATTATAGACTTCAAAGGCATCATAAAAAGGACCTGACTTTTTCTAGTGTCATGTGCTGTAGATTTTACACGGCTTAAAATCCCCCATTTTTTTTTAACGTAATAAAAGATGTCCTTCATTCAGAAAAGCAAAGGGGACCAGTGTAAACTTGCGCACCATTTTTCCTCTTGGTAAGAGTAAAGGAGGTTAAAAGTTAAGTTAGAAAGCAGAAGTAGAAAGCATGTTTGAAATCTCTCGGTTCCCTCATGCACCCCCGGAGCACAGTGCACTCTGCCTTCTGTGGTCACAGGTGCCCTGGTTTGTGAACTGGGCAGTTGGGCCTTAGTCCATGGATAACGTTCAGCTCCAGCCAGATGTGCCCAAAACACACCCCTGTATTGATTACAGGCTTTATTGTATGACAGCAAGGCTGAACTGACACGAATTCAACAACACTCTAAGGAAAAGACATTTTAGGGAAGAAGAGTGCTGACAGATGACTTCTATACATGTGTTTTGGCCTTCTGAAGAGTGTGCTCAATCATTTATCAATTAAGAGCTCTTTGATATTTGAAAATCAGCTTGCTGCTTTCGGAATGATTTAATCAGTTTCTCGTCTTCTAATTGTTTCCTCTAACTCCTTTAAAATTAATCATATATTCTAATTACGCAAATCTGAATGAGTTTAAAAATCAGTATAGAACTCCTTGAAATAAGTATTGAAAGATCATCTGGAGCCAAGAGTTTCTGAGCCAGAAAAACATAATCCCCTGCTTCCCACCCCCTGCCCTGGAGATCTGATGGGCTGACTTCCATCAGAAATTTAAATTTCAGTACAAGCTGTTTTGGTCCATATTCCATTCAATCACATTAATCAAAGAGAAACACGATTAAGCCCAGGAAGTCTCACGCATCCTCCCCATGTCAACGAAGGAAAAAGGAATTTGATTTCCAAGGTGATTGAGGTGGCCTTTTGTACCACCAGGCCCTTCCTGATCATTCAGCTCCAAGCTAAAATAACAGGGATGCCATCTGTCCCCACAGCGGAATCGGGGGTCAGCCACAGGAAGCCTGGATCTGTTAGGACTTGTTCTCAGCTGCCAGTGACCAAGCCCTTACAACAGCTTTTTAAAACAAGTCTGGGAAAAGTGAAGATCAGCAATCCTGGCCTGGGTGGCACTTCCACAAGGTCACCAAGGACCTGAGTGACCCCCAGGACCTCTCTCCATCTTTTTCTCTGCTGTCTCTGGTCACTGGTATCCATGGCTGCTGAAAGCCCAGCTCATCACTTGCTTCTGGGCAGAAAGAAGAAGGCCAGGGAATAAGAAAGCCGATCCCAAAGCCCCATCACCTGCCTGCAGGTCAACTCCTTGCCATCTGCATAGAAGGCTGGAGAATTGGGAAGCATCACCATGTTGCAGGGCAAACCGCCATCCCCAAGGATATTCGGGCTCTGGTACCAAATCAGGGGGAGGGTGCCGATTAGATCAGCAGTGGCTCAGAGTGCTGGACATGTCCTGTCGCCCCCCAGGCCAGTGGTTGCTGAAGAAGGAAAAGCCTTTCCATGGTCAGGGTTGGGGCAGGGATCGGAACACAGCTCTGCAGGACTGTTCCCCTGCACTCCTCTTCTTTCTGGCTTAATAAATTAACAAATCTTAACCCTATTTGCTTCCGTTTGAAAATGACATAACATACAGTGTGAATGTAAGCATAAAACGCTAAACACAGAAAATATTTTTCTAACGAATATTCTCTCTTAGGTTGCGGACTCTCAGCTTTTACCAGGACAGAGGTTTCAAACTAAAGGTATGTTTTCATAACGCCATGGTAGTTTCTTTTTTTTACTGTTTGAGTCTCTGTAAAGTAGTTGTACTGGATGTTTTTGTTGATTTTGAGGGGGCGGGCGGTCAGGTGAGGTAGAAAAGGATAGTTTTATTGTTTTGCCAGGCAAAGGGAGACACACTAGGCTTCTGCCTTAAAAAACTATATGTCTCTGAATTTTTTTTAATTGTGGAAAAATAGCTATAACATAGAATTTATCATTTTAGCCATGGAAGTGTTCAGGTTGGTAGCATTAACTACCTTCTCATTTTTGTGTAGTCATCACTTCCATCCATCCATCTCTCCATTTGGGATGATGAACTTTCCATCATCTCAAACAGTAACTCTGTGCCCATCAAGCATAAACTCCCACCCCCCATCCTCCCGGCCCCTGGTACCCACCATTCTACTTTCTGTCTCTATGAGTTTGACGGCTCTGGGGATCTCGCCTAAGTGGAATTAAATGGTATTTGTCCTTTTGCGGCTGACTTATGTCACTTAGCATAATGTCTTTAGGTTCATCCCTGTTGTAGCAGGTGTCAGAATTTTGCTTCCTTTATTCTGTGGTATGTATACACAGTGTCCTCAGATAGTTTTCTCCTTTTAGCTTTTGTAAACAATGCTGCTATGAGCACAGGTGTATCGTATTTTAAACCTAGAGCTGGAAGTCATTGAGGTCATAGGTCTCTATGATTTGAGATGACAGACACTGTACCACTGTGTACAGTGTGTGGCCAACCACAGACCACATGGCGCCCAGGCCCTCTGGGGGGAAAACAGGTCTTCTTTCCCGCTGCCTGTTTCCTCAGTACATCCTTGCACTCTGTGCCCCGTGACAAGCTGTTACAACATTTCTGCTGTGGATTCTTTTTTTAAAAAACTTTTTATTTTATATTGGGGTATAGCCGATTAACAATGTTGTGAACAGGGAAGGTGAACAGTGAAGGGACTCAGCCATACGTATACATGTATCCATCCTCCACCAAACTCTCCTCCCCTCCAGGCTGCCACATGACATTGAGCAGAGTTCCCTGGGCCATACAATCAGTCCTTGCTGGTTATCCATTTTAAACATTCCGCTGTGGATTCTTAAAGGTCTTCGCTCGCCTTGGTCATTTTCAGATCCAGAGGAGCAAGGGGACATCGTGATCGCATTGTATCCATACGATGGCATCCACCCAGATGACTTGTCCTTCAAGAAGGGGGAGAAGATGAAAGTCCTAGAGCAGTAAGTGCAGCCGGGGGTCTCTCTTATATAGCACCAAGTCCCGAAGTCTCTCCCCCTCCCTGGGCTTGGCCGCCAGCAGCACAGCATGACAGACACCCCTCTGGGGGTGGGCACAGAACCCCAGCCTTGTTGCTGCCAGAAGGAGCAGGGCCAGAGGGATTTTCCTCTTAGGCTTTACTGTGAGCAGTTCCCAAGAGTTTTTCCTTTGAAACCAAACACCATTGTCTTTCCTTATCCATTTGTGCTACCTTAAGAGGCTTAGATCTATGTGGAGTTTGCATTTCTTTTTTAAAAATATTTTAAAAATGTATTCTTGGCTGTGCTGGGTCTTTGTTGCTGCCCTCGGGCTTTCTCTCGTTGCAGCGAGCAGGGGCGACTCTAGTTGCAGTGTACAGGCTTCTCACTGCAGTGGCTTCTCTTGTTGCGGAGCATGAACTCTAGAGTGTAACGGGCTTCAGTAGCTGCAGCACACGGGCTCTCTAGTTGTGGCCTGTGGGCTTCATTGCCTCGAGGCACGTGGGATCTTAGTTCCTGGACCAGGGATCCGCACCATGTCCCCTGCATTGGTGGGTGGATTCCTAACCGCTGAACCACCAGGGAAGTCCCTGCATGTTCTTTTAATGACATTTCTACTTTGTTATTTTCCTCAAATTCACACTGAGTGTATGGGTCCAACCGGGTGTGAATCATCAGGGTGGGGCGCCGAGGCAGCGGTCATCTCGGGGAAAGCCCCCACTCAGCACTTAGCGCTTCTGTGAAGATGCTTGGACATCGTTTTCTTGACCCCTCCAGGCTGACTCACAGGGCTCAGGACCATGCTGAGAATAAGGAACTTCAGTAATTCTACTGCTCTTCATATAGGGTCACCTTGGCCGGCCAACAGGAGACCCTTGGTTGGCTGGAGGAGGGAGACCCTTAGTATAAGGTGTTGAGTGGCTGAGAGGGTTGTCCATTACTGGCTGAGTGTGAACTTGAGCCTCATCCTGGCCTTGCCACTTGATCACTGTGTGACCAAGACAAGTCCCTTCAACTCTGTATCTTAGTGTCTCACTTGTGAACCAGAAACGGCTTGTGTGTGTGTGTGTGTGTGTGTGTGTGTGTGTGTGTGCGCGTTTTACAAATATGGCACAGGCGTGGAGTGTACCACAGCTTAGCGCCAGTTGTAACTGTCCTTCATGTTTTGCCGGATGAGGGTCCTGTCTGGGTGTGGGAACCTGACAGGAACACAGCTGAGGTTCATCCGTTGGTGACCCATCCGTTCCTCCCTCCCTAGCCCCTTCCCTGGCTCCATGCCTCTCTCAGGATATGCAAGGTGGTGATGAGGCTCATCTGCTTGGGACTGTTTTATGGTTTTCTTTTTTTTTTTTCCATGGCATCAGCCTGTGGACACTAGCTATTTCAACAAAGGCGTTTATAACTTAAGAACTATGACCTTTTATTCCCTTGACTCCCATTTCTCTAAGTGTGAAAAGTGAAAGTGTTAGTCGTTCAGTTGTATCCTACTCTTTGTGACCCCATAGACTCCTCTCTCCTTGGAATTCTCCAGGCAAGAATACTGGGGTGATTTGCCATGCCCTCCTCCAGGGGATCTTCCCAGCCCAGATAGCAAACCCAGGTCTCCTCCATTATAGGCAGATTCTTTACCCTCTGAGCCACCAGGGAAGCCCATTTTGTAGATATCCCCAAGGAAGTTAAGAACTCTGCTTCTGCAAGGTGGAAACCATTTTCACCAACTCTTATGCAGCAGCTCTGAGCACAGAGACCCACACTTCAGTCATGAGGCTGTTTTCCTTTGCTTCCATCATTAAAAATATTTGTATTTCATCAGGATGCATCAACTTTTCCCCTGCATTCTGGGGTCCCAGGGTCTTCCCCACACCCCACAAGACACTTTAAGACAATTGCTCTTGTAATTCTTGAGTCATTGAATACAAACCCTTTTTTTCTTTTTTTAATATATATTTATTTGGCCATGTCGAGTCTTAGCTATGGCATGTGGGCTCTTTCTTGGAGGCGCAAGCACTTGCTTGGCTGCCCCATGCTGTGCAGGATCTTAGTTCCCTGACGGGAGATTGAATTCACATCCCTTGCATTATAAGGTGGTTCTTAACCATTGTACCATCAGGGAAGTCCAACAAACCCTTTCTGATGTGGGTTTCTATTCCAGGCATGGAGAGTGGTGGAAAGCCAAGTCCATTTCGACAAAGAAAGAAGGCTTCATTCCCAGCAACTATGTGGCCAAAGTCAACACCTTGGAAACTGAAGAGTGAGTCCTCATCTGGAGTGGTCTGGAATGGTTCTTTGTGACATGCTGGATTTCTTGCTTTTTCTTCATCTTTTTTCTCCCTGGGATTACAACACCCATGGGATGTTAATATGTCTTCACAGGTGGTTTTTCAAGGATATAACCAGGAAAGATGCAGAAAGGCAGCTTCTGGCCCCAGGGAACAGCGCTGGAGCTTTCCTTATCAGAGAAAGCGAGACATTAAAAGGTAAGAAGTGACATAAGGCCTCTTAGCAAAGGCTGTTTAGGAAATCGTTCTTAGAAACGATTCTAGAATTCTGTTAAAAAAGACTTATGGGCAGACCTCATTTTATTGAAGTATAGTTGATTTACAATGTTGTGTTAGTTTCTGCTGTAGAGCCAAGTGATTCTGCTATACATAGACATAGTATTCTTCATACTCTTTTCTGTTTTGGTTTATCACAGGTTATTGAATATACTTCCTTGTTGTATACAGTAGGACCGTGTTGTTTATCCATCCTATGTGTCATAGTTTGCATCTGCTAATCCCAAACTCCCAACGCTTCCCTCCCCATAATGCCAATCTTGTTTACAAAATATAAGTGTAATCTTTGCTTGTACTTCTTCCTCTGCAGGAAGTTACTCTCTGTCTGTCAGAGACTATGACCCGATGCACGGTGATGTGATTAAGCACTACAAAATCAGAAGTCTGGACAATGGGGGTTATTACATCTCCCCACGAATCACTTTTCCTTGTATCAGCGACATGATTAAGCATTATCAAAGTAAGTGAAAACACAAGGTTAGACAAAAAAAGAAAGATACATGTTATGATAAATATATGATGTCAAACTTAATATAAAAATTTTTGTATCCTGCAACTTTACAGAATTCATTGATGAACTCTAGTAGTTTTCCTGGTAGCCTCTTTAGAAAGAAGAATCATATTTCTTTTGGATAAAGTTACAGGATCATATTCTGTAACTGGTCCTAAAGTAACCTATAACTATACATTCAACAGTGGTACTAGTGGTAAAGAATCTGCCTGCCAATGCAGGAGACATAAGAGACACCCACTCAGTCCCTGGGTTGGGAAGATCCCCTGGAGGAGGAAATGGCAGCCCACTCCAGTATTCTTGCCTCGAAAAATTCATGGCCTGAGAAGCTTGGCGGGCTACAGTCCATGGGGCCACAAAGAGTCAGACACGACTGAGCTGCTGAGCACACACAAACATTCAAGGTCAGATTTGATCTTTGAGAATAATTATCCTAGTCCTTCCCACCTAGCTTGTGCTGTTTAACAGTTACTGTTAAAAAGTTACAAAGATAGAAATGAGCATTATTTTCATATAGTGCATGACTTTACAACATATCTTTTGATATCCAGACTAGGAATGCAGATCTGTAGATCTGCGTCCTAGTGTAGATATATGTATGTGTGCATGTAAAAGTAATACATGCCCTTGGTAAAAGAAAACAGAAATTACAGCAGTAACACCAAAACAATTAGAAGTAGCCAGTCAGTGGTCCTTTGTCCCCAGGCTGCTCTACAACCTTGCTAGGCTGACCCCATGAATAGCCTTTATGTTCATTCCCTTTGTGTTTGAGGTCAGTTGTAGTGGGAAGCTGTTGTTACTGCTTATTTCTTCAAGCTTCTCTAAGGGAATACACATAACATTTGCTTATGTCCCCACGTATGGAGAGAGCAAGTACTCTAGAGTAGTAAGTCCTTCTTCTCTCTCTGTTACCCGCATCAAGTTATTCATCTGGCACATGTGTTGAGTACTTATGGAGCCCTGGCCCTGTTCTGAGGCTGGGCGGGGGAGGGAGGTCCCCTGGTGACCTAACCAAGTTCCCACCATTGTGCCCTGAAGAGTTTACACCGGCTCAGTAATTAAAATTATAGTCTATTAAGTGTGACATCCTGTCAGCTTGTGTTTGTCTGTTTATTTTATTGTTTTTATTTTTATAGATTAGCATTACTGATACATCTGTTATGATATGAAAACAAGTGCACCTTAAATTGTCTTTCATTTAAGAATTCCAAGTCATGGTTACACAGAAGATACCCCCATAAACATTTTAAGTTTGCAGACCTTGGCGAGTTAAAAATGATAAAACTCATAGTCCAGATTTCTCGGTAGATACTGGTAAAATACAGAGGATGACTTTTTCCACACTTACTTTCTCTTTGAAATTAGAGCAGCCAGATGGCCTGTGCCGGAGATTGGAGAAGGCATGCATTAGCCCCAAACCACAGAAGCCATGGGACAAGGATGCCTGGGAGATCCCCCGAGAGTCCATCAAGCTGGTGAAGAGGCTGGGCGCCGGGCAGTTCGGGGAAGTCTGGATGGGTGAGTGTGTGGCTCGGGAGCCTTAGTCCCTTCTGGAGAAATAAGAGCTCCAGCTGATTTCTATCAGTTTTCTCAGAAGCATTGATGTTTTCATTTCCCTCTGTCCCCCTGGTGCCAAGAACAAGCCTACACAGTCCTCGTGATTAGACTCTTTGTCTTCCTTGAGACTTAGGCGTTCTCTTGTTGGATGAATATTTGCAAGGAAGGGGCAGTGGGCACTTATCCTGGTAAATAATCCTGGTTTGTCCTGGTTTATCTGTCTCCTCTTCCCTGACTCTCATCGCCGGATTCTTTGGACATGCGGTTAAGTGCAGGCATCGCAGGGAAAGGTACAGTCGGGCTGTGTGCCTATGCCCAGTCACTCAGTCGAGTCTGATTCTTCGCAACCCTATGGACCGTAGGCCACCAGGCCCCTCTGTCCATGGGATTCTCCAGGCAAGAACACTGGAGTGGGTTGCCATGCCCTCCTCCAGGGGATCTTCCCGACCAGGGACTGAACCTGCATGTCTTGCATGTCCTCTATTGGCTGATAGGTTCTTTACCACTGGCACCACCTGGGAAGTCGATCATTAATTCTCACTGCACTGTAAATCTCTGGGAACATGATAATGGAATCAGGGTAAATCATAATTACACAGCCTCACCTTGCTTATTGGGGTCTATGTGAGTACCTGGCACTCTGTTTCCGGTTGGGTCCACAGACCGGAGGCGTGATCTTCCTTTAGCTGTGTCTCTGTTCCCACTCTGCTGCCTAAATCATCACCTCCTCCTCCTCCTTGCTCTGTCCACCTTTCCTTTTTTATTGAAGTAAAATTCATGTACCACAAGGTCAGTCATTTTAAAGTGAACAATTCACATTCACATTGTTGTACAGTCACCACTTCTATTTAGTTCTGGAATATTTCCATCGGTCCAAAAGGAAGCCCTGTACCCATAGTGCAGACACTCACCCCCACCCCCACTTCCCCAGCCCCTGGACACCACTCTACTTCCTGTCTGTATGACTGTAATACTCTAGGGCTCTCACGTCAGTGGGATCCTACACACATTTGTCCTTTTGTGTCTGGCTTATCTCCCTCAGCATGATGTCCTCAGGGTTCACCCATATTTGTCAGAATTTCTTTCTTCTTTTATGATCGAACACTGTTCCATTGTATGGGTATGCCACAGCTTATCTACTTATCCGTTGGTGGACCTTTGGGTTGGTTCCATCTTTGGGCTATTATAAATAATGCTTCTTTGAACATTTATGTGCAAATTATTGTGTGGACAGGTGTTTTCATTTTCTTGAGGATATACATTCTCCTAGGAGTGAAATTGCTGAGTCACATCATTCTATGCTTAACTTTATAAGGAACTGTCTTAACTGGAATCTACTCATTTTTTAAAAAATTGTCACCTCTTTCTCCCCTGAGATATTTGCATTTATTTCTTAATATATTTTTTCCAAGTCCAAGGAGCAGCTATAATACATGCTGTATATTCTTCACCTAGATTCACCAGTTAATATTTTGCTGTATTTCCTGTATCATTTCTATACATACACACACAGACGTGTTTTATTTTTGCGAAGTCACGTGAGGGTAAGGTGCAGATGTGATGACCTTCACCCTTGAATACTCACGCAGGTGTCTCCTCAGAGGAGGGCTGTGATCTCACGCTGCATGGTGGTCACATTCAGGAAGTTCTGCATTGATCTGCAGTCTAGTGTAGAGTCGGCATCCTAATTCCCCCCATTGTCCCATTGAGTCCCCGGGGCTATCGGGATCTAGAGTTTGCTTTTAACTGACCCCGTCTCCTTGAATCTGGAAGAGCCCCTTGGCCCGTCTCCATCTCACATGACAGGTTTGTCCTTTTGTAGGATATCTCTCACTTGGATTTCCCAGTGTTTCCCGTGAGTTGGTCCAGATTATATCCTGGGTCAGGAATACCATCTGAGGACTAAGTGATGCTGGTGTTCCTGCATCCCTCAGGGGCACGGGATGATGGCGGGTTTCATCATTGCCTACAGGCCAAGGAGGGAGGGCAGATTTCCTAGTTCCCAGACTGAGCCGGAGGTTGGAGTAACCACGTTTGGGGTGGGGTGGGGGGGCCGGGGAGGGTGGAGGTGGGTCAGAGGACAGACGGCTGCTGCTTTTAGAGAGGTGACAGCTTCTAAGAGGGATGAGAATCAGAGGAGCACGTGATGCTGAAACCATCTGGGGAAAGCGCTTTTGGATATTTAAATAATATTAAAGAATCTCCCTAAGGTAATGAATACATCAGTTACAATAGGGAATTAAAATGTTACATTTAAAATGGAGAAATCTGGTGGACCTCCTTAAAAGCAAACAGAACACCAGCACCTTACTCTCCAGTGGCTCAGCAACAACAAAATAGGGATGGTGTAAAGACAGGATGAAGTGATGCAAGTAATCATTTAATATAGTTGACAGCATTTAAGAACAGTTGTTATTATTTTAAATAACTATATTATGAAGATAGTATGATAAATTAGAGCAAAGACTATGGAATAGAGGGGAGAAATTACCCAGAATTTCCCCCCTCAACACGAGCTGTTTCTTGGGTATTTTCAGTTAAGCTATTTATTTTGAGATAACTATCGATTCACACACAGTTGTCTGAAATAATACAGAAATGAAAACATCTGTTCACACAAACACTTTTACACAACTGTTTGTAAGAGCGTTATTCATAATAACCAAAGAGTGTAAACAACCCAAATGTCCATCAGTTGATGAACGGATAAACAAAATGTGGTGTTTCCTTGCAATGGAATATTATTTGGCAATAAAAAGAAAGTCCTGACACATGCTACAAGGATGACTTTTGAAAACACGATGATAAAGAAAAGAAACCAGGCACAAAGGACCATGTGTCATATGACTCCCATTTATGTGAAATGTCTGTAAAAGGCAGTTCTGTAGAGACAAAGGAAATGACTGGTTGCTTCAGGTTGAGGGGATGGCAGTGTAATTGTTAATAGGTACCATTTTGGGGGATTGGGGACATGACAATGTCCTTATAAAAGATTGTGGTGATGGTACCACAAATCTGAATATACCAAAACCAATGAATGATATGTTTTAAATGGGAAAGTGGTGTGGCATATGAATTCTATTTCAATAAAGCTATTGTAGATGTAAAAGAAATAATACAGAGAGGTCCCATTGTAGCCTTTACTGTTTCTCCCAAAAGTAACATATTGCAAGACTATGGTATAACTTCACCTCTGGAATGTTGATGCTGCAAGTTGGTTGTTTTTAAATGGTACTTTTCCCCTAATTTTGTATTAAAGATAGAAAAGAAAGAGAGGGAGGGAGAGAAGGAAGGAAAAGAGAGAAGAGGAGAAAAATAGTTTTGATCTGGGGTCTTGTGCAAGTGTGATTCTGTGAACCTGGCTGCCAGCCAGGGAGCTCTTCCTTCGCTGCTGAATTACGTCAGTTTGTTGAATGCATTTAGCAGGGGAATGCTGGAAATAAAACCAAAGGAACAGTGGGGAGTGATGTGCTACGAATCAGGTCAAAGGATGCGCCCCTCCCATGTGTCTGCACGTCTCATTCTGACCAAGGCTCCGTGTAAGAGCAGGGTCTGTCTGTGCAGTTTAGAGCTGCTGGCAATTAGCTTTTACTTCTCAAGGGATAAATAAGCTGGCTAGCTTTGCTCATGGATAGAAAAAGGACAGCAGATTAAAAATTGCATCCCTGTTAATCAAGTAAGTGAATATTATCATGAAGCATGAGAAATGGCTCAGAGGCTCCCAGGCATACGTCATGGTCTGGATTTTTTGGTCCGAAGCACAGTGGACAAATACTAGGAAATGCCCTGATCTGGGGGGAGCAGTGGTGGGGAGAAAACAGAGAGGAGTTTGTCCCTCAAGCTGTTTCCTCTTGTCCGTGTGATCCTCAGCCGTCTGGTTCGGGGACCCGTTTTCCTCTGCAGGCTGCTGGACGCTGAGGGAACTGACCTATGAGTGACATAAAGGGTGACGTTTCCTGTCCCCGCTCAGTCTCTGAAGAGACTTTGGGAAAGAAAGGAAACTGATTTTGCGTTCAGGTTTGCTTGATCCATCTTCATGGGAGCCAACTGCATTGAATGATTCACCAGCCAGCTTCTAAAAGCAACTGCATTCATCTTTTCCTATTAACAAAACCACCTTCGTCCTGTGGTATAGCAAGGCAGCCACACCTGCACTGGAGCGCTCTCTGCTTTACCTATGGCAGAGCGGCACCCACAAGAAATTATTTACTTCCTTCAAAAGATGAAAAAAAATTTTTTTTGCTGCTTCCTTTTATTTATTTATTATTACAAATTTATTTTTTATTCAAGTGCAGTTGACCTACAGTGTTGTGGTGGTTTCAGGTGTATACAAAGCGATTCAGTTATATATAAGAATCTTTTTTCAGATTCTTTTCCCTTACAGGTCATTACAAAATATTGAGTAGAGTTCCCTGTAGGTCCTTGTTGTTCATCTGTTTTATACATAGTAGTACGTGTGGGTGTTTCCATCTGTCATACCACATCTCTGTGACCCGTGTGAACCTGCCGTTACTGGGCAGTATGTTGGTAAAGTATGATTTGATGCTGAGCGCTGAGTAAAACTCATGCCTTTGGTGTAGATGGAAACCTGCCCTGTCATGCAAGTTTCACAGCCCTAAGCAGCCATGAGTGGAAGCTGCTGTCCTCCTAGAGTTGGGTTTGACACAGCTGTTTTAATCGCTGCTCTTTTCAAACTCCTTATCAGCATTTTTAATATCTTTCGCAGCTGTGATTTTTTTCCCCTACGCTTGGAGAGCATTTGTTTTTTTCTTCATCCATGACCCATAACTTCATGTTCTGTGAAAAGTCTCAGTGAGTCCCATGGCTTTTGTGATGACAAAAGGAGACTAGCTAGCCCTGCTTCTTTCTCTTCTGTTGCTGTAACATGCAGTGTAACAAGCAGACGGAAAAGTGCCTACCACACGAACGTTCGATTTCACAGCTACTGACAACATGAAAACCTGTGTGGTGACCACTGAATCACACCCGAAGCCCCCATTCACCCTTTCCCAACCACAGCCCCACCTGTCCCCCCAAAGGCAGCTGCTATTCTGGCTTTTGTGATCATTTCCTGACTTTTCTTTGTAGTTCTGCTGCTTTTGTGTATGGGGCTGTGTGCACCCAGAGTAGTTTACTTTTGCCTGGTTTTAAACTTTATATAAAAGAAACCCTACTATTTATCAATGGCATTGGAGTTACTCCCATGTTCTGGCTATTAGGAACAAGGCCACTGTGAACGTTTTTGGGCTGCTTGGTACCAGGGTACATGAGTTTCTCTAGATGACCAGGGTGGATTTACTGGATCACAGATGTATGAATCTTTAGTTCCAGTGCTCAGCCCCTCAGTCATGTCCGACTCTTTGAGACCCCACAGACTATAGCCCGTCAGGCTCCTCTGTCCCTGGGCTTTCCCAGGCAAGATTACTGGAGTAGGTTGCCATTTCCTCCTCCAGGGGACCTTCCCGACCCAGGGATCGAATTCTTGACCACTTGAGCCACCTGGGAAGCCTTCAGCTCCAGTAAATGCTGCAGTCTTTGTTTCTAAAGCACTGTTCTGGGTTACACCCTCCCCACCAATGTGCACGGGTTTGTGGTCAGGTGGGTATTCACTCAGTAAAATTGCACTAGAAGGAGCCTGCTCTGTCAGCATCCTTCCAGGGCCCTTGAGGATGCTGTTGAAGATAGAAGCTTTACAACTCAGTTTGAGCGATGCTCAGAACAGAGCCCAGAAAGGACCTGCAGGAATTGTCCCAGCTGTCCTGCCGAGGGGCTAGCACTACCAGCACTCAAGATTGTCAGACTTTTGTTATTTTTGTCTTGCTGGGTGGTGGTTTCTTTCTCCTGGAGGTTTTTTTGTTTGTTTTTTTTTTTTTTGGCTGTTCTAGGTCTTCGTTGCCGCACATGTGCTTTCTCTCGTTGCAGGGAGGGGGCTACTCTTGTTGAAGCATGAGGGCTATAGAGCACAGGCTCAGTACTTGTGGCACGCGGCTTAGTTGCTCCACGACATGTGGAATCTTCCGAGACCAGAGATCGAACCCCTGTCCCCTGCATTGGCAGGTGGATTCTTAACCACACCAGGGAAGTCCTCTGGAGACCACTGTCGTTGGTTTTCACTGAGCGTAAGCTGTGTGTGTGCTGATAATCGTGTGACCTGAAAAGGGACTGGATGTTTCCACATCACCGTTCCTGAGATGTGTGTCTCTCTTGGGCCTGGGGCTGTTAGGGGGTCACACACCAGGTAGAGATGACCTTGAGGGTGACTCGTGGTCACCATCTGCCACTCCACCCTCACCTTTTCCTGTCCTTCCAAGAGAACTATGAAAGCAGAAAGAAAAGCTGCATGTGATTACTTCTATTTCTGCTTACCAAACCACCGAGAAAAGGCTTTTCCAGGAGAAAATCAAGCTCCAAAGTAAGCACATCGTTGGGAACTTCCCTGGCAGTCCAACGGTCAAGACTTCACCTTCCAATGGAGCGGGTATGGGTTCAATCCCTGGTTGGAGAGCTAAGATGCCACGTGCCTCACCACCCAAAAAACCAAAACAGAAACAGAAACAATATTGTAACAAATTCAATAAAGACTTAAAAAATGGTCCACATCAAAAATAAAGAAAGAAAAAGTAACCACATCATGGAGGCAGGTCCCAGAAAATCAGTGCCTTGGGGGAACTATATTAAGGAAGCTGTGTTTCCCGAAGTGTGTTCTGGGAGATAAAAGGTACATGAAGATGTGTTCTGAGGTTGAGATAGCATGGGAAATGCTGTGGTTAACCGAGCCAGATGGGCATCTTCCTTGCTTGGCTGTCTGCACTCTCGCTGTGTCTCCTGGGTGAGACGGCGTGGGGCGGGCAGGCGTTTCCAGGTGGCTCAAGCCAGAGCCCTTGCTTTGCATAGAATCACTGTGTCCAGTTCTCTTTGAAAACTATGAGAAATACTTATTTGACTCCTGTGTATTCTTTGTACTTTAGAGTTAGTAAGGTTCTTTCAAGGGCAAAGCTTTTCCTTCTGATTATAAAAATAATGCATATTCATTGTAGTAAAGTTAAAGAGTTAAAGGTATGGTGAGCAAAATTTAAATCACTCATAATTAAGCCAGTGCTCAGTGTATTCTGGTGTATTTTCTTCCAGATAGTTGTCAGACTGTGTGTGTGTGTGTGTGTGTGTTGTGTAAGAGTATCTAATAGACTTATGGTGTATGGGATTTTTTGTCTTGGGATTAAAAGCATTTTATTAATTAGAAAAAAATCTAATGAATTAGAGAAAATCAAATTCATTAGACAAAATGGTACAGTGCATATGGAGTTTTGTTTTACCATTGTTTTATAAAAACTTTTTCATTTCAGAATAATTTTAAGTTTTTTGGTAAAGATAATACAGAGAATTCTCACACACCCTTTACTCAGTTGCCCGTAATGTTACGTGCTATGCTATGCTTGGTTGCTCAGTCATTTTGTGATCAATTTCATTTCTGACTCTTTGCGACCCCATGGACTATGTGTAGCCCACTAGGCTCCTCTGTCCATGGGATTCTCCAGGCAAGAATACTGGAGTAGGTTGCCATTTCCTTCTCCAGGGGATCTTCCCAAACCAGGGATTGAACCCAGATCTCTGGCACTGCAGGCTGATTCTTTGCCATCTGAGCCACCAGGGAAGCCCAAGAATACTCAAGTGGGTAGCCTATCCCTTCTGCAGGGGAACTTCCCAACCCAGGAGTAAAACCGGGGTCTCCTGCATTGCAGGCGGATTCTTTACCAGCTGGGCTGCTACCAGGGAAGCCCCCTAATGTTACATATATAGGTTTTGTTTATCTTATTATTATTATTTTTAAAGCATTTATTTGTCCGCACCAGGTCTTCGTTGTAGCATGTGTGATTTTTTTAGTTGTAGCATGTGAGATCTTTAGTTAAGGCTTGCCAACTCTTAGTTGTGTCATGTGGGATCTAGTTCCCTGACCAGGGATCAGACCTGGGTCCCCTGCATTGGGAGATCAGCATCTTAGCCACTGGACCACCAGGGAAGTCCCTAAAGGTTTAGATAATGTTAACACTATAGAGTTTATAGAAGTTTTTTCTGTCTATAGCTAAATATTCTTCTAAGTCTGCATGAAGTTTTTGATGAATCACGACCTTCCTTCTTTTCCCTCCCTAGGTTACTATAACAATAGCACCAAAGTGGCCGTAAAAACACTGAAGCCAGGCACAATGTCTGTGCAGGCGTTCCTGGAGGAGGCCAACCTCATGAAGACACTGCAGCACGACAAGCTGGTGCGGCTGTATGCCGTGGTCACCAAAGAGGAGCCCATCTTCATCATCACTGAGTACATGGCCAAGGGTGAGTGCCCGCCCCCCACCCAGGCTTGTGACTGTCCAGCCCTCAGAAAGGACACCCGGGTGTGTGACGGCCCAGGCCTCAGAAAGGAGAACATCTAGACATTCAGAGACTCCTTTGATAATTCAGATTATCAACAGCAGGCTCACCACAAGGGCTTCCCAGGTGGCACTAGTGGTAAAGAACCCGCCTGTCAATACAGGAGACATAAGAGATGTCAGTTTGATCCCTGGGTCGGGAAGATCCACTGGAGGAGGAGATGGCAACCCACTCCAGTATTCTTGCCTGGAGAATCCCATGGACAGAGGAGCCTGGCCGGCTAGAATCCACAGGGTCAACAAAGAGTCGGGCACAACTGTTTGGTAGAAAAACATCAGAAAACACAGGAAAATGAAGCCCTTTCATAAGCCACCTCACTGGAAGTCATCTGTTATAAAATGAACATGTTGTCTTCCCAGTTCTGTGCACTTGTCTCCGTGTACCTGCTGGCCTCAAGAATGGGACCCCAAACCTAGACGGGCCCCAGACATAATTGTCAAATAAGTAAATACAGATATCAAATAAGAGTATTATTGTTTGGGGTTCCAATTGTGAGTTCTCAAAATTGAAAACCAGTTCCTTGTTCTCTTAGCATTATCTAAATGTTCAGAATGACACTTTAAAGCATAAATATTTGAAAAACTTGTCAAAGTCAAGTTCCTATGCCATCACAGAGTCCCTGAAGAAGAGGTTTCAAGTGGCCATCTTTTCTCCCACTGCTGTCCCCTTCAGATCAAGAGTCTTAAGTCATCATCCTTCTTCCTCCAGCTCAGGAGAAATGCTAATTAAACTGCCCATGATTTCTAAAGAATCTTCAGAAGGAACAAAGATGATACCTAAGCCATCATCCATAACTAACAGTGACCTCCTGAGACTGGAGATTATAGTGTGATGCCATAACTGAATAGGTTAGAAAGATGAATATTGCATTTTCTTATTTAATATAGGTTAATATTTCAGAATATTAATATCTCCCGGAGTCCTTCTAAAAAAGAATATTTTTTTAAGCCCTATCAAGGCTTCCCTGGTGGTTCTCCTGCCAGTGCATGAGACACGGGTTCGATCCCTGATCCTGGAAGATCCCACATTTGACGGAGCAACTCAGCCCATGTGCCACAGATACTGAGCCTGTTCTCTGGAGCCCAGGAGCCACAACTACTGAAGCCCATGCACCTAGAGCCCATGTTTCACAAGAGCAGCCACTGCCAGGAGAAGCCCGTGTACCACAACTAGAGAGCAGCCCGTACAGCACAGCCAAGAAAATAAATATAAATAGATCAATACATTTTGGAAACACCCTATTACCTATTAGGTTGCTGCCATTCAGGAATCAGACTCAGGATCAGATGCTTAAGCAGGAGTTCATAGATACTTGTGGGGTTGATTAACCAATAATGTTCTTAACCATAAATGTAAACGGTAGCAGTGCCCACCTTGTACTGAGCAGTTACTGTATGCCAGATGGCACTTGGTGTCTTCCCTGAGGACCACACTCATCTTCTCAGCAGTCTAGGCTGAGCACCACCTTCTGTGTTAAGGATGCATTGAGAGCTTACTACCTGCCATCACCCTGGCACGTGCTTTAAACCGCTCCTCCCATGGACTGTGGTAGAGTTCCTGGGAACTACCCACTTGACGGGGGCTCAGACAAGGTACAGAACTTGCCCAAGGTCACCCTCAAGTTGGTGCTACAAGTTCTAGAAGAAGGAGCAGGGCATGTTTTAGAGATGAAGTCCGGGGATACTGGAGACAATGCTGGTGCGCACACTTGCTCCCTTTTAAGTGAGATCTCACTTTCCTCCAAAGCACAGTTGGTTCATCACATCCTCACTGGGCACCTGGGTGGTGCCTGAGAGCCGTACTGGACATGGATGGAAGTAGGACAGTGAGTGTCTGCTGTGGGCATGAGGAGCCCAGCTGGGAGGACAGGATGGCTTCTGTCTGAGAGAGGCCCTGCAGGCAGGATGCATGCCATGGTGGCAGGTACAAATGCTCTGTAGCAAGAAAAGGAGCATCCACTGTCACCCTTTCTTACCTGGAGCTCGTGTACATCTCACAACAGGTCAAAGGGGATAGGTCAGAGGGGACTGGGTTTGACCAACATCAGGAAAAGGCACTGTGACCACACAGAATGGTAAAGCAGTCATTTCACCTGGCCCCTTCTCCCTGCCCTGCCAGTAGGAATGATCATTTGAATTTTGTTTGGATTTCTTTGTGTGTGTATGTTTGAACTGCACTGATTCACTCTTCCTTCATCAACAGGCAGTTTGCTGGATTTCCTGAAGAGCGATGAGGGGGGCAAGGTGCTGCTTCCGAAGCTGATTGACTTCTCTGCTCAGGTGACGTATGAAAAAGCAGCTGTAAAGTGCTGTAAATGTCCCCCGGCTTCAGACTCGGGATGGAACTGCACTTCCAGGGGGAAGGCATTAGGGTTGTGTTCCTAGTAGACCTTCGAAGGACAGGTCCTTGGAGGTGGCGATGGGTGTTTCTCTTGGAACGTGTGTGCACGTGTTGAGTGTTGACATGGATGCTCTTGTGTCTGACCCAGTCCACCTCTTTATACTTGCGTTCATTTCTGCATGAAAGATAGAAACAGCACCACTGAGCTGATTACTTTCGTGCATTCTGGAGATGAACTCCATGCGGTATAAGCATGGCACCTTCTCAGTGATGTATATGTAGTGTTTAAGTTACTAAGTTCTGATGCCTCAGTGTTCTGGGAAACAGAAGAACTGTTTTCCTTCCCTCTCTACCCCACTTACACTCCTTGCTGGATGTGTCTTTAGGATTCTGAGAAATGTTCATTTGTAACACTTCTAGTACTAGCCTCGGGCTGCCTAGGTGGCTCAGTGGTAGAGAATCTGCCTGCCATGCAAGAGATGGGGTTCAGCCCCTGGGTCGAGAAGATCCCCTGGAGAAAGAAATGGCAATCCACTCCAGTATTCTTGCCTAGAGAGTCCCACGGACAGAGGAGCCTGAAGGTCTAGAGCCCATGGAGTCACAAAGCGTCGGACATGACTGAGTGACTAGCACCTTCTTTTTTTCACTTTCTGAGAAGATGAGACCAGAGGAACAAGTTAGTCCTAACATAAAGCACTTTGAGTAGCAAGGGCCAGAGCACATGCCGTGTAGCAGAGTGTCAGGGGGCAGAGTCGGAGCCCAGCATCTTGGACTGAGCTGGTGCCGATGCTTGGACACTCGGTGGCCACTGTCAGGGGTCCTTTTCCTCTTTGGATTAGTCTTCACCTGTTTAAGGGGTATGGTCATTCCTGCTCCAAGGAGAGGTGTTGAGGGTAGAGTCAAATTAGCTGGCATGGACAGGGTGCTTCGGAGCCAGCAGGAAGACACTGAAGAGACCCTGGGGGTGACTCTCCTCCCTCCCTGCAGTAAAGGCAAGTGAGGAAGTTGTCCTGCTTACCCTCATCTCGTCTGCACAGCTGGGGCTCTTAACAGGTTCCTTATCCCAGTAGGCAATTCAAACGGTATCTGCAACTCCAATATCTAGAGTGGAAAAAAGCACGATTGTTGTCGTGGGGGCTGAGGAGGCAGCCCTGACTTTTGAACCCTCTTCTCAAACTCTCTAAGCTGCCCCGTGAGGCTCTGTGGGACCCCCAGGCTGTAGGCCAATAGTTTTTGTTTTGTTTTAAGATTTTTTGATGTGTATCATTTTTAAAGTCTTGGTTGACTTCGTTACAACATTGCTTGTTTTATGTTTTGGTTTTTTTGGCCGAGAGGCATGTGGGGTCTTAGCTCCCCGACCAGGGATTGAACCTGCACCCCCTGCATCGGAAGGCACAGTCTTAACGACTGGACCTCCAAGGGGAGTCTCCAGGCCCACGCTTTGAAAACCACTGCTGAGCAGTGAGAGGAGAGATGACTTGGGCTCAGCTCTGGACCCTGCACGGACAGGAGTCAGGAGACCAAGAAGGCAGAGGCTCACGAGCCTATGTCACTCTCGGCACCATTATACGAGGCGGGGGAGCCCTGCCAAGGAGTCCCCACTGGATACGAATGTTGAGGGGTATCGTAAGGGCTTATGCACTTGCTTCTCAGAAGGGGAAAGGGGCTGTGGAAGAGGAGGGCACGTGGCCTGGAGGCCTGGATGGTCATCCCTGTCTGGGCTCTCGGGGTCTCATTTGTGCCTGCCTGTAGGGTGGAAATTAGCACATCAGGTTGTGTGCTATGTCTGGGTAGGACTTATCTTGTCACAAGGGTACTTTGTATCTGGTTTTGTATAGCTTATCTTATAAAACCTTATCTTGATATAGTTCTTAAGGTTCAAGTCAAGGCCTCCATCTCTAATCTTTAACTTTCAGATTGTGGGTTCCAGGAGGGTCCAGGGAGCAGTCGAGGTGCCCACCTCTGGTCACCGTCCAAGCCAGCATACTGCATCCAGCTCATAGAATGATGCTCTTGTTCATCCGTCTCAGGCTGGCTCTCCCAGCAGTGACTGCTGGGTACCACGTCTAGTTTAAGAGCAGGAGAATTGAGTGTCTGTGGAGGGTCAGCAGCACCAGGGAGCCCCTAGCAGGTGGGGTCAGCTCAAAGCTCAAGGTCCTTATAACCGAATTCCATCTCCTTCAGATCATCTTTGTTCATAGGGCAAACCTCGCCTCAACTCTCCCCCAGCCCTCCCCTCTAGGGGGAACTACTGAGATCTCCTGTTGTCTGTTATTAATTGTCATCCATTTTATCTGCTTGTGGCTTTTCTTATTGTAATATTGGAGGGACCTGCACCTTGGCAGTGAGGGTGGGGCATGTATGCCTCAGTTTCGGTTTGAAATCCTACACTGCACACATCCAATCGCTGTCAACCATGCCAGCCACCCCATCCCTCTGTGATAGTCAGTTCCCTTTATGACTGGCGCTCCCCACACTCCTCCATCTTCATGGGCCTTTCTGAAACAGTCTCTGTACAAAGAAAGTCATCTCTGAATTGTTTCTCCTTTTCCCCTCCATCATGTGCCAGTAATGAACATTGTCGCTTTCCCATAGTGAATAACTTGAGAATAGTAAATATTCATAAAGCTGGCCCCAGGTGACACATGGAGAAGGAAATGGCAACCCACTCCAGTATTCTTGCCTGGGAAATCCCATGGACAGAAGAGTCAGACAGGGTCTCAAAAAGTCAGACATGACTCAGCAACTAAACAACGATCAATAAGGTGACACAGGACACCCAGTTTTCCTAATAAACTGACCTTCTTACCCCTTACCTCCACTTGACTATTGAAAGTGGAAATGGGGTAAAGCAGAAGAATTGGTGGATCTGAGTGGTATTTGAACTCAACAATCAGTAGCCTATAAAATACTTTTACACTTGCTTTCTTCCATCTGCACTGTCAGTAGCATCAGAGATCTGGGAAACTGAGTGTTCACAAGAGGCTATGGTTAAATTCAGTAGTTTTTGCAATGGGAGACTGAGAGCAGAAATAAGCCAGTTGACTGATTCCCAGCCCCAGAAGAATAAGGAAACGGGGGTGGGGGTGGGGCATGTGAGGGGCAGTGCTGGGACTTTTCCCAGACTCTCCTTTCAGCAATTCTTCCCTCTCCCCACCAGCTACTTCCCCATGCTCCTCTCCCCTCCGCAAGCTCCCTCAGGGCCAATCAAGATAGGAAGTGAGTTGTGAGAGCTGATTTCATCACTTCCTGTCTCAGGATAAGTTCTGAAAGGTTCCTCGGAGCCCCAGTGTCATCGACCAGCCCACCTCAGGCAACCCGTCTTCCTCTCCACTTAGTGGAAATTAAGAAATCCCAACTGAGTCAGCCATATCCAGTACTTCTCTTGTATTAAAACCATCTTGTGCTGAAGTAGAAAAATGACCCCTTTGCAAAGGAAGTTTGATACTTTCAAAGCAGAGAAACTTTGTCCAACTGCTTTCCAGCCCTTGCCTCATGTAAGAGACAAAAATGAACTTGGAAAGAGGAGTGGGTGAAATCTGGGAATTTCCTTCAGCAGAGATGGAAATGGGCTTGTAGACTCATCAAACAGAGAAGGAAAGGAAGCAGGGACTTCACAGTTGCAATATGGAGGTCACATAAATCATCTTGTAATTCAGGGGAATCAAGGCATTTCATGAGCTTTGGGGGAACAAAAGTACCAAAAGTCAAAGAACACACAGTCACGTGTGAGTAAAGCTGCAGTACTGTCCATGGCATTTTCCAGGCAGGAATATTGGAGTGAGTTGCCATTTCCTCCTCCAGTGGACCACGGTTTGTCAGAGCTCTTCACTATGAACCATCCATCTTGGGTGACCCTGAATGGCATGGCTTATAGCTTCATTGAGTTACACAAGCCCCTTTGCCATAACAAAGTTGTGGCATGCTGCAGTCCATGGGGTCACAAAAAGTCAGACAGTACTTAGCGACTGAACAACAACGAAACTGCAGTAAAGATGGGAAAATCAAAGTTGTTGTTATAATCATGGCAGCAAGTAGCATTTCTTTAACTCTTCCTAGATGATAAAACACTTCTACCTCCATCATTTAATTTGAGCCCAACCACCTTGAAAGCATTTATATTGTTGTTTAATACATTTTACAGATGGAGGGGTGACCTTGGACTTATCCAAGGTTACAGCTGGTGGTAGAATTGCTGTGCTCCATCATGGCTCCTCTGACTCTAGATAACTGGTCCTTTCCTCTGCACCCCACTGTAATTTCATGATCAGAGTTGCCCTGTGGTCATCTGCACCTGACATTTTGCTAATATGTATTTCCCCCTTTTATAGATTTTGATTATCAGAATTAATAATATCTTTAGTGGCTTTTTTTTCCCCCAAAGAATCTCTATCTCCAAGATGCAGGTCTTTGTGTCACGCAGTGATTGTGCTCAAGATACATTTTGCCTTCTCGTGTTAAAGGGTAAGCCACATTTAAGTTGGAAATCGGGGACCAAGGCAGGTCAGATATCTCAGTCTACAATCATGTGATTCTCAGCCTGTTTTACTAAATGTTAGAGTGCCTGAGTCTGCCCTCATTGAAGTATCTACTGATCGAGAAAACAGGATATAGACAGGGGATCCCTTGTAATAACTCTGAGTTGGAACCGCCAGTTTGCAGAGATGGTCAATTCCACAAAATCATCTGGACGGGTGCCACCAGCAACAAGGAAGCCCCCAGGTAACTGAGCTGGATGGTTTCCAGTGATGATTTCAGTGGAAGTTGAGCTGGGGCATCATCCCCTTCCCTGTTCCGGGGTCTCCTCCTCTGTCCCCGATTCCTGGAATCCCTTCCTTTGCCTCCGGAGCCTCCTCCCTAGACCTGACTGCTCCTCCTCCCTGTGCCCACCCCACTCCCCACCTGGCCTGTTTCAGTCATGCTTTCCAAACAACTATACCTGGTATTTCTTGAATAGAATCATTTGGTCCTTGTCTTTTTTTTTTTTTTTTAAGTTTTTTTTCTTAGTCAATCCATCAATAGTTTTTTTTTATTTTTTTTTTCCCCATTTATTTTTATTAGTTGGAGGCCAATTACTTTACAATATTGTAGTGGTTTTTGCCATACATTGACATGAATCAGCCATGGATTTACATGTGTTCCCCATCCCGATCCCCGCTCCCACCTCCCTCTCCATCCCATCCCTCTGGGTCTTCCCAGCCTGAGCACTTGTCTCATGCATCCAACCTGGGCTGGTGATCTGTTTCACCCTTGATAGTATACTTGTTTCAATGCTATTCTCTCTGAACATCCCACCCTCGTCTTCTCCCACAGAGTTTAAAAGTCTGTTCTGTACATCTGTGTCTCTTTTTCTGTTTTGCATATAGGGTTATTGTTACCATCTTTTTAAATTCCATATATTTGCATTAGTATACTGTATTGGTCTTTATCTTTCTGGCTTATTTCACTCTGTATAATGGGCTCCAGTTTCATCCATCTCATTAGAACTGATTCAAATGAATTCTTTTTAATGGCTGAGTAATATTCCATAGTGTATATGTACCACAGCTTCCTCATCTATTCATCTGCTGATAGGCATCTAGGTTGCTTCCATGTCCTGGCTATTATAAACAGTGCTGCGATGAACATTGGGGTACACGTGTCTCTTTCAGATCTGGTTTCCTCGGTGTATATGCCCAGGAGTGGGATTGCTGGGTCATATAGCAGTTCTATTTCCAGTTTTTTAAGGAATCTGCACACTGTTCTCCATAGTGGCTGTATTAGTTTGCATTCCCATCAACAGTGTAAGAGCGTTCCCTTTTCTCCACACCCTCTCCAGCATTTATTGCTTGTAGACTTTTGGATAGCAACCATTCTGACTGGTTTGTAACGGTACCTCATTGAGGTTTTGATTTGCATTTCTCTGATAATGAGTGATGTTGAGCATCTTTTCATGTGTTTGTTAGCCATCTGTATGTCTTCTTTGGAGAAATGTCTGTTTAGTTCTTTGGCCCATGTTTTGATTGGGTCATTTATTTTTCTGGAATTGAGCTGCAGGAGTTGCTTGTATATTTTTGAGATTAATTCTTTGTCTGTTTCTTCATTTGCTATTATTTTCTCCCATTCTGAAGGCTGTCTTTTCACCTTGCTTATAGTTTCCTTTGTTGTGCAAAAGTTTTTAAGTTTCATTAGGCCCCATTTGTTTATTTTTGCTTTTATTTCCAGTATTCTGGGAGGTGGGTCATAGAGGATCTTGCTGTGATTTATGCCAGAGATTGTTTTGCCTATGTTCTCCTCTAGGAGTTTTATAGTTTCTGGTCTTAAATTTAGATCCTTAATCCATTTTGAGTTTATTTTTGTGTATGGTGTTAGAAAGTGTTCCAGTTTCATTCTTTTACAAGTGGTTGACCAGTTTTCCCAGCACCACTTGTTAAAGAGGTTATCTTTTTTCCATTGTATATTCTTGCCTCCTTTGTCAAAGATAAGGTGTCCATAGGTACGTGGATTTATCTCTGGGCTTTCTATTTTGTTCCATTGATCTATATTTCTGTCTTTGTGCCAGTACCAAACTGTCTTGATGACTGTGGCTTTGTGGTAGAGCCTAAAGTCAGGCAGGTTGATTCCTCCAGTTCCATTCTTCTTTCTCAAGATTGCTTTGGCTATTTGAGGTTTTTTGTATTTCCATACAAATTGTGAAATTATTTGTTCTAGTTCTGTGAAGAATGCCGTTGGTAGCTTGATAGGGATTGCATTGAATCTATAGATTGCTTTGGGTAGTATACTCATTTTCACAATATTGATTCTTCCAATCCATGAACACAGTATATTTCTCCATCTATTTGTGTCCTCTTTGATTTCTTTCATCAGTGTTTTATAGTTTTCTATGTATAGGTCTTTTGTTTCTTTAGGTAGATATACTCCTAAGTATTTTATTCTTTTTGTTGCAATGGTGAATGGTGGTCCTTGTCCTTAAAAGCAGGTTCATATTGACTTTTTTCTATGCAGGAAAAAAAATGGAAGAAAATGACTTCAAGTGACCTTTACATGAGTGACCTTTACCCAAAACCTTTAGATGCTTTCATAGCCTTTCACAGATGAGTCCTTCCTTCCCCACCCCTAGAATACCTGCTTTAAGACACTTGTGTTACCTCACTCCCTGGCTTCATATAATCCAATAGAAGACTTAAAACTGAGTCTCCAAAATCACTCCATCCCCAATTTAAGAGGAGTTTGTTGTCCTTGGCGTTCATTCTGAGGTCAAGGTGGAGCTGGAGGCACTTTCCCCAGCTTTATTTTCAGCCTGGGGTCCTGCTCAAGGGCCAGAAGGACAACTCTGTGACCACAGGGCCACCAGAGCAGAGAGGTGATGCCCAAGGCCACATGGTGCTCTGCCATGAGTGCCACCCTGCAGCCTTGCCCCCTCCGTGCACTGAGACCCCTTCCCCAGCCTCAGGCCTCCAGAGCCCTGCCCAAGGATGTAGCCCCAGAAGGTGGGTTCATAGGTCCTGCCTGGCCCCCTACCCTAGTGGCAGTGGGCTTACCGCTGGCAAGAATACTAGAGTGGGTTGCCATTTCCTTCTCCTGGGGATCTTCCTGACCCAAGGATCAAACTCAGGTCTCCCACACTGCAGGCAGATTCTTTACCATCTGAGCCACCAGGGAAGCCAAAAAACTCCTGATGACCTGTGGGCACAGCCTTCTTCAGGTCTGCAGCCCACCAGGCTCCTATCTCAGTGTCTCTCCCAAGCCTACTCTTGGAGACCACCCACTCTCTCTTTTCTATTTCTTTCAGTGCACATACTGCAGTGTGAATATTTGGGCAGTTTGGGTTTATCTCTGTGTCCCAGACACTCAGCACAGTGCCTTACGTGCAATAGGGACTCAATAAATATTTGTCGAATGACTGCACTGACTCACAGCGGGCTTCGCATGGCTCTGAATGGTTAATTAGAAGAGCTTATGTTTCTGATGTTTTCTGAGCCATTCTTCAGGTGGATTTACCCATGAAACATGTTCCCGGTACATTTCTTTCTCCCCTCCCTCTGACCGTGCTGACTTCCTTGTACCAAGCTTACATGATTGGTCAAAATCACAGTGAGAGAAAAAGAAGGAAGTGAAAGAGCAGTAGCCGGGTCTTTCTGAAAAGACAAAGAGCTGCCTTGTTTCCACTGTCTGTGGAGTAAAGAACGCCAGGAGGATGAGAAACTATAAATGAAATGTTGCACATGGCAGCCAGTGGCTGATGCTTTTATTCGGGAAAACACTTTTAAATGGATGAGTTTTTCCTCTCTAGTGCCATTCAGATTCCTTTGGGGCTGGAATTCAAGGGGCAAAGGGGCTGTCAGGCTTTTCTTAGCAACCGGGGTTTCCAGCCCTTGTTACCTGGTTATACACACACACACACACACTCGTGTCTATGACATCACTATCTGAGCTGCTCTGAGCTGGAGAACCACCTGCACGTTGGTTGGTAACCATCATATTATACTCAAGTTGGCAGCCGTGCGTTTTAGCTGATCTTCATCATTTCCACACCTTCCGTCTCCCCCTCTCTGGACCCCTGGCTTTGAGATCCACGAGCCCACCATCCATCCCAGGATCCCTGGGCACTGCCTCTCAGTGCAACACTCGCTCAGGTACCCCCCTCCATCCCCCAGAGCCCCAGCCATTGTTGGTGGTCATCCAGGCATGTAGACCCTCACACTCAGTTCTTCTGTTTCTTGACTTCCTCTCCCCCAGGACTTTGTTCTCACCTGCTGGAGCCCCACCATGGTTATGACCAGAGACTGCCCCTGGGATCCCTGTTCCTGCCCATCAGCCCCCACCCCCCATCTGCCTGGTTCCTGCTCCAGGCCTCCAGCTCCAACAATGTGGGCCCCCTCCAATACCTCCCATCCATTCAGGATGCTCCCGCCTGTCCCCGTCCCCACACTCTGCACCACCCCCCATGTTTCTTTTCTCTCCTGACCTGGCTTCTGTGTACCACCTGCCCCCTCCTTTATCACTTATGCTTGGGTCAAGCCCAGCCCTTCACCTGTTTGGCCCCCATGTGCACACGCCCGCTGTGACCACTGCTGATGGAAGGCACTGGCTCTCCTGCTTCTAGACCAGCGGTCGTGCTGCCTAGGGACCCCACTCACACATACGTGTCCCCGGACCCACAGCCCTCCCCCTCCCACTCTTGTGGGTCACTTGCTGTCACTCCCTGAGAAGGAGAAGCCAGCACACTCACTCCTTCCTGACTGATGGCCGCCTGCTCTGGGCACCAAGTCCTGTCCCCTCTTCCTTTCAAGACGTGCGTGAGCATTTAGTCGCTTCAGTCATGTCTGACTCTGCGAACCCATGGACTGTAGCCCGCCAGATTCCTCTGTCCATGGGATTCTCCAGGCAAGAATACTGGAGTGGGTTGCTATTTCCTTCTCCAAAAGGTTTTCCCAACCCAGGAATCGAACCCACATCTCTGGCATTGCAGGCTGATTCTTTACCACCACGACCCCTGGAAAGCCCTCCTTTTAAGACATTGCCCTAGAAATTCTGCCCTGCTGTTTTCCCTTCATTTCTGTGCCATTCCCATAGGAACTATGATACAGCGCCCCATCTCCCCCTCTCCAGCTGCCTCTACCTCCAGTTCACTCCACCCCATCACGACAAAGGTCCTTGAAGGACCATATTCTCTCTTCACAATTCTTCCCCTCTGGCTCTCTCGAGCTCACCAGCTCTCGAGCAAACAGCTCTGAACAAGTCATCCTCAGTGACCCCACCACACAAGTCCAAGGGCATTCCTCAGACTCACAGCGGCGTGCTTGATCTCTCTCTCCTCCCAGACATTCCTCTTCACTTGACTTCTGGGACACGGCTCTCTGGTTTTCCTCCCACTTCACTGGCAGTTTCCTCCTTGGCTCCCAGCATTTAAACCCTGGAAGGTCCCCGAAGTCAGTCCTCGGACCTCCTCTTTCTCCAGATTCACCTCCTGAGTGATCTCATTGAGAGCACTGTGTACTTTCCTAGGGCCGACATAACCAGTTACCACCAACTGGGTAGCTAAACCATCAGGAATTTTTATCCTCTCGCAATTCTGGAAGCCAGACGTCCTACACCAGTGTGTCAGCGGGGCTGCGCTCCCTGCAGAGGTTCTAGTGGAGGATTCTCCTGCCTCTTCTGCCTCCTGGTGGTTCTTAGAATTCCCTGGCTTGCGGCAGCATCACTGTTTCTTCACAGGCCTTCTCCTCTCTGTGTCTCTCCATGTGTCTTCTCTTATAACAACACTGCTCGTTGGTTTAGTTGTTGTTCAGTTTCTAAGGCATGCCTGACTCTTTGCAACCCCATGGACTGTAGCATTCCAGGCTTACCTATCCTTCACTATCTCCTGGAGTTTGCTCAGATTCATGTCCATTGAGTCAGTGATGCTATCCGACCATCTCATCATCTGTCACCCCCTTCTCCTAGGCTCGGTCTTGGTTTAGGGCACACCCTAAATGCAGGATGCTTCCCTGGTGACTCAGATGGTGAAGAATCTGCCTACAACACAGGACACCTAGGTTTGATCCCTGGATTGGGAAGATTCCCTGGAGGAGGATATGGGTACCCACTCCGTTATTCTTGCCTGGAGAATTCTACGGACAGAGGAGCCTGTCAGGCAACAGTCCAGGGGGGTGCAGGAGAGTCAGACATGACTGAAGCAACTTAGCAGGCATGCACTATTTCTTTATTGTCAGTTGTGTTTATTTAGTATAGATGAAATCATGCATCTTTTCCTATATTTATTCTTTGTTTGCAGTTTATTTTTCTGGGAATTATTTCTTTAAGCTTTTAACCAAATTTTTTTTTTTGTTATTAGTTCATCATTATCCCTCCCTTCTAATTGCTCTTTTGATTGGATATTAGCTTTGTACCATATGTGCTGTGTTATATGTATTGAACTGAATATTATAGTTTTTCATTTTATTAAAAACTCTCCAGGGAATTCCCTTGTGGTTCAATGGCTAGGGCCCCATGGTCCCAATGCAGGGGGTCCAGGTTTGATCTTTGATCAGGAAACTAGATCCCACATGCTGCCGCAAAGACCCAACACAGCCAAATAAGTAAATATAAACTAAACCTTTTTTTTAGTTTTAACTCTCCATCAACATGTATGTACCTATTAAAGTATAATATTCTATTCCTGTAACTGTATCTTGATTTCCTTACCATTCCTTGGTTTATGTTCATGTAGATGAATATTTGGGGAATCTCCACTTTTCCATTAATACAAGTAACAAAACTTTACTTACTGCACCTGTTTCCTTATGCCCCAGTTGCCAGATAATAAGATCAGAGTAGGAAGGTTTTCGAGTCACTTGACAGTTTTTGTTTTCTTTGAGCAGATTTGAACATTTGCATCTTGCGACTTGTCCCTCCGCTGGAGGTGTGTGGGGCAAACCCCGTCAGGCCACATTCCTCCTTAGAGGCAACATTCATGCAGCCATCGCACCTCTTCTCTCCTGCAAAAGCTTGGGCGGAAGAACCAGTGGCTTTTCTCTCATTCTTCCTTAGGATAGGTTGAGAACGTTTTGCTTCCTTCTTCTCCTTCCAAGGTGATAAGCACGGTTCATTAGCCGCAGGTTGCAGTAGGTCATCTTGATAACAGTAGCAGCAGTGAACTTGATGCAGAAGAGGGGCCAGCAGGCAAAGGAGAGTTTTGACCTTAGTGTTGGTTATCCACTGCCCTTTCCTAGGGGTACGGAGTGGGGAGTCCCTGACCTGACTGGGAGGAGGTGATCATCGACAGGTCATCCCTTTTCAGCCTCAGGCAGCTGATATCAGGGAGTCCATCAGTGGACATGGAGTCCAGCTCCAGATCCTCCCAAGGGTGGTGGCAGCCGCTCAGCAGGGGAGGCAGTGTGCACGAGGCTGCACTCGGGCACCTGTGGGCAGCGTTCTGCCCACTGCCCCTTGGAGATCAGCCCTACTCTCCATTCACCAATACGACCAGATCTGGAGGTGGGTCTTATTATTATTAACAGTTCGTGCTCAGTCACATCCGACTCTTTATGACCCGTCCTACCTGGCAGACAGCAGCCTGCCAGGCTTCTCTGTCCATGGAGTTCTCCAGGCAAGAATACTGGAGTAGGTTGCCCTGCGCTTCTCCAGGGATTATTAACAGTAGTAGTAATAATTTTTTTTATGGTTTAAATAGTAAATTTTATGTTATGTACATTTTCCCACAGTAAAAAAGTTGCTTTAAAAAAAGGAAATCACTACTATTTGCTATGGTCCCATTTCATCTTTTTTTTTTTTTTTTTTTTTTACCATTTTAACTTTTTATTTTATACTGGGGTATAGCCAATTAACAACATTGTGACAGTTTCAGGTGGACAGCAAAGGGACTCAGGCATACATATATGTGTATCCATTCTCCCCCAAACTCCCCTCCCATCCAGGCTGCCACATAGCACTGAGCAGAGATCCATGTATTGATGTTAGGAATTATTGATCCATGTATAATGTTAGGAATCATTCCTCTCCATCTTGCGTTGAGTAGTCTTGCGTTCTCCTTTTCAGTCTCATCTGGACTCTCTCAGGTGATGCTATTCTTATCGCATTTCACAGAGTGGAAAAGTTGAGATTTTGAGAAGAAACTTGCCCCTGTTTTGTTTAAAACCCAAGATGACTCATTGTAAGTCTCTGACCCATCGTCACAGCCATCTGACTATCTTCTGAGGCATCGTTGGTCTACTTCCTGCTGATCCCCAGTTGTGTATTCACATCTCGGCCAGGTCTATTTGAGGTTAGACTGAGGAGTGGCCTAGGGAGGAAGTGGTATGGGAGGAGCCCTGACCACTGCCCAGTTTGACTTGGTCCCCCCAGCTGTGCATGGGTGTCCCTGGCCAGGGTGCCACCACAAGCTGCAGAATGCACTGGCAAGTGGTGGGTGGTGGGTGTGGCCCACTCTGCTGCAGCCAGCAGACTTTCCACCTTCTGTTCCTGCTTTCCTACAGCTGGAAGCTCCTCGTTTTATGTTTCAACTGTGATAAAATGCACATAACCTAAAGTTTACCATTTCATCCATTATTAAATGCACAGTTCAGTGGCATCCAGCTGGCAATGGTATTCCCACTGCTGTGTGGACACCACACCATCTATCTCCAGAACCCTTTTCATCTTGCAGAACTGACCCTGTGTACCCATGAAACGTTAACTCCGCTCCTCCTTCCCACCAGCCCTCCGCAGCCATCATTCCCCTTTCCGTCTCTGTGAATTTGATCTTCTGAGGACCCTGTATGAGTGGAATCATTCAGTATATGCCCTTCTGTGACTGGCTTATTTATTGCTCTTAGCTTACTGTCCTCAGGGTTTATCCATGTTGTAGTTTGTGTTAGAATTCCATTCCTTCTTATGGCTGAATCATATTCCATTGTTTGTATAGACTGCAATTTGTTTTTTTTTTTTTTTTTCCATTTCTGATGAACACTTGAGTTGTTTCTACCCTTTGGCTATTGTGAATAATGCTTCTATGATCAGGAGTGTATCTGTTCGAGATTGTGCAAATATTAATTATCTACTTTTGGTTCTTTGTGCTTTATACCCAGTGGTGGAATAGATGGATTGTGCAGTAATCCTATGTTGAATTTTTTAAGGAACACTCATTCTGGTTTCCACAGTGGCTATACCATTCTATATTCCCATCAGCAATAGCTAATTTCTCCACTTCCTCAACACTGTTTATTTTCTTTTGTGTGTGTGGTTTGGCTGTTTTTGTAACAACCATCTTAATGGATGTAAGCTGGTTCAATAAGTTTTTGTAGGAGAAAGTCTATGAGAATTAGTTGACAAATGGTTCTTTCTTTTCTGCTAATGAAGGTAAATCTCTTTGATGGAAACTTAGTGATTTAAGTATGATTATTTTGTGATGTTGTCTGTGTGGAAATTGTGTCTTCCTGAGGCTTTGTGGATCCTTGCATGCTTTTGGATGGATTTTTTTTTTATTTGGCTAAACTGGGTCTTCACTGTGGCATGAAGAATTCTCTGGTTAAAATGCACGGGCTGCCTAGTTGCCCAGTTCTCTAGTTACAATGCACGGGCTGCCTAGTTGCCCCCTAGCATGTGTGATATTAGTTCCCCAACCAGGGATCAAATCCCTGTCTCCTGCATTGGAAAACAAATTCTTAACCACTGGATCACCAGTAAAGTCCCTGAACTGATTAAATTTTGATCTATCAGAGAACCTCACCAGCCCTAAGTTTGTATGTGTCAAACTCTGCCCTCATCTTTCAGCTATGAAGATATTACAGACTGCATGCTTTAATGTGGCCACTTGTTAAATGATCTAGTTATTATTTCTTCTTTCTTTCCTTTCCCCTGATATCAACTTGCAAGCATTCTGCTGTTTGTAGCCCTTTTAAGAGGAAAAAACTAGTACAGATACATAATTAAGGGCACAGGGGGTAGGACCAGCCAGCTTTGGATTCAAATCCAAGTCTGTCTAGGAAAAAAATCTTACTTCTCCAAGACTCAGCTTTCTCATCTTTACTAGGAATGCTGGCTACTTCATAGGCTTGTTTTAGGGATTATAAATGCCTGGCAAGGTGCCTGGGCAGAGTAAGCAGCCAAACATGGTAGCTGTCATCATCACCATCACTATTATCATCATCACCATCACTATCTCCACCACCCTCATCATCATCTCTATCGTCATCACCATCACATCATCACCATCAGCATCCTTACCATCATCATCACCATCATCACCAAAGCCATAGCTTCCATTATTTCTTAGACATTTTGCTGGAAAAAGAGGAATAAAGAAGAATGTTTTAATAACCCAATAAAGCTAAAACATAATTTCTAAGAAATGTGATGCTCAAACATAGCAAGGAATGAGCTCTCTAAGCCATCCCTTCCTTCATCCAAATTATGGATTAAAGAGTGCAGGGATCCAGTATGGAGGCTCAGTGAATATTGATAGATGGAGAAGTACATCTATAGGAAGTATCACCTGCCACAAAGCAAATGCTGTCCCATTTGGAGTACCAAGGAAATGTGTTCTTACTTAAACTTTCTTTTTGAAAACTGTTTTCTCTGCATTTTATTTTCCTTTTGTCACGAAATGGTCTTTTCAGATCCATTTAGGATTGACCCCAGAGTGATGGAGAGAACCCTTCAGAGAGGCTTGAGAGGTTTTTACCCTTTGGCTCGGTTCCAGCTTATTAATATTAACACTATTATTATTTTGTAATCTCCCTAGCATTTTTGAAAGTGATTAATTATTTGAATTGTTTTTCCCAAGTGTAGGAAGAAAGTATGTATCTAGAGAGTAAGGCAAACAATGCCTCATGGCACAACTGCCACAAAGTGCCACAAGAAAACCAAAGTTTAGCCTTTCCTGCTTTCTGGCAGGTTTCTTGTTCTTTCTCTCTCACTGCTCATCTAAGTGACAAATGTTTTCCAACTGGCCAATTCGAAGACAGGCTGGGTTTTCAGTTCCAGTTTTCTTTCGGGCTGGAATTTCCTGGGGCAGATTTTAACTTTGCTCGAGAAATCACATCAAGTCCGTCAGTTAGGTTAGGTTCCTTTATTCCATCTGCTCTGTCTCATGTGGGCTCTGCTCATCAAAATTTTACAAATCACTCATTAAGCAAGATAGCCTGTTACTTGCCCATTTCTCAGAACAGCAGCTTCCCGGTATTCGGGGTCAGAGACTTCTCTCTGGTCCTATCTGGGAAGCTGATTGGCAGTCGCCCAGTGGTCACACTTCTCCTTCTCACAGCATGTTGAAAGGCCTCCCTGGAGGACAGCCGTGAGGCTGGGGGTCTGCTTATTTAGCACCAAGATGAGATTGGGGCTTCCCTGATGGCCCAGTGATACAGAATCTGCCTGCAGTGCAGCAGACCTGGGTTCGATCCCCAGGTCAGGAAGATCCCCCAGTCAGGAAGATCCCCCGGAGAAGGGAATGGCTACCCGCTGCAGTATTCTTCCCTGGAGAATCCCATGGACGGAGGAACCTGACAGGCTACAGTCCACGGCATCTCAAAGAGTTGGACATGACTGAAGCGACTGAGCATGCACGCATGCAAGATGAGATTGACCTCTAACTCAAGAAGCATCATTTTTAATGTCTTCTCAGTGCCTAGAACTTTTACTGGGCACCAGATGCCTGGGAAATGTTGCCAGAAGCTGCTGGGTTACTGCTCAGGTGGGAGTCCCAGCGGTTCACTTCCAAGTGGTTCCTCCCTGTTTTCTTGGGAGTTTACACACGCGCGCGCACACACATACACACTTGCACACAGAAACATTAAAGAGAGAAAATGTCACCATATATTTCCACTGAAGGTAGAAAAAGAGGAACTAGACATGTATGCCTGCCACGCTGTTTGACCTCAGGAAATGGCCAGCCCATGTGACCGTCAATCAAGGTAGCTTTAAACCAAAAGTCCAGACACATCACCAACGTTGTCTCCTTGTATGATTATTCTCATTTTAGGTCATAAGAGAGCTTTTTACTTCAAATTTCCACTCGCTTCATACACAGACACTCTAATACAGAGTTGGAAATTAGCCCATGGAGACAAGAGACACTTTTAGTTCTTCTTTAGTGTTGGCAGGTGGTTCAGAAAGTCAAGGTTTTCTCATGTTTGCGCGTCACTGAGCCTGAAGCTGGCATGATACCGACGTGGCTCAAGAGGTAGAGAATCCCCTCCAACTATTTAAAGCTGAGAGGTTAAATCAGTTTTCTAAGCCCTCTCAGTAACAGCCTGACCCCAGAACCTTGATGTGCAGCAAGAGATTCCGGTTTCCCTGCCTCCGAGCTCCAAGCCTGGAGTTCTCCTCCCTAAGTTACAAAAGAAACAGAAGCTCAGGACACACGTTCTGAGCCGCCCACCATCTGGGCCGTCAGCCCCCGTTTGGCACCCTCGCCTCCCCGCCTGGGCTCTTTCCTGCCAGCTCTGCTCATCTTGCTCCTTGTTTCTCCTCAGTTGAGTTGTGTGCGGCCCTCCTTTCCCCAGCGTTAGGAGGACAGTCGTCCATCCATTCTTGAGCCTGAGACTGAGATTTTGTTCCAGTCTGTCTAGAACTTGAAATCCTAAGACAGCTGAAGTTGAAAAGCACTGGATCTAATGCAATGCTTCTTCAAGTTCAGTGTGCAGACAAAGAGCTTATTAAAATCCGGGTTCTTATTGAATAAATCAGGATCAGAGTCAAGCTCCCAGAAAGTGGCAAGGGCCAAGGCAGTTCTGCACCTGGACTGCACATCACACCCAGCCAGGGAGGCCTCACTCTTAGGGATGCAGGTTTAGGTGGTTCAAAGGGTTAAAACTTAACTTAACTGCTAAATGAGCAGAAGGGAAATTAAAGTCACTTCCAAACCATTGGGCTAACCTGTGGCATGACTCTAGGAAAATAATTTCCTTTCAGCCTCGTCGAATTTTCCAAAAGGAAAGATAGTTAGTTTTTTTCACAATATATAGGGCTATTTGAATGAAAGACTATTTTCCTGCTTAATTTTAGCCTGGTTATTTTCATTCTGACAGAGTGTTAACCTCATCCAAGCCAAGAATATATCATCATCCATCTTATTTGCTGCTTTTGAGTCATAGAGCAAAACGGGCTTTATACCTTCTTTGCTTAATTTAGCTTCTAGACCAAGAATTCAAAATGGGGCAAGATTGCCCCCACGGGAGTCAGAACTCATTCGTGGGGGATGAGGAAAGCTTAGATATTTTTGTGGCCTGCCACTGCTCAGACCTACTGGACGAGGTCCTATTTCATTGTATTTATTTTTGTTGTTGTTCAGTCGCTAAATCATGTCCAACTCTTTGCGACCCCATGAACTGCATCATGCCAGGCTCCTCTGTCCTCCACTATCTCCCAGAGTTTGCTGAAACTCATGTCCATTGAGTCAGTGATGCCATCCAACCATCTTATCCTCTGTCACTCCATCCTCCTCTTGCCCTCCAATTTTTCTCCTTAGGGGGTGATAATGAAAAACAGTTGAGAAGCACTGTTCCAGACAAAGACAACCCATGCATGTCCAAGCTTGTATGTCCTTCCTGAACTCTTCCTGGGGAGGATTTGTGATAGCATTTCTGAGCTGTGAAATTTGGACTTAACAACAATGAATTCTCTAAGAGGAAGTGTCAAAAGCATTCTTTCCTCTTCTCAGCAAAATAGTATCCTCTCGATGAAAAATTTGAGTTCCAGAAGCATCTGGTTGTGAGCTGTCTTGCTGATGGGACATTCTGGGATGTGACCTGGCGGTCGACCCTCCTGGGTGTCAGTCCTGGCTTTCTCCCTCCCTCTGGGACTTTCAGGAGGTTCCTGTGCCTCTTTAAGTCTCATTTGCATGTGTACAGTGGAAATAAAACTTTCCTGATAGATTTGTTTTTCAGATGAAATGTGAAGTAGGTTTAATGAAGGTAAAACAGTGTCTGGTGCATAAAAAGTGCTCCTTTAGTGCTGGGAGAAGTGGTGGTTATTACCATCTCTCTCTATATGTCTACCTACCTACCTGTCAATCAGCCACCTTATTATTATCATCATCATCTCTGTAAAATACCTCTGGGTGCAAAGGAGTCTCCTGAATCAGATTCTGTCCTCATCAGACCTGAGCAACTCCACCTAACTCCTTCACAATTCACCCTTCCCAAGCTGGTGGGATTAACAGATACATGCTGTGTGCATGCATGCATGCATATTAAGTCCCTTCAGTTGTGTCTGACTCTTCACGACCCTATGGACTATAGCCCACCAGGCTCCTCTGTCCATGGAATTCTCCAGGCAAGAATACTGGAGTGGGTTGCCATGCTCTCCTCCAGGGAATCTTCCCAACCCAGGGATCAAACCTGTGTCTCCCCATTTCCTGCATTGCAGGCAGATTTTGTACCCACTGAGCCACCTGGGAAGCCCCAGATCCATGCTACTATATATAAAATAAATACCAAGGACCTGCTGTAGAGTGCAAGAAACTATATTCAATATCTTATAATAACCTGTAATGGAAAAGAATCTGAAAAAGAATACACATGTATTGGGTTGGCCAAAAAGTTCTTTCAGGTTTTTCTGTAAGATCTTATGACAAACTGGATTGAACTTTTTGGCCAACCCAATATACAGGTATAACTGAGCCACTTTGCAGTACATTGTGACGGGAACATTGTAGATGAACTATAATTTTATTAAGAAGAAAGTGGGAGGTGAGCACCACCCCCTCCTTGGATCCCAGAGGATGGCTGAGCCTGGGGGTGATGTATTTATGCAATAGCTCTTTCTTCCATGCTGACAGCTGCTAGACTAAGTGGCCCAGAGGAGGTAGAACATATTCACACAAAGAAAGTTGATCCTAGATTCCATTAGCCCGAGTGGTCTCTGATTTCTTCCTGGTGTTGAGAAATAGAGAAATAGAGCTGGATTAACTTTAGTCAAAATAAATACAACAACCAAAAAAAAAAAGATTAAGGTTTAAAAGAAAGAAAGAAACCCAGAAAGACCAATGCATACAGACCAGGGAAATAGTACATTTTATATAAAAAGAGAATTGTAGTCTTTTGTGACCTCAGAACAAGTCCTATCCAAAAGCTTTTGTTATGCTCTCATATCCATTGTTTATTCCATTTGGCGAATGCTATTGTTTCGAATCTTCGTCTTGGTGAGTGCCGTTATTATTATTTGCAATATGAGCTCCTTAACAAACCCTGAGATGAAAAAGAAAGCCAGAGTAAACTGGACTTGCTGCAAGTCTGTTGTTATTTCAGAGAATCATGTTTTTTAAAAATGCATTCAGGCTTGTGTAAATGCAGAACTCAGTGAATGTGTAAGGAGAGCCTTACCAACACTTCCTAGGGCGCTTTTCATGAGCTGAGCGTTCAGATCCGTCACCGAGAATGAGAGAGATGTGAGTCCTTGGTGCCCCAGGTTAGGGATTCAGCCTGTGTCCTCTGGGCTCCTCTGAGTGGTGGGTCACACCCTGGAGGCGTGTCTGGCGAGGGTCCCTGATGCAGTGTCTGGCTAGCAAACCTCGGCTCTTCCTGGTTCCCAGTCCAGCCGTTGGAGTCTCTAGTCCCAGTCTGTAGTTATTGGAGTCAGAAGAAGCATCGCATGCAGTAAGGAGCTAAGCCTTTGCTGAGCCGCAGCGCCTGCCCGCTGAACTGGCCTTTGATGAATGATAAGGAGAATGGAGTTAGCGGGGAGTCAGGTCCCCCACCCTGAGCTGCCTGGAATTCAAGGTAGAATCTGCAGAATACACTCATTCCTGTGTGAAGGAATCCTAATTAGTTTCCCCTCTAACTGCTCACCAGACACAGCCCCTTGGTCCTTCCCTTCCTCCCGCCCTTCCTTCTTTCATGCATCCCTCTCTCCTTCCTTCCTTCCTTCCCCTCCCTCCATCCCTCCCTTCCTCCCTTCCTTTCTTCCTTCCTGATTCTTATTTTATTGAATCTTTACTTTATTCTCGATTCTTATTCTTCCTTCTTGATTCTTAACCCTATTTTAATTCCTTAACCCGGTTTTCCAGTAAGTGATGCATGTGGTTTCAGCGCCCCTGTTGTATCTTTGGCTCATTGCTTCCCTCCTGCCATCTGTCAGCTTTGTGTCTGGGTGACTCTTGCTGCTCATCCTGGAGGGACTGTGCACAGAGAGCTTGGAGCCTGGGTCCTGTGGGCAGTTGCCTAACTGGACAGCAGGGATATGGTGACGGACACCAGTAAATCCAGCTCTGTTTCTCTATTTCGCAACAACAGGAAGAAATCAGAGACTACTTTGGCTAATGGAATCTAGAATCAACTTTTCTTGCATGAATATGTGGTGACAGGGACAGCCTGCTCTTGGGTCTGTTAGCACATCACTCCCCCAGCTCTGTTTTCTCTTCTGAAAAGCTGCAACAATGACGTCCTTGTATCTACAGAGTCTTCCAAAGGGTCTTCACACATTCAGAAAGGTTGAGACAACTTAAATAATCATGCTGAGAGTGATTGTCATCATTGGAGATTCGGAGGAACAGTTATTTTAGAGAGGACTCAAGGGGGTGGTTATACTTTACCCACTGTTTGAAAAACTTGAACCATCAGAATATCATACAAGAACTCAGAAGCTTTCTGATTTTCCTCTCTGGGCCTAAGTGGAACGTCTAAAGGAGAGCCTTGTTCTGTTTCCAGATTGCCGAGGGAATGGCGTACATCGAGAGGAAGAACTACATCCACCGGGACCTACGAGCCGCTAATGTGCTCGTCTCCGAGTCTCTCATGTGCAAAATCGCAGACTTTGGTCTTGCTCGAGTGATTGAAGATAACGAGTACACAGCCAGAGAAGGTATGTTCCCAGAGCTGTCTTTAGGTGTTTGGTTATTGTTTAATTTTTGCCTATTTTTAACAAAGCAATTACAATAGGCATCATAAAAAAAAAAGAATTCATTTGGTACAATATTCAAAATGTACCGTAGCTTCAGTTTGTGGTGTATTCTAATAATTGTTGTTTTTTTAATGACTCTTTCAGTTATCTCTATATGACACTTTTATAAAATTTACAAATGCTATCATTTGTATTTCAGTTTAGCAAGGCAAAACAAGAAGAGGCTTGGCAGAATCATAATTCTCTGTTCATATTACATGTCAGAGCTTTTCACCCAATGGGGTACACTTCGCTTCACTGTAGAAAAAATATTTGTAACGATAATTCTGTACTATACTATTTGAGGCTATATTCTGGCCTTTTAACTGTTGAGTTGCCCAAAAATTTTGTTCAGGTTTCTCCATTGCATCTCTTGGAAAAACCCTAACGAACCTTCTGGCCAACCCAATACAAATTAAATCATGGAAATTATCACAATCACACACTCACACAGAAGTGAATGTAACACTACAAAAATACACTCCTTTATTTCCCCACATTCCGTATTATACATGGAAACCAAAGAACATCCGGAGCAGGGTAAATGCCCGAGTCCCTGGCCTGTTGCTCCGAGGCCGGCCTGTCCGCCTGCACCGGCCTCTCCTGTTGGAGACTGTTCTGTGTTGATTGTGACCTGAGGACTCTGACAATCTCATTCCTGAAATTTCAGTGAGTTGTTTTTTTGGGGTTTTTTGCAGTGCTGTCTTTTCTGAAAGAGTCAAGCACTTCCTTGACATTCCTAAGACTTGTTAAACAAGGATTAATTACAACCTGTGTGTTATCTCTGGAAGGTGCCCACAGAATTCATAGGTGTGACAAACAGACTGAAAACATTGTTTTGATTTGCGAAACATCTCTTGCATTTGTCATGCTTAAGGTGGTTCTCCTGCCTCGAGTTTCGGTACTCTTCGGTGGACTATCATTTATCTTTGGCCTTAAGCACCTTCAGCAAAATGGCAGGTCAAGGGAAACAGTTTGAGGAGAAGTAGGCAAAAGAAAAAGACCTTAATGCTGAGGAAGACAGGGCAGGAGGAGGAGGGCGTGACAGAGGATGAGAGGGTGAGGTGGCATCACCTATTCAATGGACACGAGTTTGAGCAAACTCTGGGAGGCAGTGAAGGACAGGGAAACCTGGTGTGCTGCAGTCTGGTGTCGCAGATAGTCAGACACAACTGAGCGACTGAACAACAACAGCAGTCTAAAAGGTAGTGAGCTTTGCAGTGAGGCGGCTGCTGTTCTAAGTGCTTTTCGTACATTATCTCATTCATCTCTGCAGTAACCCTATATGACAAGTAGTATATTGTTTCCATCTTGTATATGAGGAAAAAGGAGAGGTTCAGAAGCTTCTGAAGCCATATAGCAAGTGGGAGAGCCAGGATTCAGACCCAGGAGGTCCATTTATGACATTGGCTTAGTAGAATTTGACAAGCCTCTGTGTGTGTGTGTGCTCAGGAGCTTCAGTCTCGTCCGACTCTTTGTGATCCCATGGACTGTAGCCCGCTAGGCTCCTCTGTCCATGGGATTTTCCAGGTAAGAATACTGGAGTGGGTTGCCATTTCCTTCTCCAGGGGATCTTCTCGACCCAGGGATTGAACCTGGGTCTCCTGCATTGACAGGTGGGTTCTTTATCACTGAACCACCTAGGATAGTCATGTATTACCCATTCAAAATAAATCATCAAAACTTTCCCCCCCAAAGAAGGAAAGTGTGAAAGTCACACGCCTGTGACTTTTTTGTTTCAGCTCAGAAACCCAAGTAAAGCCCCTGTGTCTTCTCCCCTAGGTGCTAAGTTCCCCATTAAGTGGACAGCTCCAGAAGCAATCAACTTCGGATGTTTCACCATCAAGTCTGACGTGTGGTCCTTTGGAATTCTCCTGTACGAAATTGTCACCTATGGGAAAATTCCCTACCCAGGTACTGCTTACTTACCTATTTCCATTTGCAGGATATATATGAGAAAAAAGACAGGTGGTATGAGACATAAAAAAGATGAACAAAGAGGAAAGACAAGGGTGTGAGAACTTTGACTGTCTTTAGGGGAAGGTGTTCTAAAATATGCTTAGACACTTCTCCGCCTTCTTGTCTGAGTGCATATTCTGTCGCTCCACTAATGAATTCCACTACTAACAGCCTAGAATGTGCTGGTGTGGTCACAGGTATTGCTGAAGCAACATGGTTGGAGGACTAGACACGGGGCTCCTCCCAAGCCTCGCACCCGATGGTGGAGGAAATGGACATAGAGATGAGGCAGTATGATTCTTTCTTGGTCAGTTCTGAAACAGAGATTTGTATAATATACTTCGGAGTCTCTGCCACTTCAAGAGACAACCACCTCTGTCTGCAAACAAATGATTCTTTAGATCCTCAACTTACTAGCTGTGGGGACGTCATTCAGTATTTCCAGATTCCTAACATCTTCCCAGCCAGATTCTGCCAGCCCTCCCTTTTCCAGGAACATACAAGCAGAGGGATTTTTCCCAAAGCCGTCTCATTCTTGTTAATGTTGGACTTTTCACAAAATTAATGGATACAGTCAATTTAAAAGTAAATCTTTAATGTTTAAATCACTTCCTCATTCAAAAATCTGAAGGTGCTAAGCATTCCCAAGGTGCCGGATGGAGCAGTCCCAGCTCCTCCCTTGAGAGCTAATAGTTGAGTATTGATTACAGTCATTTATAATAATCACTGATAATAAGGACCGTATGTAGGATGGGAAGTATGCTGTTGGGGGAGGGTGTGATGTTTTAGGGATTGGGGTTGGGGGATGGGTTGCAGGTTCTAAAAGCGATCTGGTAGCAGCAGGGACTCAGTGACTTGACAGAGAGCCCCAGGGGCTGTCCGGGGCTGGGTGTCCCAGAAACAGCAAGAGCAGGGTCCCGAGCAGGGGCAGGAGGTGTGGGGCAGACATGGAGCGGAGGCGAGCCTCAGAGGCTGCCCAGGGGCTTCACCTCTGACTTTGCAAGAGACGGGAGGCTTTGGGGCAGAGCAGTGATGTGGCCTCCAGGCTCCTGGTCACTTTCACTGCTGTTGGGCCTGGAGGGCTGGCAGGAGGGGGAAGCCTTCGGGTGGGGCCTACACAGTGGACTGACAATCCGGTGAAACCCTCCAGTGCCAAATTTCATATTCTGACGGCTGCTCTGCTCTAGACACTGAAGTTAATGAATGACACCACTGCAAAATGGGGACGGTATTTTTGAATCAGCCGAGATATCTGACGTTATCTATCTATAATCTATAACCTATAGAGAAAGATTATTTACTCTGCCTGTAACTGACACCTGATCAATAAACATACAGCCTCACAAGTGCTGTGTGGTAGGTACTGCATATGCCACAGTGATGTGTGGAGGAGGCTCTGGGGCTTGGAGGAGGAGACTCTGGCTCAGAGCCGCATCACTAGCTCCTTCGGAAACCTGGCTACCTCACCTTCACCTGCTGGGCTTATCACCACCATTCATTTCCAGAACGACTTCATCTTCCCAGACTGATACTGTACACATTAGACCCTAACTCCCCGATCCGCCTGCCCCCCTCCAGCCCCTTGTTTTTGATGTTGTTGTTGTTTATTCACTCAGTTGTGTCCAACTCTTTGCGACCCCATGGACTGTAGCCTGCCAGGCTCCTCTATCCATGGGATACTCCAGGCAAGAATACTAGAGTGGGTTGCCATTCCCTTTGCCAAGGGATTTTCCCGACCGAATCATCAAACCCAGGTCTGCTATCTTTCGGGCGGACTCTTTACCATCGAGCCACCAGGGAAGCCTACTAAAATGCCTGAATGACCATGTTTTCTTATCCCATTTTAATGATGGCGACAAATATTATTAAAAGGGCCTCTTTTTTTTTCCCCTTAAAGCTCTTCTCAGCGTCAAAGATGGACAGTTCAGTGTCCGAGCTACCCTGAGACAAGTGATCATAGTAAAAGCCATCTTCCACAGTCAGTGATCGTGCAGAGCCCGGCAGGAACAGTGGGTGCCCTGGGCTTCCCAGGTGGAGCTAGTGGTAAAGAACCCTCCTGCCAATGCAGGAGACATTTAAGAGACACGGGATGGATCCCTAAGTCAGGAAGATCCCGTGGAGAAGGGAATGGCAGCCCACTCCAGTATTTTGGAAAACCTCATGGACAGAGGAGCCTGGCGGGCTACAGTCCATGGAGTCACAAAGAGTCAGACACAACTGAAGTGACGTAGCACGCGGGCACGCTGGTTGCCTCGCCAGAGCCCACCAAGCTCTGCCTCTTCTCGTCCTGAGAACAACTCGAGGAGTGGAAATGAAACAGTTGGTCTAGCTCACTTAAGGATACTGACTTCTTTAAGTAAACTTGCAATGAAAAGCTGATTTTGAAAAGTATTGGGAGGAGATAATGGATGAGAAAATGATTTTTTTTTTTAATTACTGGTAGAAGCTGGGGGAAAAAATAGTGCAAAAGACAGTGAGATGACGTGTTAGACTTCTGCTTGTTTATTCACAAGGTCTGTCAGATCCAACATCCTTTTGTCGTTAAAGGGAACTCTGTCTTCTGCTTATCACATTCACCTGTTTTTACTTTGGCAGCTGAATGCTGCCTAGATCCTCTTTGTACTAACCTCCTTTATATGATTACGTTGCTTACAGAAATGTCCTTAGCCCCTCTACCAGTTTTGAGAGCTGCTGTAATAAAATACTGCAAACTGAATTGCTCATACAACAGAAATGTATTTTCTCAAAGTTCTTCAGGCCGGGAATCCAAGATCAAGGTGTTGACAGGATTGCTTTCTCCAAGGCTCATCCTTGGCCCTTGAGACAGCATCTTCTCCATTTGTCTTCTCTCTGGCTTTTGCCTGCATCTCCATGTTCTAATCTCTTCTTATAAAGACAGCAGTCAGATGGGGCTTAGGCCCACCCTAAGGGCTTGGTCGCCTCTTTACAGGCCCTATGTGTAAATGCAGTCCCATTCTGAGGTCCTGGGGGCTGGGTCTTCCGGAGAGGAATTTCCAGAAGAGCAGGGACTGTGGGAACACAGTTCAGCCCACAGCATCCTCTGACATTTGCTCCAACCAGGGATGAAGAAGGTGGGTACCACTGCATCGCATAACCCTCAGTCTGGCTTCTAAATGGTACCTGTGGGTTTTTTGCCTCCAGGGAGAACTAACGCGGATGTGATGACCGCCCTGTCACAAGGGTACAGGATGCCTCGCATGGAGAACTGCCCGGATGAGCTCTACGACATCATGAAGATGTGCTGGAAGGAAAAGGCAGAGGAGAGGCCGACGTTTGACTACCTACAGAGTGTGCTGGATGACTTCTACACGGCCACCGAGGGCCAGTACCAGCAGCAGCCTTAGTGCCGGGGACTCGAGCCACGCACGGGACCGCCGCCTCCCTCAAAGGGAAAAACAATCCCTGGTCACTAGTTATTTCCTGGGCTGGCTTCCCTGGTTGTCCTTGCTTCCTTCAAACAAGGCCAGAACTCAGGAAGGACTTCTTCCACGGGAAAGGATTCTCCTCTCAAGGGTGATATGCCCACCAGCCTGCACCCAGCGGCACACTGGCTCTGCAAGTCCAACACCTGGACATGGGTTTCTGGGAAGAAAACACCTATCCCACAAAAGTGCACCCACATCGGCCTCTTGTTTACGAGGGGGCATGTGACACAGAGGTTTGGAGGCCATTTCTGTAAATCGCAGACAGGAGCACAACTGAAATAGCCAGATGTCTTCATGACACTTCTTTGTATGTTCTCTATGCTTGAGCTTATTTGTTAAAAAAAAAAAAAATCTACTAATCCAACCTGTTAGATTTCGCAGGTGAAGTCAGATGCTTCCCTGTCCTTTCCAGATTTCTGTGACCTCCCACCCCCTGAAATCTGGACTGGTCAGCACTTCTTTCCAAGGAGATCACTCAGAACCCCAGCCGGGCAGAGGAATCTCTTTCCTTGAAAGTGTCATCAGCAAGCAGGCAGGGCCACCGTATTAAGCGGCACAGACTCCCCAGCCACCCAGGTTTGCCCAGCTCTCCTGGAAGGGAGCTTCAGGAACTGCTCTGCCAATAGAAGGAATGTCTTTTAACAGTCCAGCTTTTCAATTCCACAATTTCCTCTATCCAGACTTCTTTGGACCTTGTAGTTTGGACAAACAAGATGATTCTAATCTCTGCAAAACCTTCTAGGACCTTACAAAACATCAGAGCTTTCTTTACTGCTTCAATGATTCTGAACATTATTTTATTGATCAAGTATTCATTTTAGTTGTACTCTAGAAAGTAAAAATGCCATATTTGGGGGCTATTTTTGTGATTCAGCAATCTTTTCTAAATTGTGTGTGATCTGTGTGAGTCTATTTATATGAGGCTATGCTGGAAACTAAATGAGTGAGAAGGCTTTCCTGAATCACTGGAGCAAGTGAGAGAGAGGTTTTGTTTGTTAAATTTTTCTACTGTAAGCTTGAATGGAAAATGCTATATCACATCACGTTTCACCTATACTGTTTGTGTATATATCTAATATTTCTATTTTTGATCTAATTTTAATACACCTGGGCCAGTAACATCTCAAGTTTTTCACTGGTGTTTAACATTTCCAACTGTCGTCAATATAAAAATGGGTACCAGTTGGTGGGAGAGTGGGGGTTGGGAGGTGATTCTATTGGTTACATCATTTGAAAAATGTGTACAAGTTCTTTCTCCACCTTTTGAGTGTTTTCAGATTGGAGAACTGAGGAGTTGGTGGCCTGGACACCCATCATCCCTGTCGGGGGCCCAACAGGATTTGTTTTCAAATAGGCTTAGTAAAGTACATGCATGCGTGCTCAATAGCTCAGTCCTGTCTGACTCTTTGCGACCCCATGGACTGTAGCCCACCAGGCTCCTCTGTCCATGGGATTCTCCAGGCAAGAATACTGGACTGGGTTGCCGTTTCCTCCTGCAGGGCATCTTCCCGGCCCAGGGATCGAACCCGCCTCTCCTGTGTCTCCTGCGCTGGTATGCGGATTCTTTACCACTGAGCCAGCAGGGAAGCCAGGCTTATCTATCAAGCACCATTACAATTTCACTTTGTATGTGTTGCCTAGGTGTTGTGTGCCTGAAGAAAAGGATGAAATATTCTGCTTTCCCCTAAATTTTAACTTCCTTTCCCATATAATGTTTTTTAAAGGTCCATTCTAAAGTATTCTAAAATTCTCAACTCATAAGAGCCACCTTCACAAAGGTGAACTATTATCACCATCTAATGTCTGCACAGTTGGTGACCTAACTCACCACGCTGCATTTTTTTACATACACAGCTGTTCACACTCCATTTCAGAAGCTCACACATGACCCAGCATCAAGAGAGAGTATAAGGAATCCCCAAAGCCAAAGAACATCTCTAGGAAATGACTAAATTCACCTTCACCTTGTTTTTCTCCATTCTGCTTCGTCTGGCAGTTTTACATTCAACTGTCCCCCACACACCACCCTGCCCCCAGGTCAAGTCTAAATTCCTTTGCCTTCCGCATCTCTTCTGTCACCCGGGCTTCCTTGCTTGTTCTTGACCTGCGTCCAACTGGGTGGTGCTCCGCAGATGACATGCACTGTTCGGGTTCCTGACTGGCAGAACCAGGGGCTGGGGAGGTACTTGTTTAATCTCGGGGTCCACAGAGATGTGCAGGCTGGTTACATCTTCATGTCCCAGGTCATTATTTGGAATTTGAAAAACACAATGCCCACCCCACTCCCATCCCCAAGATCCTGACTCTGTTGTTCTGCCCTGGGTGGGGGAAGTACGGGGGTGTCAGTGAACTTGAAAAGCTTCCCAGGAATCTAAGGTGAGTACAATGTACGCCCAGGTTCAAGAGCCAACCCCAGCTTTGACCCGTATTGCAAAGTGATCTGCTCAAAAGAAGAACTTCTCTCTCCCTAGATGGCTTGCCTTCCTAAAGGTGGCTGTAGGTGTAGAGGAGGAAGGAGGAGGAGGAAGTGTGGCCTTTTCCTTTCTTACAAACAGGAAGCTCGCTGAACCTAAAGTAGAGCTCGTGGCCCTGACATGTGACCCTGGGAGGAGGGGACACTTGGTGCTTCCATAGGCCCTCCAGAAGGCTTCTCGGGGTGCCGTCAGAATCCCACCGGCAAAGCAGGTCTGGGTCTGCTTTTAGGGCACAGTACATCACAGAAGGGTACACACTACACCCAGGAGCGGAGAAGAGGGTCGATTAGAGGAGGGGCCATATTTGTCTGCTTACACAATGTGACAGATCAAGGGCGCTGAAGTTAAATATAAGCTCATTTCTCATTTTGCCTGTGCTGAGGGCTTTCCTTTTGCTCAAACAAACTACATCTGAGGAGGTTGCAGCTAAAAGGAAGCGAAGCACCAGCATCTAATAAATTCAACTGAATTAAAACCAAGGCTCATCCTGTGGGTCAGCCCCCCACCCTTCTGATTTTAAAGCCACTTTCCGTGCCCATGCTTAATTCCCATCAGAGCATCTCTCACACCGCCCTCCTTTCCCCCCATTCTGTACCTGCATTTCTACTTCTGCTGGTTGAATGATACATCAGTTCTTTATCTCTGTGCTTTGGCTACGTGAAGTTTTCTGATGAACTGGGCGGTGCCTTGCCTTTCTTCCTTATGGCAATAATGACAATGGATACACAAAGATACCCATACACCCATACACCATTCTCTCCATTCTGTGCTTTGGCACTTTAAAAAAAAGATTACCTTGAATTCACACAGTCACTCTGGAATACCTGGACGCTAGGATCACCGATTCACGGCTGAGAAATCAGTTGCATTCAGGGCCACAAAAGGAATAGAGTGGTTTCTCTTCATATTTTCTTGCAAAATAAAACAAGTGAAATTCCTTTACAGTGGCATCTTCGTGACTCAGCTAGATGTTCTAAGCAGGCAAAGGAACTACTTACAAGATGCCACACTTGAAGTCCAGACAGATGTGAGAGAAAATTTCTTCTAAAAATTTTAATTTGGGGAGAAAAGTCATGCAAGTATTTAATTCACCATTCACTCTTTTTAAAAAGACAACTTACGAAACTACGCTTTTGAATGAATTGCTTTGATAACATTTGTGCTCCATTTCATGACATTGAGGTTCTATTAAACTGATGAAAATTTATCCCAGAAAGTCCTAATCTGAGAGATGTGTAAGAGGGAAGTCTTCCAGTTTAATTTCCTGTATTCTTATGAATCTAAATACTTGGAGTAGGAGCAAGTGCCAGAAATGTCACAGGGTCCCCAAGATGGTCACCAAGTGATCTCTAATATTTCCCTTAAATCTGGAAATGATAGGGGCAGGCTTGGGCCTCCATCTGTAGGTCACTGACAAGATTTTTCAGGTATAATCTGGATTGATCATTGTGCCCTGTTAATACAGAACTTCTAGAATCAAAGGTGGCTTTATTTACAGCACTGAACGTTAATACCATGTCACAAAACAAAACAATCCGTGAATTTTTAAAATTATACTTTATGCTGGGGCTCAGACAAGTTCTTAAGCCCTCATCTGCTAACCTCAGGGTCAGATGTGTTTCTGATTTAAGGTTTGCTTTTTTGTTTTTGTTTTTGTTTGAAAGGCTAATACAATAAATATACTGAATATTTGGTGGATTTCTCTCAGTGATCACTGGAGAAGAAACCACTAAACAAATAAAACATTTCTGTAGGAAAAATGCCTGCGTTCATAGGAAGTGGAATGAACATAGCCTATACATAGCTTCAGATCATGTTTTACCACCAAATGGGTTCTTAAAAAATGTGTGGTTTGGGGTTTTGGAGCTAAGGCGAAGGACCAGAGAGCTTGAAGAGTATGTGAGATCTTTTAGTGTTAGTGAAATGTCCAGTTCAAATTGACCAACAGGGGGTTGTGGTTACTCAAAACCTATTTTATGCAGCTATGCTGCAAGATGCAAAATATTTATGCATCTCTTTGAAACAATACATGTGTGTGTATTAATTGCTCAATCGTGTCCAACCCTTTGTGGCTCCATGAACTGTAGCCCACCAGGCTCCTCTGTCCATGGAATTCTCAGGCAAGAATACTGGAGTGGGTTGCCGTTTCCTCCTCCAAGGGGTCTTCCCAACCCAGGGATCAACCCCTCGTCTCCTGTGTTGGCAGATGGATTCTTTACTGCCTGAGCCACCAGGGAAGCCCTGAAGCAACGTAGTCATTGAAATATTCTCTGATCAAATGCACTTCAGGGAGGCCTGGGGCTTCGAAGTTCAAGTAGGAAGAAATGTCTAGTGGTTTTAGTGACCGTAGAGATGCCAGTGAACTGTGGTTGCTGAAATAGATAAAGGGCGCAGCAGCAGGCAAAGACCACAAACAAAAGGAGATGCTCTTTCACAAAAGACCACAAGGGGGCGTTCCGTTCAATTCTGATCACTGATGGTGGACTCCCAAATCTAACTGCCCTGAAATTCACTCTGATGTGGGCAAGGGGGTGCAGGTGACAGATGTTAAAACACTTGCCCTGTCAAAGGATTTGAATCCTTCTTTGTAAGGCATTTTCTCTCCAAAGTGGATCATCAGTCCTAATTTCTTGTCCTTGTATTTAGTTTGAAAGAACGTTATCCCGTAGTTAATAGTGGCCATTTGTTACAGTGCTTCACTGAACTCAGTCTCAGGTGGCCAGCTTTAACGGGACAAGGGCAGTGACGATCATGCAAGTGCAGGAAAACAGTTTTGGGGGGCGGGAGGTGAAGAGGATCTTTCTGTGGAGAGGTGGTGGGGCTGGTTACAAAGACAGGCCTGGACAAGCAGCAAAAAGGCTTTGTAAATAAGGGACCTTCAGGATTGGCTTAGAGGAGGGACGGGGTGCTGGCAGCAGAAGAGAAGGCTGCAGGGGGTTTCAGAGAGAGGCTGGAGTGAGGGGGAGGAGAGCAGCAAAGTGGGGGGCGGACACCAAAGGACAGAGCCCCCCAGACTGTAGAGTTAGGGCATGACTCTCAATCTTAGAGGCCTCGGAACTGCCTCTTCATCACAGATTCCTGGCCCACCCCTGAGTTTCTGGTTCTGGGACAGAGTGTCATCTTCCCTTGGATCCCTCTCTGGGACCATCCTTGGCTCCAAGAGTGGAGAAGGAGGTGACAGAGGACAAGATGGTTGGATGGCATCATCGACTCAATGGACATGAGCAAACTACAGGAGACAGTGAAGGGCAGGGAAGCCTGGTGTGCTGCAGTCCATGGGGTCGCAAAGAGTCGGACATGACAGAGTGAATGAACAGCAACAACAAAATCTCAAGCTTGGGAATCATATCGCAATAAAGTACCAGCTATTCGTCCACTTATTCAATCAACAGGCAGTTGTGGATCACTTGCCATGTGCCAGGCACCATGTCGGGTGCTGGCTGGTTGGAATGCACTCATTCTAAGGACACCCCGACACGAATGCCCCCCACCACACACACACATCCACAGTCATTTGTCACTTAGCTCTCTGAACAACAGCTCCCCATCTGTCAACAGCTTTAAAAATATCCCAATCGTATTCCAGAGAGCTGCTCACTCTGTAATAGGAAATAAAGAAAAGGAGAGTGTGAAAAACTTAAAAATCTGATGAAAACCCTCAACTCCAGAGAATCAAATAAAAATAAATTTTTCTTCTTATCAATCAATAGTATAGCAAGGAAGTCCTCTGAGAAGAGAATTCACACATACACAGATTTTTGGAACAAGAGCTATGGGTGGGAAAATAGGACCCCATGCTCCCCGCCCACTCTGTGAGGACGAAGCTGCGACAAGATAAAGTGAAAATTCTGTGAGCTCCTCACGGGAGAATTGGGGGTGAGTGGGCCAGAGAGGATTCCCCGCCAGACACATGGACAATGTCCGTGAGGTTTAACCTCTGAATGCGAAACCCCAGAAAGAAATTCCGTGTTATTATGCCACATGATACAAAATGAGGGCTGAACTCTCTTCTTGGAGAGAAAAATAACTTTAAAACAAAAAATGACAGAATGAAATTCCATTTCATTCTTTTAATGTACGACCTCTGGTTAAATGTATAAGAGCCTGGCCTGTGGTGTTTTCTGTTTTCAGTCACCTGTGTTAACTGTTTAATGAATATTTTGGATAGCATGGTAGTGTGATTAAGCAGAGCTCTTAGGGAAAAATACAAGTTCTCACTGTTCTGCCCACTTATGAGAGCTCCTGAGAGGATAAGGTGACTAGTACTACCCAGGATGTGGAGTCATCTCCTCCCGTATTTTCTTGAACTACGTGGGATTAAGTCAGTTGCATAATTTCTCAGTAAAGGAGTAAGAATTTGTGTTGAGCAGGGCAGCACCCAGGCTCTGAATTAGATGTCATTTCTATGAAAAGCCTATTTCTTACTAAGCAGCTCATTTTGCTTAGCTTCTTGGCTGTTGACCCCTGGCTTATTTGCGTAGTCTGGACAACATCTTCCCCTTCCTTTTCCTAGGCTGCCCTCATACGGCTTGCCCAATTTTGGAAAACCCAAACACGAATCAAGGGCTTCAAAAATATTGCTGCTCTCCTGGACCTAGCTCAACTCCTAGCAATCTTAAATACATGAAATAAGGTGAAAGTGCTTAAAGAACTTGTAGGCTCAAATGTACTCATTTCATCACTGTAATTCTAAAATGTTGAAACAGATAATTTTGAGAGATAATTTAGTCAGTCCCTATGTGTTAAAGGTCTGTTCTGCATCCAGAATTAAACACTGAAGATACTTATGAGCCAATTCAACGCTAAAGGAAAGGTTAATTTGATGGAGGACATTTTAAGTAATATACATGTAATAACATGGGGAAAATAGCCACGATGTATTGTTAAATAGAAATGATCAGGATATGAAATTATTTACAAAGAATGAGTAAACCTGTTTTTTAAAGAGGAAATGTAAAAAAAGTATGCAAAATAATAATGAAAAAAGAAACTTTCAGAGAACACATGAATAGTAAGAAAGATTGACAAAGCAATGAAGGCTTTTTTTCTTTCTACTTTCATCTTTCAGTTTTCATTATTAACATATTACTCTAATAACGGAATAGAGTCTTGCTCACAGAATAATAGTGCGAAATCCCATTGGTAGACTGAACAGAATCTATTTAAAAGTTGCTTAAAAAGAAAAAAATACATTGAGAGAGGTATGTCAAAGGCACACAGAAGCCAACTGAAAGATCTCCCAAGGGCCAAAGCTGGAAAAATGTGAGCAACAAAATAAATAAAGTAGTACTGAGTTATAACCCTGAGGGTAAAATAAATATTCATGAGTCTACACTGTTCTAAAGAAATAAACCAGTGAATAAATGGAGAAGAGAAATTTTTCCAACACAGAAGAATTCCAGATGATTAATGCAGTACATACTTCACCTTCCAAGAGGTGACTCATCACACCCAGCTCCTCAAGTTCTCAGTGTGAAAAGTGACTTCCTTCCAAGGAGAAGAGGATAGAAAAGGAGGGAAAAGGGACCTTGACAGCGGGGAAACAGGAAGCTCAGCAAGCCCCCCTCAGCTGGGAGACGAAGGTCAACGTACACGGTGACTGGTCACATCAATAGTGTGACTGGTGGACACTTCCAAATTGAGAGAGTAGCACGGAAGAATATACATTACCATACGTAAAATAGAAAGCAGGTGAGAATTTGCTGTATGACACGGGAGCTCAAACCCAGCGCTCTGTGACAACCTAGAGGGGTGGGATGGGCTGGGAGGTGGGAAAGAGGTTCAAGAGGGGGGAGACATACGTATACCTGTGGCTGATTCGTGTTGATACATGGCAGAAATCAACACAATATTGTGAAGCAATTATCCTCCAATTAGAAATAAATTAACTTTTTAAATAGTGTGCACCCTGGAAAAGGAAATGGCAACCCACTCCAGTATTCTTGCCTGGGAAATCCCGTGGGCCTGGTGGGCCACAGTCCATGGGGTCTCAGAGTCGGGCACGATGGAGCCCAGTGAGCACCCTGACGCCAGGCAAGGAGGCGCCCCGGCCTGCGTGGTCTTCCTCCCCGGAGTCCATAACCCAGCCTGACCCGCACACCAGTCAGTAACCCCGCACCATTGAGGTCGTCGTGAGGAGCTCCAGGAGACGGGGTGGCGACATGTACAGCAGTCATCCGGAGGGATCCTGGGACAGAAAAAAGACACGAGGTAACAGCTGAGGAAACTGGGTGAAGTCTGGGCCTCAGCTAACAGTAAGTTAACATCACTTCATCAGCTGTGACAAGTGTGCCTCACTAAAGTGAGGGAGCAATAATGGGGACCTGGAGGCAAAGTGCATGGGAGCCCCCTGTACTAGCTCTGAGATGCTTATGTAAACCTGAAACTGTTCTAAAGTTGATTAGCATCAACAGCAATGAAAAAGGAAACTAGTTCCAGGAGTCTTGGTTCCCAGAAGCCATAAAGAGCTACCAACCCATCATTTATTCAGTTGCATTATTCAAACAGTCCACTTTGTTTCAAGTGTAGATGCTTATTCACACAGTTAACACTTCATTAAGAACAGAAAGTGAAGGGAATATTTTTATCTGATTTCTGGAAAACACAAAAGAAACATGTCCTGACGAATGGACTTGAAAAGAATTCTGATCAATTCCCGAGGAAGACAGTGCCATCTAGTGTTCTGTCACATAAATGAACCAGAGGTGGTCTGCTTACTTCTTCATAGGCTATACCTTACCTTACATCCAAATACAAAACTGAAAGAAAAATGAAATGGAAGCACTTTTCCCCCACCTTCCCCAGAAGTCCTTTAATACCAAATGGCTTGAGCCATCAAATTGCAATAACTTGAATCTTTGTTTATTAAAATGCCTACTTCATTTTAAAATATTCAGTCCAATAATAATGTGTATGAAAGAGACCTTATCAGAAATACAAACTGATGAAAAAGTGTAATTACAGAGCCACGTTTAAAAGTTACAAAATAACTTAAGTCTTCTAAGATAGCAGAATTGAGATCTCTCAACTCTAAGTGTCTGTTCTAGAAACCATAAAGCTATATATTAATATTGTGTTATTTAACTTTACCCTAACACATAAAATTCCCTTGTTTAATAAGTCCATGTTTATATTAATATCAGATTGCTATTCATAAAGTTATACCTTTATTAAGAGTAAAGAGTGAAAGAGGAAAAATGAGGTCAGTTATGGTCTAAAACATCTCAAGGGAAAAAACTGAAATGATTAATTAACATATATTGGTTATAAACCTGAATGTTTTTTCAAAATATGTCATTAAAAAAAGAAACACAGCTGAAATAACTGGCACCTTTCAACTACAAATAACCAAAGTAGCAGATTGCCTAGAATATAAATGGCAAAAATTTATTCCCCCCTATAATTTCCTATATACTTGGCATATAGAATAGATTGAAAATTCACTTCAGTTATTAATTTGGTTGACACTCTTTGTAGTCTTCTAACCACCAAGGCATGTTAAGATAGGCCCCGGGAGAGATTTTGTCTGTAAGATGTGTGTCCTTGGGTTAGGAAGTCATCTTCCATAATGGAAAAGAATCTGAGAAAGAATATACATATATATATACAGACATATAAAGGCTTCCCTGATGGCTCAGAAGGTAAAGAAACTGCCTGCAATACAGAAGACCCGGGTTTGATCTCTGGGTCTGGAAGATCCCCTGGAGGAGGGCATGGCAACCCACTCCAGTATTCTTGCCTGGAGAATCCCATGGACAGAGGAGCCTGGTGGGCTACAGTCCGTGGGGTTGCAAAGAGTCAGACACAACTGAGCAACTAAGCACATACAAGGGTCTCTTAGCAACAGAGTCTCAGGACTTCCAGAGGATGGGAAAGCCCCAGGGAGGCCGAGGAGAGGCAGCGTTTCTAGGAGAAAGCACCAAGAGGCAGAGCTGCCACCAACATCATCTCCAACAGATACAGAGGGACTGACTGGAGCCCTAAGAGGAACAGGCTGGAGTCTCCGGGGTGCTTGGAAGAAGGAGTCTTTGGCTGTGATAAGACGGTCTCTTGAAGGATACTGGGTCCTCAGTGAGGGAGACAGATTGCAGTACTCTGTGTTCCCTGGGGACAGCGCGGTTTCAACAGAAACACCCCATCCATGCAACTCCCAATAGCAAAAGGGGCGGTGACGTCAACTTTAAAAAATGCACAATGTGAGAACTGGGAGTTAAGTTTTATTGGGGGCAAAATGAGGACTGCAGTCTGGGAGATAGCACCTCAGATAGCTCTGAAAGACCACTCCAAAGAGACAGTGGGGCAAGATCAGTATGTGTGTGATTTTGGTGAAGGGAGAGTACATGCAATCAAGCACAAATTTTCCCAGAAATTTTCTGCTCGTCACAAGGAGCAGTGGTCTCCATGAAGGGTTTTAGTGCTTTTCTAGACACGAGGAGATATAAGAATTGGGCTTATGAAATTGGCTCCTGAAAATACCAAGCTACCTGAAGACCTGTCCTGCAAGTTTCCCCCTCCTCCCCCCGACCCGAGCACAGCGTTCCTCATTTCTGCTCTCCACCCTGAGCTCCTTTCAGGGGGTGTTGAAGGTCAGCAGCTGCAGTAGCTCATGATTTCAGCCTTGTAGAAGCAAGTGCCCGTGGTGAGTGCCCATTTGTAGTTGACAGTGAGCTTAATCAAATTTCCTCTGAGAAACATCCATGTACAGCAGTTATAAGTTGATTGAAAAACAAATGAAACTTAGAGATGATACAAGCCTTTCCCTGTTGACTGAACAAAGCAGGATTTCAGTTTTCATGTAACTCCGCACCATTTTGCTGTGTAGCAACTTTGGGAGCTGTTCACTGATTTTGTAGAACTGGATACGTCACTGTAGTTACAGAGAGCAAGCAGATCTGAACCTTTTCCATGCCGTTCAGTGCCATCTGTAGGTGAGTTGAGGTCACCGAGATTTATAATTGAATTGAGTGTGGAGTACACGTCACTGCAGGTGTGAACACAACTCCCCATCAACTGGCCAGGCAGATTCATGACCAAGGGGTTATTTGATTAAATTTTCAAGTAAAAAAAAATCCCTAGGGAATCTCTTCAAAGTTGCAGTGAAATTGTGCAATGCTTTAAATTTGCTGTAATAAATTTCATGCCAATCTTGAGTCCTTGGAATTAATAAAAACACATAAAGATATATTGGGCTGTGAGTTCTGGAAATTTGTGGAGAATGGAAGGGACATTCTCCAGGAAGCAGGGTGGGGAGGGAGGGCAGAGAGGGTCCTGAGGGCTGGTTTAAATCTTTCTGCCAGCTTGGGATCCCCAGTTTCTGCTCCAGGGACCTTTCTGGTTGTGATAGACCCTCCAGATTTGGTGAGAGGTTGGGGGGAGGGTGCCCTGTGGCTGCAGTTCTCAGATGAGTACAGGGAAATTCTTTGATTTTCCGTTGGTCAGCCTTTCTTATCATAGGAGGGAATGACCACTTCTGAGCTCTTTACCTGTCAGAGCAAAAACCGCATCAGCGTGTTGGATCGCTGGAAATATGGCTCTTAATAACCCCACAGCTAGGAAATGAAAAAGAAAGAGGAAAACCCACACTTCTGGCTGCAATTGATTTTCATAAAGCCCATCTGAAGCCACTTGAGAACCAGATGAAGAATATCTTTGAAGTGGGTTTGGAATTAAGCAAAGCAGAAAAGAATCTACTAACAGTAGGCTGCCCTTCCATCTTAGCATCCAAACTGGGATATTTTGGGGAGTAAAAGGGAGAGGTTTCATTAATTACATGGGGAAAGTTTGTGCATCTCCTAGGGTTTTCAGTACTGCATACATCTATTTGGGCTTCCCACATGGCAGCATGGTAAAGAATCTACTCCCCAATGCAGGAGACAGGAGACATGGGTTCGATCCCTGGGTTGGGAAGATCCCCTGAAGTAAGAGGCGAAACCTACTCCAGTATTCTTTCGTGGAGAATTCCATGGACAGGGGAGCCTGGTGGGCTACAGTCTATGGGATCTCACAGAGTTGGACACAATTGAAGCAACTTAGCACCCATTTATGTACATTTATTTAAAGATGAAAAATAAGTTAGCATCTCTTATTTACTAAAACTCCTTTCTAACAACAACAACAACAACTTGTTTTATTTAATGTTACTAGATTCTTTGCTGTAGCCACTTTAAAACAAAAATCCTGGCACTTCTCCAAGCACACCAATGCCAGTATTCTCAGATCTTTAGTCAGAATTACAGCAATAGAAAGTCCTCTAGTAATTATGGAGTATAACACCTCTCCTATTAATTATGTTATATAGCCACGGAAGGAAGTTCACATCACATTTGTTTATGATTAGGAAAAAACTGTTTCTCTTTAATATTATCATAGAATTGTAGAGTTCAAAGCTGAGATCTCACTTAGCCCCAACTTTTATATACCAGGCATCCGAGTCCCGGGGAGGTCGAACCACTTGCTCAGGACGAACAAGAAGGAAGAGCAGAAGTGAAGCCCACCTCTGCCAGTACCAAGTCCTGCGCTCCGTCAGCCCCGCTGTCGGTGCAGGCTCGCACATAGACACAGTCACGGCTCACCTGCTGCTCTGAGAGGCTCATCCTTTCACGCTGACTGTTGCACATCCCCCCTTTTGTTTGTGGATTTCTTGGTCTATCACGTGGTAATATTAATTATCTCAAAAAGACCCTACATGAGATCTACCCTTTTAACAGGTTTTAAAGTGTCCACTGCAGTACTATTATCTATCGGTGGAAAAGAATGTATATAAATGAATATCTTTGCTGTAGAGCAGAAATTATAGATGTAAATCAACTATACTTCAATTTAAAAAAAAAGAGAGAGAGCCAGAGAGCTATTTTCCTTGCTCAGCAGAGAGGTTAGCTTTCCATTTTAAACCGTGGTATCTTCAGGTGTTATTTCCTTTGCCACCTCTATTAATATAAAAGCCCATTTATTCTTCTAACAGAATTTGTCAATAACTATTTCTTCCTCACACGGATGTTTGTGGTTGGATGTATATCTTTTTCTGTATAAAGACAAGGCATATGGTGTATGAAGGCAGGATTGTATTTTTTTTTTCAAAGATCTATTTATTTATTTTTATTCTCCATTGCCGAGCAAGCTATCTCTAGTTGGCCAGGCAAGCAGGGGCTGCTCTCTAGGTGCAGTGACGGGTTTCCGACTGTGGCGGCTCCTCTTCTCACCGCCTCGAGGTAACGAAGTCCCTGCGCCACAACCGCCGAGCCTGTGATCCAGGGCCCGGGACGCCACCACAGTGAGAAGCGCGTGCGCTGCAGCATTCTCGCTCCAGGGTTCCCCGCTTTGCTGGAAAACGAACGCTCCATCCCTTAGCAAAGGGTAAAGTACGACCCAGCCCTCCTTACCTCACCAGCCCTGCGTCTCTCCTCACAGGAACCCAGACGAGGCGTTTCACCCACACCTGACTTCTCAGTCCCGTCACCACGCCATGCTCTTTCTCAGCTGCGAGCTGGTCCTCGTTCCTGGAACGTTCCTTCACCTGTTCTCGTCCTCTTTAGCACTTCCCTGACCCCCCTACCTCTGGTTCCCATCCACAATCTAGTTTATTCTGACCTTTATATCCAAAATCTGAGTTAGGTGAAACATCTAGCGTTGCAATAAAGCAAATATGTATTGAGTTGAAACCGTGATTTTATCATAACCATGTTGACATTTACAGAAAAACATACGACTTACCAAGGCTTGCCTTCAACACAGAGCTCGGCCCTTCACCTCTTATGGAGCCAAATTCCTAATACGCTCTTAAAGGATCAAGCACATGTTGAAAGAAGTAGACCAAATTCCAAAAACCTACAGGGAGACTATTCAAGGAATAAAACTTCAAAGTTTGCATTTAAATATCACAACCCGTTTGAAGTTTTATGCGTTTTCACTACAGGACATAAAATTATTTTTCTATAGATAATAATGAGATCCATGGTTACAACAAAGCATTCTTTACTTTTTAGAAAAAAAACCAAAAATATGATGATTGCTACGAGCATTTCCTTAAGTAGGTTCATAGTCAAGTTGGGGTCATGTTATAGAATTTTTGACCTCTTAATCTGCTCTGTTCCTATTAATTCCTGGAATATCACTTCGGGTATTAATAAATCTTTATTTAGTGCATCAGTGCATTGTTAGTCTTTTGGCAGTTAACTTTTCTATCAGATTTCCAGCTGGCCTTAACAGATCCAGCAAAAAACCATTGAAAAGAGAAAACGGAGACGTGGCTAATGTGTTCTGGAGCAGGATCAGATCACACACCCGCTGGCGAAATGGGAGCTGTGCCTCTAGCGCTCTGGCTGCTCACTTATAACACTTCATACTCCAGAAAGATTGTATTTATGGGGCAAATGTGAACACACATTTCATGGAAGAACAGATATGGATAATCCGCAAATACATGGACATCTTCCAGAGAATAAATAACAAGTAAAAGACATAGTTTTCACCTTTCATTCAGGAAAATGTCCAAAAGATAATCACAATATCCTGTGCTGGAAGGGAATGAGCAAAAAGACACTGTGATATGTTATGCAAAATCATATGTACAAAGATCTGCAGGGTAGCACTGTTTATGACCAAAACTAGAATAAAAATTATAAATATCTATCCATGAGGTGCCAGATAAAGAAACTGCAGTATAGCCATACAATGGAATCCTATGTAATTATTTTTAAAATATTAGAACAGTTCTATAAACAAAAATAAAATGATGTCTGTGATACGTAAGTGAAGGAAAACAGGACAGTGTATAGATGGCACTGTAATTTGAGCACCATGTGCACACCTGGGCGCCTTAGGGTCTCATTCCACAAAGGTCACCCTGGCAATTTATTCTATCTGTTCGCTTATACCTGCTCAGCTCAGACCGAAGCTGTTCAGAAGACTAATGACCTCGCTTCATCACTTCCTCTTCTTAGGAGTAAGATCTCAGTCCATCTCATTCCTTCTGAGAATCTGATGACACTGTTGGATCTTCTTTCCAGAAATGTCAGGCATAAGCCCAAGCAAAATTTTGTCTGTAATTTCAAAGTGAATTCACTGAAGTCCTTCCACAGATGTCTAGCAATCCGAAGCTCCTAAGAAAAGAGCTCTTTGTTAAAGAAGAGCTCACCATAGGATACTACAGAATTTGAGAAAGATGTTATAGCCAGATCTGGATGTGGGGCAGCAGCATGCTCTCTGGGGGTGGGGTGGGGGGAGGGCAGGGGCATACTTTCTGAAGTTCAGTGGGTGTGTATCACCTCACATTGGGCTTCCTAGGTGGCTCAGTGGTAAAGAATCAACCTGCCAACGCAGGAGACTTGAGTTCGATCCCAGGATCAGGAAGATCCCCTGGAGTAGGAAATGGCAACCCTCTCCAGTACTCTTGCCTGGCAAATACCATGGATAGAGGAGCCTGGCAAGCCACAGTCCATGGGGTCACAAAGAGTCAGACACAACTTAGTGACTGAACAACAAACAAGCGCCTTACACAGGCTCTTGGAGCCTCAGAAGGGCAAGTGATGCAATCACGTGGCTGTTGGACCAAGCAGGGACCTAGCTGTGTTCCAGTCCATTTCCACTCAGCCTTCTGGCACCTTGCTCACTCTTTCCATAAGATAGCTTTTCTAGTAAGCATGATGCCACTGGGAAAGAGAGCCTTGAGAAGCTTTCCTGGAAGAGAAGGAGAACAACTAGAGCAGCATCTCCTTAAGTGAACTCAAGAGCCCCTCATGGTGCCGTGGCCCTTAAGGGTAGACAGTCTTCTAGCACCTGAGGTTCAGATGGCCCTCTAAAGCCTAGATAATCAGTGCTCCCTGTTTAATACAGCAGGGAACAGCATAGCACATGTTAGAAGAGTCCCCCTGAGAGTGAATAATAGAAAAGCTTTGGAAATTAGAGGATTAAGCTTCTGTTGTTGTTTATTCACTAAGTCATGTCTGACTCTTTGCAACCCCATGGACTGTAGCCCACCAGGCTCCTCTGTCCATGAGATTCTCCAAGCAAGAATACTGGAGTGGGTAGCCATACCCTTCCCCAGGCAATTTTCCCAACCCATGGATCGAACCCAGGTCTCCTGCATTACAGGCACATTCTTTACCATCTGAGCCACCAGGGGAGCTGCTATGGACGTGGGCAGACCCCGAGGTCTGCAGGACAAGGCAACAAGCAGGAGACCTGGAGCGCTGATGGTTTAAGTCCAGACGGAGTGCAAAGGCCTGGGAACCAGGGGAATCAATGGAATAATTTTAGCCCGAAGGCCAACAGGCTAGAGACCAGGAAGAGCCAGTGTTTCAGCTCAAGGCTGAAGGCAGGAAAAAGCCATGTTCAGGCTCAAGGACAGCCACGTAGGAAGCGTTCCCTCTTATTCCCAGGAGAGTTAGACTCTGTGTTCTATTCAGGCCTTCAGCTGATTGGCTGAAGACTGCTCATGTTAGGGAGGGCAACTTGCTTTACTGTCTGCAGATTTAAATATTAATTTCATACAAAAACACTTCACAGAAACCCCCAGAAAAATATTTGGTCAAATACCTGGGCATCTCACGCCCTAGTCAAGCTGACACATAAAATTAATCATCACAGACGTCAAAGAGTCATTTGGGGTCGCAAAAAGTCAGACATGATTGTGCGACTAACACTTCACTTTCATTATCACGTGAGATGGCTTATAATAAATTTCATACATTTCAGTAAATTTCATACAACATATATACATACATATTATTGATTCTATTTCTCTGGAGAACCCTAGCACATCACTGCAGAACATAAACCCACATTTCATAATAACCTCTAACTACTTTAAATGTTTTATACAGTAATTTACTGATTTCATTTTTCAGTATGGGCAAAATAGATTGAATATCATTCTGGGGTACACAAATATTTAAGACCGCGTGAATTCTCTGTATGTGGTTTTTAAATAATCATAGTTAAGTATGACCACTTCCTAACCCCTCAAAATATTCCTCTGAGATTCATGACGTAAGTGGAAAGTTATTTTGTTTAAAATCTGTGATTCTGCTTAGGATGACTTCAGGTCATCAACTGGATCAAAGTTTTACCTGCTACAGTTCACGGTTAGACAAACACAAAAACATATTTCTCTAGACTGTTAGAGGCCTCTTCCTTTTCTTTTCTTTTTTTTCCCCTTTATCGTTTATCCCTCTCTCCTGAGCATCTCAGCCATGGGTGTAATCACCCCCAGAGGGGGTGGGAGGGCAGTGGCCCCGTTGCAGCGTGTCAGCACCCAGCGGTGGGAGGTGGTGGGACCAGCAGCCCAGCCCTGCCCAGGACATTGCCCGAGAGGGAAGGGCTCAGTGGAGAAGAAGGGCAAGATTGCAGGAGCGAGCCCTGAGTGGGGCTGCAGCCTGAGCAGATAAGGCAGGCATCCAAATTGCAATGCCTGTAACCCTCCAAAGTGCCAAGGTCATGAAGGTCAAAGGAAGACTGAGGAATGGATGGGCTAAATCAGGCAAAATAGAACTTTAATGCAGTGCGATGCCTGACTCAGTCTGTTACTGTGCTCTAAAGAGTTAGGACTGCTGACAGAACTTGAATGAGACATGAGGATTAGACCAAGGCGAGCATCCTTGGTTTAATTTTGGTGGCTGCACTACTGTTGTGGGGGTGGGGGGGCGGACAGGGCTGAAATACACAAAGGGAAGTATTTGAATGATGGTGTCATGTTGATCATTTTTACCCAAATGGGTGACAATATTCTTTGCACTGTTCTTACAGCTTTTATGTAAGTTTGTGGTTATTTCAAAGGAAAAATAAAAGAAAGAATCTTTATGGAACATATGTTAGTCAACATTATTTTCTGACATGGCAGCAACAAATTTTGGGATCAACAAGTTTTGGGATCCCAACAAGAATCGAGATCAATGAAGCTTCCTGTTCGTAGTGTAACTGGTTTATTTCTCCTTCTTGTTTTAAAGAGACAATTTATTTATTTATTTAGAGGCAATTTACTTCTTGTTCTTGTGGGTTTTCCACCATTTTCTTTAAACCAAAGTTTAATGGGATTCGTATTTGGAAAATTTTCCAGCTCAGTGTTGACGCTTTTGGAAATGAAAACATCTGAGACTTGATAATGGACAATGTGCTCAATCACAAGTGAACAAATGATAAATGATTGAAAACACCTGTTGAATGCTCATAGGAAAACAATGTCCACAGCTCTTTTTTTTTAATTGCAGTTTGGTTAGAACTTGATCTTTTGCTGAATATTTCATTGTGGTCTTTTTGTTAGGCTTTAAATAGGTAGCATTTTTGCTTTCCTCGAGCTTTGGCTGAAGTATTGTGAGGATGCAGTGATTACCAAAAATAGAAGCAAACAGATGTTTGGAATCCTGTCTTTCAGCTTCCTTTGTCAGCCTGTGTCTCTTCCCTGTTAGTTGTATGGTGAATTCATTTCAGTTGCTATTCTGATGCCTGTGTGTCCTGTCTGGGATATATTTAGTCCTTCAAACTTACACATTTACTTCTTATGAACTGCCTACTTAACTGCAAAAGCAGTCACCACTGAACCTAAGTGATTTTTAAGCAGGAAAAAAAATTTTTCTTAAGCCTCCTTGTATTCAGGGAACTCTGTTCTAGATGTGGAGACAAGAAATTAAAGGGGCCACATTTTCAGATTCATTTTTCATTTCTTGAAATTCAAAGCTATTCATTTTCAAATACTTAAATAGTTCTTATTCTGTGCTAACCACTGTCCTAAGTACATTAAAAATATTAACTCACTTCATTTTCAAACAATTCCATGAGGCATTTTCTTATTTTATTGATGAGAAAGTGAAAGTGTTAGTTGCTCAGTCATGTCTGACTCTTTGTGACCCCATGGAATGCAGCCCGCCAGCTTCCCTGTCCACAGGGATTCTCCAGGCAAGAATACTGGAGTGGGCTGCCATTCCCTTCTCCAGGGGATCTGCCTGATCCAAAGATCGAACCTGGGTCTCCTGCATTGCAGGCAGATTTATTTTTACCATCTGAGCCACCAGGGAAGTCCTGGATGAGAAAATCGAGATACAAGAGGATAAATAACTCAAAGTCTCAGCTAGAAAAGAGCAGAGTCGCATTTCGAGCACAGCCAGCCTGGCTAGGAGCCCCTAGTCTCCTTACTACACCACTCCACTGTTCTTCCTAAGGAGAGGTGTCCCGGATGGGTAAGAATCAGCTAGAAATCAGCTCAGGATTGCAGACTAAGCCAAGGACATTGCCTCACCTCTGTTTAGAGACCTCACTGAAACTATCATAGAGGAAAACAGAGGATTAAATCAATAACAAGAAACAGAATGGAACAGACTTTTGAGTTCAACAGCTTTCTAGGATTCAGAATGTGTGAGAAGAGATGGAATGGAGGAGGCACGCCCTAGAATACATTCCCGGTAGGGCTGGTGGTGGGAACTGCCCTTCCTGGGGCTCTGGGTAGGGAGGAGTTGGTGCACCCCTGGGTGCAGGGTTAGAAGAAGGCTCCAACAGAGGCTTAATTTTAAGCTGAGAGTGTGTTGTTGAAACCCCTGTCAGCCTGCCCAACAAGCTTCTGCCTCACTCGGGACAAGAGGGAGACTGCACCTGTCTCTAACCTGAATAACTCCTGGGAAGAGATAAAAGCATCAGGCGTGACCGAGTGTTGCTCCTCATTTAAGTGGTGTCTGTTGCGAGGATCCCCAGTCTAGCAGCTGGCTGCCTATACGTGTACCTTACAGGGAATTCCAGGCCTTGAAAATCCTTCAAATGGTAAAGAAGAGCCTATGAGAGAAGCAGGTCTGTCTACCTAAGAGGGAAGATCTAGGCTAGTACCAGAAAGAAAAGCTAATTACGATTCTTAACTACAAATAAAAGAAACCAAAGATTCCCCAGAGCTTCAAAGGGAAAAATAAAAATAAATAGACAATTGCCCCTGAGAAATCAGAGACAATGCCAAGACAAATGTGGGTGGTGTTTCTTTGCCAGGTTCTGGTAAGCACGAGCTTTATCACAGTTATCACAGGAGAGGCCTACACCACCAGGCCCCCACCGATGTAGTTCCTGGACCAGTTAGCACAGTATATCAGTTGTGAGAGAGGCTGCAGAGAGGATGGACTCTGTGGCGGGCGCTCCAGTCTGCAAATCAGTAACACACGCGTAACAACGTCACTTCTCTCAAAGTCTGGTGATGGCTCATGTTATTCAGTCCTCACAGAGGCGGCAGAGACGACAAAGCATGCAGCCATAAACCCATGTGGTGTTTTACACAAATGGAGACTTAAGAACAGGAAACTGGCCCACAGAGACAAAAGAACAGCGAAGAAGCAATATGAGAGTGCTGGATGTGAAGTCTGAATCAGACGTAAGCAGGGCTGTGGGGCGAACAGTGGACCAGGGGCCTGTGGACAGTGCAACATTGAGAGACTCAGAAACACAGCCAAAGGGACTTAGTGAAGACAGACTTACTGAGGTGAAGAAGCAACGTGGTTGCGATGAAAAGGGTGATGATGTCCTAGAGGGGGGATACCATCAAAAAGCTACACGTTAAGAAACTAGACATATTTCATGACCAAAGTCAGAAATATGACAGCTCACCAAGGCATAGGAAAAAAAAAATGCCTTAAGTTACGTAATGAGAAAGCAAGCAGTGTTCATACTACTATTGATGAGTTTGGGGTTTTGGTTTTTGTTCTTTTTTTTTATCAAAGATATAGAATATTTTCTTAATATTACTAATGTTTTAGATGATAGCCCACTAAATATCAGGCTTCCCAGTTGGCACTAGTAGTAAAGAACTGGACTGCCAACGCAGGAGATATGAGACATGGGCTTGATCATTGGGTCGGGACGATCCCCTGGAGGAAGGCATGGCAACCCACTCTAGTATTCTTGCCTGGAGAATCCCACGGACAGGGGAGCCTGACGGGCATCAGTCCATAGGGATGCAATCAGTCAGACACAGCAAAAGTGACTTAGCACAGCACACACATACTGAATATCAGTTCTACCTTTTATATTTTCCTTTACATTTATAACTGAGAGCAAAGACTTAATTTTTTTGTAAAAATTTATAGGTAACAGAACAACCATAATTTTTCCTGTTGATTATTAGGACCATTTTGCAAGTTTTCAGGTTGCGTGTTTACTTTCTCTGGGTCCATGCTACTGCTCCAAACGAGGCTTGTCTGTACCTAAACAGTTTCTTAGATGGAAGGGGAACCACTAGATTAAAAGAAATTTGAGAAATATCAATCAGATCCTTATTCAAATAAACAAACAGTAAAAAACACTCAGAGAAACTTGAATACTACTGGATATTTAAGCATATTAAGAGGCTATTGTTATTTATGATATTTGCTTATATTTCAAAAAGAGTTATTAGAGTGATGTCAGCCAGACAGAGGAATAGGAAGCCCCAGAACTTCTTCTGACATAGACAGCGACCTAACAGTGATACACAGACCACAGTATCTTTGTGACAATTCCGGGAACCAGGCGACAGTCTGCAGCACAAGGTGAGCACAAAGCCAAGAAGGGTCACAGTAGGTAAGAAAGCTCCTTGTGTTTTGCCTGCCCTCGTCCCACCCACACCCCGGTCCAGGACAGACACCAGAAGAAAACTCCCAGCTTCTCTCTTGGGAGGGAAAATGGAGTGGAACATGAGTCTAAAGTCCTGGCTTTTTGCGGGGCTGCCTAAGGGACTAATTTCAGTCTCTGGAATCAGGGCACTGATGGGAAAGCAGTATATTGTGTGTGTGGTTGCCGGACTCGAGGCTGTTGAGAACAAAGTCATCTTCAGTTGGGAGTTATACTTTGGCCACCTGAAGAGAAGAACTGACTCATTTGAAAAGACCCTGGTGCTGGGAAAGACTGAAGGTGGGAGGAGAAGGGGACGACAAAAGATCAGATGGTTGGATGGCATCACGGACTCAATGGACATGAGTTTGAGTAAGCTCCGGGAGTTGGTGATGGATAGGGAAGCCTGGCGTGCTGCAGTTCACGGGGTCGCAAAGAATCTGGGACACGACAGAGCGATTGGACTGAACTGCACTGATACCATGGAGAATGCAGTACTACAGACAGACACCAGAGGGAGTAAGAGATTACAGGTTCCTGAGAAGGAAACACGTCTATGCCTCTAGTAAATCACACACAAGCCCAGAGACGGACTCCCAGAAAAGTTTTGAGGGGTTCTCAGATCTTCAGCCAAGATGACTTCCCCTACAGACTGGGGTTCCCCTACAGACTGGGCTTCCCTGGTGGCTCATTGGTAAAGAATCTGCCTACCGACGGAGGAGACGCGAGTTCAATCCCTGAGTGAGGAAGATCCCTGGAGAAGGAAATTGCTACCCGCTCCGGTCGGTATTCTTCCCTTAAGAATTCCATGGACAGAGGAGCCTCGTAAGCTACAGTCCAGCCCATGGGGTCGCAAGAGTCAGGCACAAATTGGTGAATAAACAACAGACTGGGAGGGATGGCCATTTTTCTCATGCCCAAATTTCAATACAGGATCACATGGCTTACAAGAAAAAAAAAAGGGGGGGGGGGGCAAACACAGCTCAATCAACTGATCAAAATAAATTTCCAGAAACCAACCCTAAAGAAACAAGAGGTCTATGAATTACCAGACACAGAATTCAAATAAGTACTTTAAATGTGCTCAATGTGCTAAAAGAGAGCACAGACAGACAGCTAAAGAAAATCAGGAAAACAGTGGATGAACAAAATAAGAATACCAATCAACAAAGAGACAGAAATTATTTAAAAAGAAAAAAGAAAGAAATTCTACAGCTGAAGAATACAATAACTGAGTTAACAAACTCAATAGGAGGATTTAGTGGCAGACTTAATCAAGCAGAAGGAAGAATCAGCAAATGACCTGAAGACAATCATTTGAAATTATTAAGTCAGAGGAGCAGAAAGGATAAAGAATGGAAAAGTGAAACAGTTTGGCGGCTCTGGGACACCATCAGGCAGATCAAAGTAATAATTATAGGAGCTCCAGAAGGAGAAGTGGGGGTGGGGAGGAATGCAGAGAGTTTACTTGAAGAAATAATAGCCCAAAAAAGATAGCCAGGATTTTTCTAAATTTGAGGAAAGAAATGGACATACCAAATGACTGCAATGGAATGAAACTAGGGCTCAATAGCAAAGGAAAAATTGGAATATTCACAAATATGTGGAAATTAAACAATACACTCTTGAAAAATAAATAATCTAATTTTATATCTCAAAGAACTAAAAAAAGAACAAACTAAACTCAAAGTTAGCAGAAGGAAGAAAATAATAAAGATTAGAGCAGAGATAAAATAGAGAATAGGGAAACAACAGAGAAATTCATAAAACTAAGAGCTGAATTTTCGAAAAGATAAAAATTGACAAATTCTTAGCTAGATTAACTAGGAAAAAACTACTTAACTAAAATCAGAATTGAAATATAAGACATTACAATTAATGCCACAGAAATAAAAAGGATTATAAGAGAATACTATAAACGCTTATATGTCAACAAATGGGATAACCTAGAAAAATGGATAAATTCCTAGAAATACAGAATTTATTTGTAAATTCAGTCTCTAAAGACTGAATCACTAACAAATAAAAAATCTGAACTAGTAAGGACATTGAAGTAGCTTTAACAAAGAACAGCAAAGAAAAGTCCACAATCAGACAGCTTCACCGGGGAATTCTACCAAACATCTGAAGAAAAACTAACACCAATCTTCTTCAAACTCTTACCAAAAACTGAAGAGGTGGGAAAAATGCAAAATTCATTCTGTGAGGGCAGCATTATTCCATTACTAAAACCAAACACTACAAGAAAACTACTGATTATATACAAATATCAAATCATTACATGGTACACTAGAAACTAATATAATGCTATATGTCAATTATGGTGATTTGGTTTAGTCGCTAAGTCGTGTCCAACTCTGGGGACCCTGTGGACTGTAGCCCGCCAGGCTCCTGTGTCCGTGAGATTTCCCAGGCAAGAATACTGGGGTAGGTTCCCTTGCTCTCCTCCAGGGAATCTTTCCCAACCAGAACCCATGCCTCCTACATTTCAGGCAGCCTCCTGCATTACAGGCGGATTCTTTACTCCTGAGCCACCAGGGAAGCCTTCAATTTAAAAAACTCACACCATTATCTCTGATGAATACGCTGAGGCAATCCTCAACAAAATACTAGCAAGCCAAATTCAACAGCACGATAAAAAGATTATACACCATGACCAAGTGGGATTTATTCCTGGAACACAAGGATGCTTCAGCCTTGACTGAAGGTCAGATGATCTTCAGTAAGGGTGTCAATTGATGATTTTGAATTGTGGTGCTGAAGAAGCCTCCTGAGAGTCCCTTGAAATGCAAGGAGATCAAGCCAGTCAATCCTAAAGGAAGTCAATCCTAAAGGAAATCAGTCCTGAATACTCATTGGAAAGGCTGATGCTGAAGCTGAAGCTCCAACAGTTTGGCCACATGATGCAAAGAGCCAACTCATTGGAAAAAACCCTGAAGCTGGGAAATACTGAGGGCAGGAGAAGGGGATGAGACAGTTGGATGGCATCACCAACTCAATGGAAAAGAGTCTGAGCAAACACTGGGAGATAAGGAAGGACAGGGAAACCCTATGGACAGGAATTGCAGCAGTCCATAGGGTTGAAAAGATTCAGACACAACTTAGAAACCAAACAACAAAGGTGCCAAGACGAAGCAACTGGGAAAAAGAAAAGTCTCTTCTAACCAGTGGTGTTGGGAGAAATACAGATATCTACTGCAAAAGAATGAAGCCATCTACAAAAATCACCTTATACCATATACAAAAATTGACTCAAAATGAATTGACATGAAGAGGCAACCTGCAGAATGGGAGAATTTGCAAATCACATATCAGATAATCAGTTAATATCAGAATACACAGACAGCAATATGTTTAGTATTTGTCTCACATGTATTTTTTAAAGAGATAAATTTTATATGGCTAAAGAGAAGATATTGAATAAAATCACATAAACTTGTATTTACAAGAGAAGTTCTGAAAATTTCAATATTAACAATACCTTTTGGGGTGGGTGGGTTCTATGTAAAAAAAAAAGCACTTTATAGGACAAAACGTACAGAAAGATCAAGTTCTCTTGTTCTAGAAATCTAATTTGCTATGAAAGTGAAAGGTAGTATACCTAGAATGAGAATTATTTCTTCTCAGTTTCTAAAGGTTAAACTTCGGCTTTGCCATGTTCTGCTTTGGAGTTGGACCTGTGTACTCACTAGTTTGGTGAAGGAAAAGCAATTAGGAAAGCCATGTCCTGGGCTCAAATCCCCTGTAAGTAATCTCACCTAACACCATTGGTCAGCAGTGCACCACACCCTGTGCGAATCGAGGTCGCCATGGGAGAAATCTATGCACTTAGCAAACCAGTCTTGACTTTGTTAGAAAATGTCTCCCAGAGAGGCAAAGGAACACCTAGTATGACCCTGAGATAGACACAAGTCCCTTCATTTTGCACATGAAAATTGAGGCTCAAAGAAGTATATTATTAAGCCTGCATATCCAGGTAATTAAGTTTGGAACATATTTGACAACACAGCCTAGAATTTCTCCTCTCTTAGCCATTTACCTTACATCTCAGATCCTGAACCTATTTAATACATACTTTAGGAGCATCAGGTGGAAAAATCTGACCTAGCAATTGCACAGCTGTTGTCTCCGGTTTAGCTGCATATTTAAAACAAAGTAGCTGTGAATCTAATGGGAATGTGGTTAGGAGTGGAGAGCCTCCCATTTTCAACCTGCCTCTGCCTCGGGCTTAATTTGTGGCTCAGATGGTAAATAATCTGTTTACAATGTGGGAGACCCAAGTTTGATCCCCAAGTGGGAAAGATCCCCTGGAGAAAGGGAATGGCTACCCTAGTATTCTTGCCTGGAGAATTCCATGAACAGAGAAGCCTGGCAGGCTGCTGTCCATGATATCCCAAAGAACTGGACACGACTGAGGGACTAACACTCTGCCTCCCTAATCCATACAAGCTGGCCTACAACCCAGACTCATTGATATCGATACCACTATGTAAACTACCAATATTTTGTTACTAATATTTGAAGGCCCAGTAGGGATTTTACTTTTAAGTAGCTATTTTTGAATGCTTCAGAGTGTACTAAAATGTAGAGACATCACTTTGCCAACGAAGGTCTGTATGGTCAAAGCTATGGTTTTTCCAGTAGTCCTGTACAGATGTGCAAGTTGGACCATAAAGAAAGCTGAGCATCGAAGAATTGATGCTTTTGAACTGTGGTGTTGAAGACTCTTGAGAGTACCTTGGACTGCAAGGAGATCAAACCAGTCCATCCTAAAGGAAATCAGTCCTGAATATTCACTGGAAGGACTGATGCTGAAGCTGAAGCTCCAATACTTTGGCCACCTGATGTGAAGAACTGACTCATTGGAAATAAGACCCTGATGCTGGGAAAGATTGAAGGTGGAAAAAGGGGACGACAGAGGATGAGATGGTTGAATGGCATCAGCGACTTAATGGACATGAGTTTGAGCAAGCTCTGGGAGTTGGTGATGGACAGGGAAGCCTGGTGTGCTGTAGTCCATGGGGTCACAGAGTTGGACATGACAGAGTAACTTAACAACAACTGTATATTTATGTGTATTTTCTCATTTGTCCTTTTAAAGTCCTCTGAGGTAGTGGGCTGATGTTTATTACGCTTAGTTTATTCATGTTATGTGAGTTACTGAAGGTCTCAGAATTTCTCTTTATTTTTAGGGGAAAAATGTTGTTTCCTTTGGGGAAGAAGGAAAAAAATCTTACCTGGAGGAGTTTACATTTAAAGTCGTTCAGTCGTGTCTGACTCTATGTGACCCCGTGAACTATACAGTCTATGAAATTCTCCAGGCCAGAACACTGGAGTGGGTAACCTTTCCCCTCTTGCAGATGAGAATTAATGACCAAAGAACTTAAGCAAGCATGTTTCAGTTCAGTTGCTTAGTCATGTCCAACTCTTTGTGACCTCATGTATCGCAGTATGCCAGGCCTCCCTGTCCATCACCAACTTCTGGAGTTTACTCAAACTCATGTCCATCAAGTCGCTGATGCCATCCAGCCACCTCATCCTCTGTCGTCCCCTTCTCCTCCTGCCCTCAATCTTTCCCAGCATCAGGGTCTTTTCCAATAAGTTAACTCTTCACATCAGGTGGCCAAAGTATTGGAATTTCAGCTTCAGCATCAGTCTTTCCAATGAACACCCAGGACTGATCTCCTTTAGGATGGACTGGTTGGATCTCCTTGCAGTCCAAGGGACTCTCTCTCAAGTCTCCTCCAACACCACAGTTCAAAAGCATCAATTTTTTGGCGCTCAGCTTTCTTCACAGTCCAACTCTCACATCCACACATGACCACTGGAAAAACCATAGCCTTGACTAGATGGACCTTTGTTGGCAAAGTAATGTCTCTGCTTTTTAATATGCTACCTAGGTTGGTCCTAACTTTCCTTCCAAGGAATAAGCGTCTTTTAATTTCATGGCTGCAATCCCCATCTGCAGTGATCTTGGAGCCCAGAAAGATAAAGTCAGCCACTGTTTCCCCATCTATTTCCCATGAAGTGATGGGACCAGTTGCCATGATTAGTTTTCTGAATGTTAAGCTTTAAGCCAACTTTTTCACTCTCCTCTTTCACTTTCACTAACAGGCTTTTTAGTTCCTCTTCACTTTCTGCCATCAGGGTGTCATCTGCATATCTGAGGTTATATCAATTTCTACTGGCAATCTTGATCCCAGCTTGTGCTTCTTCCAGCCCAGCGTTTCTCATGATGTACTCTGCATATGTTAAATAAGCAGGGTGACAATATACAGCCTTGACATACTCCTTTTCCTATTTGGAACCAGTCTGTTGTTCCATGTCCAGTTCTAACTATTGCTTCCTGACCTGCATATAGGTTTCTCAAGAGGCAGGTCAGATGGTCTGGTATTCCCATCTCTTTCAGAATTTTCCAGTTTATTGTGATCCACACAGTCAAAGGCTTTGGCATAGTCAATAAAGAAGAAATAGATGTTTTTCTGAACTCTCTTGCTTTTTCGAGGACCCAGCAGATGTTGGCAATTTGATCTCTGGTTCCTCTGCCTTTTCTAAAACCAGCTTGAACATCTGGAAGCTCACGGTTCACCTATTGCTGAAGCCTGGCTTGGATAATTTTGAGCATTACTTGACTAGCGTGTGAGATGAGTGCAATTGTGTGGTAGTTTGAGCATTCGCCTAACCAACCAGCTGTGGAACTTAAGACTAAAAACCCAGTTAGTTCACTGCATTTCAGGATAGGGAAACCTGGTGTGCTGCAGTCCATGGGGTGACAGAGTCCCACAAAATTTAGGGACTTAACAAAGGAATTAAGATAATAGCAGTTCCTGAATTTTAAGTGCCGGGTTTCAGCTATATTTCAAGCCCTATGTATTATTGCTTATGGCTTAAATGCAATTATCCTTATGTGATGACAACTGCTAAACCATCAGTCACCCTGGCATGTGTTGGTTACATTTCAGAACTGTATGCAAGTTGTATCTTTTGATTTATGAAGGCACATTTTGCTTAACAACCTACTCTTTAGCCATTAATGATCTTAACTGCCACTGTAGTTTTAGAACTTTCTAGTGCAGAGAATGCTGAAAATTGGGCTAGAGTGCAAGTCAGTAGCTCACTGCCAGGCTGATTTTCTACCAACTTCTTAACACCAGCTTCTCTAGGAAAGGTTAGATCACTGCTGGCCTCAGGAATAGAACTGTAAGATTCTTTTTATGCAATGAAATTTTGTTTTCCCAAGCTAGTTAGTTTAAAAGTTGATCTGGCACAATGTTGTTATAAATGGGTAGCATAGGTTACCTTAGCATCTTTGCTAAACCTTAGTATTATTAACACCTCTCCAGGTTCTACTCCACTAAAATCCCTTTTCAAAATCTGGTGTTTTGGAGACCTGCTTGAAGGAAAAAAACAGAATCAAAAGCACTTGGATGTTGCAGAAGTGTTTAGGGATGAGAATTCCAATATCAGAATGACTGTGCAGCATGTGTTGGACATGGGTTGAAAACAGGCTAAAAACAAGGTGTCAACTTGTCAACTTCCAGTTATGAGGTTCTGGCATCTGGTACATAATTGGATACACAGACAAACCTGAACAGTTTAAACATACATGCTAACTGATGTCACTGAACAAGGTAATCCAAAGTGGACTGGGCTCCTGGCAGGAAAGGCAGGAATTTCATTATTGCAATCCTAAGAATGGCAAATTTTATTATTTGTAAAATGCTTATATACCTGTCATATACTTTTGTGGAACAGACATACATTTGTTTAGGATAACCACCTAATTTGAACAATTATAAACAGCAAAGACTTCAACCCTTCAATGGGGCATCAAGATGGATCCTCAACCCAGGGGCACACTAAAATTCAGCTGTGCTACTAAGGCTCAGAACATTAGGCAAATTAAAACTCAAAAACCAATTTTTATGTCTACACAACGGGAATACAATGTATAAGCAGGGTCCTGGAGCTTGGCAGTGTCATCCAGTATCATGCCAATGGAGGTTTGGATAAATGGAATCTGACCTAAGATGTCTTTTTCAGCCCTAAACATATAAATGCTTAACTTAGCTTCATACTGAATAACCTATATATATTAACTGAAAAGTGATTCCAAGGAGTATATATAAAACATTTATCTATAGATACAACCTAAATCTAAGTACTAGGATTGTTTTATATTTTATTGTATATTTTCTCATCTAAAATATAATTAAGGCACCAGTATCTATAAAAGTTTCCACAACTTACTGAAATTTGTCAAGTTTAAAAGGAGTTATGACAAATGGGCAGTCAGGGCTGGATATTAAGATCTAGCTTCTGAGTTCCTTGCCTTTTATCACGCTAGGTTTCTAACCACAGCTGGTCATACTAGAATCATCCCAGGCACCTCTGACAATTCCAAAGTTAAACCCACACACATGTTCAAAAATCCCAATATTCATCAACAGCAAGATCTCATGTGGCAGTTAACACAATTCTGTTCTCAAATGCTGTCATGTGTAAACTAGCTTATTGGCGCCTGGAAAACAAAGGAAACAGGGTCAACCACCACAGGCTATCCATGGAATTCTGATTATTCTACTTAAAAAGTGGAATCAATTCCATAACACAACTCTATTCCTAAGACTTGTCAGTATTATGAATAAAAGTCAACAAGATTTAACAACTGATTATCCATTTATTAAAAAGATTGATTTAGGCATCGGCAATGGTGACTTCCACCTCGACTCCTGGCTCAATACTGATGGAAGTGATCTGCTTGACAATTTCAGAAGGGCTGTGCAGGTCAATGAGTCGCTTGTGGATCCTCATTTGGAATCGATCCCAAGTCTTAGAACCTTCACCACAAGGAGTTTTCCTTGTAGTTATTCTCAGAGTCTGCAACAAGAAAAAATGAAAACCAAGCATTTATGGTCTGTTGTGCTTCCCTAGGACACTTATACAATCATTACAGATTCCATTTGAAAACTTACCAGGGCCTCAGCCCACTTTATATAAATACTTTCCAGATACAATTTTTAATAGCAATTCTATTTTCCCTCGGTCACAAGAGGACCCTTGATACTGTGACAAAGGCACACCAAACACCAGCAGCAAAAACCTTCAACCGTTTTACTTCCAGAAAATACATATTTAACACGAACCAGATTTTATCAGCATTTGACCCTGGATGTTTATTGTTAGCATCGGTACATAAAAGTCTTTTAGCAGCTAAATCCCTCACCCTAAAAAGCAAAAATGCATTCTGATACCCAAATGCACATCAGAATTATCTTCGAATTTTTTGAAAAATACAAATGCCCAGGTATCGCTATTTTTCTCCAATCTCCAGATGTTTTTAACGAGCAGCCATGTTTAAAAGCAACTGGACTGTAACAGAACCGCTTACTTTTACTAAGTTTGTCTCAGTTTCCTATTTCATATTCAGTGCTCCCATTTCACTTAGTTAATGTTTTCTAATTTCTCCATCTTCTCTCCAACTACCATTTTCCACCTCCTGCCCCGGACACTCTCTCACCTTGGTAGGCATCCGAACTGGTCCTTTCACTTTGAGATTCTTTTCCTTCGCGCCTCTGATCAAGTCAGCACACACTGCAGGGAAGTAAAAGCATCCTTCAGTTGGTTCCCTTATGGCACAAGAGCCGGCTCAAAGTCGAACCGCCGCGGGCTCAGAATAGCGTATAAAACGATCACCGTAAGTCAACACAGCAATTCTCTCCTCACCGCCAACACGGCACACACCGAGTGTGGACCATTCTTAACTGTTTTGAAAGAGGACGGTGGCCCCCGAGAGCCGACTCTGCGCCCAGGAACAAGCCCCGAGACCCCCAAATTCGCCGCACTGACCCTTCTCCAGAGACTTCACGTTGCGGCTGGTGAGGGTGATCCTAATCCGGTGAATGGCCACCTCTGGCTCCACAGGAGTCTTGCCGGTGTCTTTAAAGGCCTGTTATCACACAGGTGGGAATAAAGAACCCTTAGGAAGCCTGTCAAGTCCGGGGACCAGCGCGCTCGGTGCCTTCAGTTCCTGGCGGCATCTACAAGCCCATTCCCTGGACCAGCGAGTCCCGTTCCCTCCCTCTAACCCAGCGTTGCTCCAGGACGCGACCCGGACGCCCCATACTCACCATGGCTGCGGCGCTGCTTCCTGACCGACTTGTTCCTCGGCGAGAGCGAACAGCGGTGAGTCAGGAACAGGAGCAGGCAGCACTAAGCTCCGCTGCAGCCGGGACCGCGTCTTCCTCAAAAAGGAAGGGGTGAGGCCTGCGGGGTGCATATATAGCCGCGCTCGCGTTTGCATCCGGGTCCCGCACGCCTCTCCGCGCTGCCCCGGAAGGGGAATCGTCCGGCGGGCTCTAAGGCGGCTGCGCGAGCCGGGGCTGGGGCTCCCCTGAAGGGGTAGGCTAGGCGTGGCTGCGCGCGCCCCCTGTCGGCCAGGCGGAGTCTAAGCTCCGGGAAGTGCAGTCCCGGCGGCGCGGTCCTCGAGGGCACCTGGCGGAGGTGATGGGGAGATTACGACCTGACCTAAAACCCCACAAACTCCCCCGCTTGGTGCGCCGACCGCCGGCCTCCGTGCTTGTGGCTTCTACCCTGCAAAGTCCACTGCCCGTGGAAGCCGAATCACTCGTGCTCTGTGAAGCGGTAGCTTTTCTGAGCACAGCTCACGTGGATATCAGGGGAAATGGCTGATCATGTTATTTTTTTTAATTAGCAGTTATTTTTCATAACATCCTTTCGTGGTATTTCATCCTCTGGCTTCCCAGGCCAGCAGAAGCATCTGCAGAATGTTTCTAGAAAGTATGTGAGCGAAGTTCTTCCCTCCGGACCTAAGGGCAAACGCTCCCCGCGCTGCCCGCTTATCTGGGGGCGTGTGGTGCATCCGAGGCCCCCGCCTGGACACCCAGGCCCTCCACCCGATTCAATTCAAAGGCGTGTTATCTCCTCTGTCGGGATAAAGTGAGGCTGGCCGAGATCCCTGAGGATCTCCCCGATACTGAGCGTCTGTCTGTTCATAGTCAGAATGGGACAGAGTAGAGTGGACACCCCGAGAGTAGTCGGCTGACCTGGTAGTCAGGACACACATGCTTACAGATGACGGAGTGGTTACGTAGGACGAAATGGGTGAGTTGGGTTTTGATACAGGGCAGAAGTGAGGGTCAATAACCTCCTATTATTTTGCAGGTGAACCTGAGTGCATAAGAGTGATTCGCTCTGACTCAAATCTGATCCTTTCAGTTAGGGGCCTTTCTTGAGCCTTTCTCTTCTGTTCCTTGGAGGGAAATTATACTTGAAACAGATCGAATAATATCATTGACTTTTTCCATCAGGCACAGCTAATACCTGGCTATCTTTGGCTCACAAAGAATATGTTCTAGATTTTGCTTCCATTTAACAAGCAATTTAAGTGTTAAAATTTGGACATTTTTCAGTTCAGTTATTTTAAAATGTCATCCGTTAGCTGTAAATACTTTATTAGTAGAATTTGCAGCAGAAAATCCAAAAACCTGCTTTCTTGTTTTACTAGTTGTGACCTAAATGAGACTTCGTAACTTTGGGCTTTCATGTCTTGGCATGGCTCGTGCTCAGTCACTCAGTTATGTCTGACTCTTTGTGACCTTGTGAACTGTAGCCCACCAAGTTCCTCTGTCCCTGGGATTCTCCAGGCAAGCATACTGGAATTCTCCAGGATTGCCATTTCCTTCTCCAGGGGATCTTCCCAACCCAGGGATTGAACCAAAGTCTCCTGTGTCTCCTGCATTGGCAGGTGGGTTCTTTATCATTAGCACCATCTGGGCATGGCTAACAGCCATAAATAGACAAAAATACAATTGCCTAAACTCCCCCGGTAGTGATCAACCACAACTGCATTAGTACTGAGTATGCATCTTCAAAGAAAGCTTACAGCAGCATTCAGGTTTTACTGGTGCTCAAAAGGGACATGAGTTTGCACAAACTCTGGGAGATGGTGAAGGACAGGGAGGCCTGGCGTGCTGAAGTCCATGGGGTTGCAAAGAGTTGGACATGACAAGAGAGATTGAACAAACACATGCTCAAAAGACGGCTAGAAATTCAATGGTGGAGTGCTTGAGAAGTACATTTGTGATTGTGGTACATCTATTCTTAGACTTCCTGACTATAGAAAAAGAATTTAAGTATAGGAAAAGGCAAAATATGGCCCAGCATTTATGGGGAAAATTATTTGATGTGACTGGTACTAAGGAAATAGCTGGTTGAGATATTAGATGAATGCAGTGAAAAATATCAGTGTTTTGAAGTATAAGGTTTAGTTTCAAACATTTTGTTGTATTTTTCTCTCAAAAGTTATCAACTGCTGCGGTACCCAAATTTGTATTAAAATTGTAATATTCTAATATTAGTTAGATGTTCATTGAAGAAAAAGTAAAGATTAATGATAAGCACAAAGAAGAATAAAATACAGAATGCTACGTTCAGAGACAGACCACCTATTTACACCCTCAGCTGTGTGTATAGCCCTTTAAAATGTGGGCTCGAAGTGACAACCCACTCCAGTACTCTTGCCTGAAATATTCCATGGACTGAGGAGCCTGGTAGACTATAGTCCATGGGGTCGCAAAGAGTTGGACACGACTGAGCTGAGCGAATTCACTTCACTTCACTGCATATACAGTTCAGTAAGCTTTATACACAGAATATTTTGTCACAATAATTATACTTCTGCAACATTCCTTTTAACAACTGTCTTGTATGGGTGAGTCATTCGTCATTTATATAGCTAGTCCTCTGTTTTGGACACTTAAGTTGTTTTCACTGCTTCACTCTTACAAAAACAGTACACGAGGCACATGCTTCTAGTCCAGGTGTCTCAATCCCAGCACAGTTGACATTTGGGGCCACCTGAATCTCTGTTGAGGGGGGCTGTCCTGTGTGTTGTAGGATGTCTAGGGTTATCCTAGCCTCTGCCCACTGGATGCCTGTCCCAGCCTCTCCCCTCCAATTGTGACAAACACGTCCCTAGATATCGTCAAATGTCCCCCATGGGACAAAACCACCCCAAAATGAGAACCACTGCTATAGACAGATTTGTTAGCTCAGGCTTAATATCTTAAATCAATGACTAGGTATATTTATTTTTTGATGGCTTCATCAAAGAAAAACATATTTTAAATACTTTGGCATTAAGTAAATGGCCCTCTGGGAAGGTTATATCCCAGTAGATACTTCTTCTGGCAGTGTGACAAAGATTTTTGTGTGAAGAATAGAATTAACTTTTTGTCTCAAGTGTAAAAATATTCTTTAAAAATTTTTATTGCAGTATAGTTGATTTAGAATGTGGTGTTAATTTCTGCTGTATAGCAAAGTGATTCAGTTGTATACATATATATTCTTTTTCATATTCTTTTCCATTATGGTTTATCACAGGATATTGATTGAAATTCCTTGTGCTATATAACGAGACCTCATTGTTTATTCATCTACATATCATAGTTTGCTAATCCCAAACTCCCAGTCCATCCCTCCCCACCCCCTTCTCCCTTGGCAACCAAGTCTGTTAAAAAGTATTCATAAGGCCGTTTCAAAGTCTGTGTTTTCAATGTGACATCCATAGCTTTCTTGCACTAATTTTTGCAGTTCTTTGGAAACTATCTTGTAAAGCCTTTTCCTGCAGGTATTTGTGTGTTTTTGTGGACAGCCATCTGCTGGTCTTTCGCTGCAATGACAGTGTCATCAAACTACCTCCAAAAGGAAGTTAACAACAGTTCAAAAGAACTCAGTTCATGGTGCCCATGTGTACGTGTGGAAAGAAAACAATAAAAATAGGTTGTCGAATGTGGATGACTCTGCTTAGACACTATTTTATTTAATTTTTGATCTAAATTGCAGTGAAAACTCCTCACTCTGAAATTTCAGAATAGAAACCAGAAAGAGAAAGAATAAAAACTTGGTCTCGTGTCCACCTATGTTGTGTGGAAAGGAGGCTCCTGCTTTACTAGGATTACAGGTGGGGATCAGAGCACCTAATGTGTGCTGTCACCTACATGATAGTAGCCAACCTGTTGGAAATGGACTACCTGTGTGAATATCTATTTGTTTGATCCTCATGTCAACCTTGGATTCATATTCTATATATATGAGAAAGCTGAGCTTAGGTGACCTGCCCAAGGTCACAGGAAAAGCCATTGCCTGAACCCACGCTGTCTAGTTTGAACTCAGAGGCTGCATCTTGGCCACTACCCTGTACTATTTCTCTTTGTGCGTGTGTGCCAAATAGCTTCAGTTGTGTTCAACTCTGTGCGACCGCATGGACTGTAGCCCACCAGGCTCCTCTGTCCATGGGATTTCCCAGGCAGGAATACTGGAGTGGGTTGCCTTGCTCTCCTCCAGCGGATCTTCCTGACCCAGGGATCAAACCTGCGTTGTTACGTGTAACCTGCATTGGCAGGCACCTGGGAAGCCCTGTTTCTCAGTGTACATTAGTCTAATCTTCATCACTAGTAGCATTAGAGTGTCTGAGAGGTTAAAATCCTCTTATGTTAAAGAAAATGACATAGAAGGGCTTTATAGATTTCACTCTAGTTGAGGTCAGAAATTTCACTGAGCTACTCATATGTGTCCATTTTAAGATCAGTTCAGTTCAGTCACTCAGTCGTGACCGACTCTTTGCGACCCCAAGGACTGCAGCACGCCAGGCTTCCCTGTCTATCACCAACTCCTGGAGCTTGCTCAAACTCATGTCCATCGAGTTGGTGATCCTTGGTGATGCCATCCAACCATCTCATCCTTTGTTGTCCCTTTCTTCTCCTGCCTTCAATCTTTCCCAGCATCAGGGTCTTTTCCAGTGAGTCAGTTCTTCACATCAGGTGGCCTGGTATTGCAGCTTCAGCTTCAGCATCAGTCCTTCCCATGAATATTCAGGACTGATTTCCTTGAGGATTGACTGGTTTGATCTTGTAGAGATCCATTTTATGGTAGACTCAACATTTAAAACATTTTTGTATTGGAGTAGAATTAATTTACAATGTTAGCTTCCACTGCATAGCAAAGTGAATAAATTATACATTTACGTATATCTACTCTCTCAGT